>NC_138907.1:108579645-109128629 GCF_965231255.1 Vanellus vanellus | reverse complement strand
TAGAAGTTCATGAACAGGGTGAATGCTGTATTTCTAAACAAAGTAAGTGGGTATTTCATAAGGATTTCATCAAATAGTTTCACCTCAGTTCTTTCAGCATATAGCGATTCTTGTGTTGCATAAATGATGGAATTATTGGCTTCCCTGCCATGCCTTAGCTGGTATCCTGTGGTTCGTCTGGTTTGATTCATGCTAGGAATCTTCAAATATAGTGATGGTACCCAAGTTTCAAGCAAAACAGGTAATTTTTTTCCCAGTTAAAGCACTTTGCTTGGCTATTACAGAAGGAAAAAATATAATGAAAAAGCAAACCACTTTTGTATACACTGCTGGGTTAGAAACACTGTGAGGCTGTTGCTGTCTGGGACAAGAACTTTCAAAGCAGAAGGCACATTCCCTTAGTGAGGCACGGAGACTCTTTAAATCTTATAGCAGCCTTCCAGTTCGTAGGGGGGACCTACAGGAAAGATGGGGAGGGACTCTTTATCAGGGAGTATAGTGATAGGATGACGGGTAATGGTTTTAAACTGAAAGACGGTAGATTTAGATTAGATATTTGGAAGAAATTCTTTACTCTGAGGGTGGTGAGGCACTGGAACAGGTTGACCAGAGAAGGTTGTGGATGCCCCATCCCTGGAGGTGTTCAAGGCCAGGCTGGATGGGGCTTTGAGCAACCCGGTCTAGTCAGAGGTGTCCCTGGCCATGGCAGGGGGGGTTGGAACTAAGGTGATCTTTTAAGGTCCCTTCCGACCCAAACCATTCTACGATCCTATGATTCCATGATAAAATCTCTTTAAAATCCATTTTAATGAAACCCTTTGTCTCACTGTGAACTTTCTGGAATAGCAGAAACTACAGCTAGGATTTCTTTCCACTTTTCTCAAGTCCTGCAGTAAAACCTGAAGTGTCAGGGGTAATTACTTGCAGCTTTGTCCTCCTCTTATTCCAGTTCTTCTTGAAAAATCTAAAAAAAAACTCCAATCTCTATGGATGTTGTCTAGGAGAAGTGAAAACTAAAGAACTGTGGAAACCAAAAAGATGTTTCTCACTTTGAGAATTTTCAAATTCAATTTGAATTCTTCCCTTTTCAAACTGTTCTGGTATATTTCTATCACATCATTCCTTCCTCATATCTCTGACAAGCTGAAGTATCTCATTTTATTTAAAATGTCCTCCTATGAAAGACTTCCCATATGGTAATCTTTCTGTTGCCCTACACTCTTCTTTTATAGGCTCCTCCTTATCTTTCTTGGGATGATCAGTACTGGGTCCAGTGATCAAAATGTGGGTACATGATGCATCAGCACAGTAGCTTTATGATGTTTCCTGTTTTTTCTTGCTGCACCTTTCCAATTATTTCTCTTTTTTAATAGCAGCATCTTCATTTCGTGATTGCTAGCCACTGAGCTGTCATTTTCAGAGAACTGTCCTAATTTCTTCTCATAAAATGTAGTATTTCACTGAGGAGCTTTTTACTATAGCATAGTACAGATATCACAGATTTACTTGGATTAAAAAAATAATTAAACAAATTCATGAAAGAAAAATTCATCAGCGGCTATTAAATAATGCAGAAGGAATGTTGCTGGTTCCAGAGATTCATGCGTCACAGACCATCAGGAGCTGGAAGAATATGCTCAGAAAGGACCATTAACTGCCCTTTCGTACTTCTCTCTAAACTTTTGCTATTGGCCTCAGTCAGGCAGAATATTAGGCTCAATAGACCTGACTCATAAAGGCCATTCCTACGCCATGTCCCTGAACAGCAGTAGTTAATATATATACCATCAATATATTAGTGCTGTTTTTCCCATGCTGCTGATTTTGCGTTTGTCAGTGTTGCAGTTCAGGTGACAGCCCACTTGCTGAAGACTGGAGACCTTTTGAAAGCCTCTGCTGTAGGGTTAGTGAACGTATTATCATCCTGAATCTTTGTCACTATCAACGGTCTTTTACAAGCCATTGACACGTATATTGAGCAGTGCAGCCTCTATCATAGCTCCCTGGGAGATTACCTTAGTAAAATTCCTCCGACGTCTAACTGGCCTTTTATTCCTGATCATTTTTCCCCGTGATTTCAAAAATAATTATTGTGTGCAATGACTTTCCCTTGTAATCTGTGGCGGTTTAGTTTCTTTAAGAGTCTCTGCAAATGGATGTCTTCAGGTCCTTTTGTATCATCTTGCTCCACCTGCTCGTTGCTTCTTGAAAGAACTTTAATCGATTTGTAAGACATGACTCCTAGCGCAAAAGTCAATTAGCCGCTTACCCATTGTATTGTATTTGAACACGTGTTCTAATTCTGCGCTTTCTTCTCGCTGTAACCACTTTACCTAGCATGAAAATTGGTATGTGCATTTTCCGGTTCTTCCAAAATCTCTAAAAGAATTGGCATCATGTGTCGGTGTCAAAGCCAATGTAAATATTAAATTACACCTCACTGGTGTCTGGTCTGTTCTGGGACTCCCTCTGCTGACCCTCAGCCTTGAAGCAGTTCTTTAGCATATTCCCCCTGTAGAGAAGGGCTGCGAAATGTACATATTTGTATAATGTACATATCGTATATAATGTATATATTGTATGCATTGTACATAATGTACAATAATGAACATATTGTACATAATGTACAGATTTGTATAATGAACAGTAATACAAACCATTCATTTAACTAGTCAGTTATGATCCTACCTTCTTTTATCTTGCCTTGACACTTTGATCACTGCTGGGTGATCATTGGCAAGCTTTCTACTTCTGTGTCAGGAAAGAGGTGTTCTTTCATACTCTACGCCATTAACAGGTTGTATCCTTAATCTTCTTGGCTCTCCTTGTGGCTGTTTAAATTTACATTTCTAGTTTATTCTACTTCCTATTTTCCTTATTCGGACAAAGCTTCTGTTTTCAGCAGGATGTCTTCTTACCACCCGTCTGTGATATGTACATGTGTGGGACTGAGGCAAAAAGACTTTAAAATCTTTTTGCTGCGTAGCGTGCTTTCACTGTGATGTCTTAAAACAGTCTCCTTTGTTGTTTACAAGCATTTATCCTTTAGCTGCTTTTTTTTTTTTTTTTTGCCTTCAGCGGGCTTCTTTATTTCTATGCAATTCTCTATTTCTAATTTTAGTGCTGTTAGACTGAGGGTGGTTCTTTTTTGTTTTTCACTCTTACAAGGATGCTGAAGTTCACTCCGGTATCATAAAACAATTCTTTGGCAATGATTTCCTAAACTGAGTTATATGCCTTGTTTGTGAGTTTTTTGTAGCAAGTAGTGGCCATAATTTTAGTCGCTGTCAGTGTTTGGTCAGGTGGCTGGTGGAGAGTCTGCTTCAGAGAGCCAGGAGAGCAAATGACCTCTGGACTGGTTCATCGCCTAAACAGTGGCTACACAAAAAAACACTCTGTTGTGGTGTGCGGTTGACCTGGTCATATGAAAATGGGTTGGAGGATGGTCCGATGATGGTTGTCTTAACAGGTGCAGCTGACTTATTTCCTCCCACACATGAGGACTGATATTCTTCAGCAGTCCCCGTGCCAGCCCTGCATGTGATGCAGCACATTAATATGATGCATATGATGAATACTGACAATACATTTACAAGCTGTGTTTGGTTCAAGAGCTATAAGCTGTTCACCTTTGCTGTAGAGGTAAGCCTTTTTGTCCCTGGGCCTGCAAACTTGGTGTTTCTGGCTGTGGCCATTGATGAAATGTAGTTTCTTACCCCTACAGAACAGTAGCAGTTTTTAACCCTTTGAAATGTAGAGGATATTGTGACTTTTTTACTCACAAATCTATTCTTGGATTGCCCCCTGGCTTGGATTATTCCCTGGTACACAAAAAGTATAACTTTTTATGAAACTATGCATTTCCTGGATCAGGGAACATCTTTTATGGGTAATTGGACAACACTTAATAAGCATCATCACAAACACATTAATATCGTAACACCCTCTACTCTATCCTTTTGACCTTACCTACATCATGCATATTTATTATTTCCGCTGATACAAACATTAACCTCCTATCTTGCATTAGATTCACATATTTATTCACTACTTGAGAAAACAGAGGGGGAGGGATGCAGGGGGGGAGGGAGGGAAGGAGTGATGGAGGAAGAGAGGGGCTTTTAGCATTCTGTAGCTGAGCTGTCTGACGTAATGTGTTAGAGGATATAGGTGCCAGTAATGTGCAAAGAGCTTGAAAAATGACCAGACAGTGCCAAGCCCACAGTGCATGTTGTCAGGAGGGCTAACAGTATAATAAATCAACCTGTCTAGTGTCAAGGGTCAGGTAGTTTGATGTTCAAAGCTGTTTGGCCAGCCTGATCCAGCCAAGCATATGCTATTCATTTCCAAACCGTTAACACTAGAATCACCCTGAAGGAGTGCCTGCCCTGTGGTGTTTTGGGCTTTAACTTAAGATCCCAAAGGGGAAAGTATCTGGGAGAAGGGAGTGAAGTGCTGCTTAGTCTCAGGTCTTATGCTTTTACTGTAATAATTTTTACTAAGAGTACTGAGAAGAGCATGGAAAACTGCTTGTCAGATGGGTTTTTCCTATGCTTTCTGTGTAGGACAGTGATGTTTAACTCCTTCCAGCTGGGTGAGCCACACAGGCCCATAGTGGCAGGTGGGGACAACAGGCTCTGCACCCTTCTATTCATGTGACCTTATACATGCAAAGAAAAAGCATGTCTCATTTTGAGTAAAAGTGGAGGATACAAAGCAAAATGCAACTAAACGATCCACTCCAGTCACAGCTACTGTACATTTTGGAAGTTGGGTCATTTCCTTGTAGGTCTCATTCCTGCTGTGCTTTTTTACCTCCATTCTGTGGTGTTTAGATGTGCTGGAGGGAGGAGAAGCTGCCGCTGGCCCTGCCCAGCTACGAGGGTCTTCCCATACATGTGTTTTCTTACCCCAGTGTCTGTAGGGCTGGATGGGTACAGGCAAGCTGCAGTAGGCATTGCAGGCCAGTCAGAAACATCCCACGCTCAGGAGCTTTAATTAGCCTCACTAGTTGGGAATATGCAGGGAGAAAGTTTAAGGCAGCAAATCAGGCTAATTACAGGCTGGAGGTCCCAGGAGTTCAGATCAAGCGATCTTCCCCGGCCCTCATCTCTGAGAAAGAAGCTGTTAACGCCGTGCTGCCCCTGCCAGTGCTGCAGGGCTGCTGGTTTTCAAGCCAGGCAGACGATGGCTTCCCAAAGGGCCGTTCTGCCCTGGGTACCTGCGAGGCAGGTCAAGTTGCAAACCCGGGTGAGCTGGGTCACAAATTAGAATTTCCCCTCAGTGCTTTTGGGCAGTGATAGCAGTAGAACCTAGGTCTCTGCCAGAGCACTCACAGATCCGCAGTCTATAAATCCATACAGCTACGTCGGGGATTCTTCGGGCTCCTACACTGCACCCCCAACTTCTCTCTCAGCAACTTCATATGCAATCGCCTCTTCACTGCCGTTTCCCATCACTGTGAAAGTTCTCTTGCACCTTTCCCCCCTCCTCATCTGCTGTTTGTGGCAGGCTGTATTGTAAGCGTACTGATATTTTCGGTGCTATATAAATTAGTGCCCAAAATATTAGAACTAAAGTGTCACAGGTGAGGTTCGCTAAAACAGGCAGCTGTGGGACCAAAACATCCACAGAATGTCAAAAGCAAATTGATGCGAGTACAAATGACATGGAGCAAAAAGGCTGGCACATATTTTACATAGCAAGTAATTCTGCAGCCTAAAACAAAATTTAGAAGAGCAGTTTGGTGAGCGGCTTAAGGAACCTCACCAGATACAGCATGGAGGTGGTTTCAATGGGAGTCTGTCTTGTCCAAATAGAAAAAAACCCTTCATAACAGCCCCAAACAAAACGCCAAAAGCAAAATAAAACTCCAACTCCAAACCCAAAGACCACTACCCCAAACCTATAAAACACTGAGGTTTAAACAGTGTGTAGAGAGAAGATTCAGCAGGACAGGCTTGTCTAGTAGTAGAATGGGAATTTGATTAATTTGCTTCCAGAATTTTTCTCAGAGATTTGTGGACTCCCATGTTTGAGAGTTTATTTTTTTAGAGGAACAGTTATGATTATAATGTAAGTTATAATTGTGATAGTTGTATGTGGTTTTTTAATCATTTCACTGAATCACAGAATGGCAGGAAGGCCCCTTTGGAGATCATCTGGTCCAACCCGCCTGCCAAAGCAGGGTCACCTACAGCAGGTTGCACAGGATCTTATCCAGGCAGGTTTTGAATATTTCCAGACAAGGAGACTCCACAGCCTCTCTGGGCAACCTGTTCCAGCGGTCTGCCACCCTCAGAGTAAACAAGTTTTTCCTCATGTTGAGATGGAATTTCCTGTGTTCCAGCTTGTGCCCATTGTCAGTCCCATCACTGGGGACCACTGAAAAGAGACCTGAAAAGAATTTCATACATCCTATGTGGACTTCATTTCTACTGGGCATTTCAGTGATTAGGTTTTTTCCAGAAAATTACTCCACTCACCCAGCCCTCACGAATACACTTGTTATGTTCTCCTCAAACTGGAGATAGCCTCATTGATTTCTGTTTTTCCTGACATACTCAAATCTTGGGATGGACTTTTACAAATGAAGATCAAAAGTTGTTAAAATACTGGAGCAGCAATAACACTGGAATATCCTACTCAGGCACTGTGCAACAAAGTCAGCTCTTACCAGCTCCTTTCCACATCTGCCGAGACCATGATAATGCTTGATGCCTTTGTAAATGGCCTTGAGAAACGAATAAGAAGTCATTTGTATAAATAAGCAAGTCAAGTCATCATCTGCAGAGGAGTATCAAAACGCACGCCAAAAGACAAAAAACAGATTTGATAAATTCATGCCCATAAGAACATGGCTAAGATTTTAAATATAAACATTATTTTTTCAAATTATGATGCCAAAGATACCGTCAATATTAAATGCTCCTGAAAAATCCCATCTATGTATTCCAATAGGAAACTTTGTAAAGATGAGGCATTAAAACAGGGAATACTATGCTCTCTGCAGTTATTTTAGGGAATTAAATAAAAATAGAACAATAGTCTGTAAAGCTAGAGCAAGGCAACAAACAGCAAAGACGGAGAGCAGAAAGGACCACTCAATGTAAAAATAAAATATATTCTTCGGCTGTAGAAGTTAAATCAGTGTTGGAGTGTGCGTTATCAAGCTAGACTTAGCCTGTGAGCAAGAATATAATCTTCAGAGACTGAAAACCATGAATTTCTAATTCATGGGGGGAGCAAATATAAGGAAAGAAAATATCCAAAGTGTGACATACTGTTTCTGCCAGTGAGCTAACCAAGGAGACATTTTGTAAGGTTTTTGCCCTTCCGACGCTTTTATGGTTTGAAATGTGAGGGTGTCACTATGTGATATGTTGTCTTTGGCAGCAAAGCTGGCTTGAAAGCTCTCAAGATCCATGACCAATTTACTGTCCCCTTAGATGTGTTAGTAAATGCTTATGGTTCTGTGCACCAAACTGGGTAACTCAGACGGTCTGGAGTCCAAATAACCATTCAAATCTACTCCGTACTAAAAATCTAACCGTTTTGGAAGATGGGGTGGCATAGAGTACAAGACATGAGTTTTGCTGCTGAAACAGAATATAGTATCTAGCCACAACAAGAGAGCTGCGCAGTCTTCCGCTTGAATAATACCACTTGTGCAGCTGTGTTCCCAGTCTTTGGCAGGACTAACCGCATGCATCCTGATATTAACGGACTTATTCCCATCATGTAGTAAAAGTAAGGTTTGTATATAGGGAAAATATATCTACTATAACCAATTTGTACTTGCAGGGCAAGGAATTACCTCCAATAAATAGGTTTCTTCCTGTTGATTCATCTTATGTCAGGTTGCTGTTAATTTCATAGAATTAAAATGATTTTGTATTTTATTTCTACACACACGCAACAACAAAAAAAAATCCAGTAGATGCTTTCTGTTTCGCTAACTTTGATTTTAACTCCTTTGTTTTTTTACAAAAAAAAATGCGTGTTCAATCTGGTACAGAATGGTATTTAAATGCTGTGGGAGAAAGGAGCTTTTAATTTCCAAAATTTTCTGGACTATTGCTATAACCGGTCTAATAATTCAGTATTTAGAATAAACCTGTTACGGCTGTCCCCCTGTACAGTTTGTGTTTCTTTAAGCTATGTTCACTTAAATTATTGTAAAGTAGAATAGAAATGCTTGTTTATTAAGTGTAGCGCTTTACCCTTGGCACTTGTTACGTTTCCTAGTGTAGTGGGTGCAGGTAGTGTTTTCTGGATCTACAAGAAGGAAGTGATTGACATCAAGCAACCTAAAACTAATTGTGGACTCTGCAGCACGTTGCATACAATCAGGCAGAAAAACATGGGGATCTTCAGGACTGTGCAACAGTTGAGATAAAGTAAAGAATAAATAATAAAGCCACTGCAGGATTTTTAAAAAAATGCATTAGAGATAGTTCCCCTGCAATATTTTCATGGTCTTACGAATTTTATGATCATTTTATTTAAATATTTTAGTGCAATTTGTTTTAGTTTGTTTTTCATGTTCCTAATCCTTTCAAGATCAGGTGCTGAGCAATGGGGATAATTGGAGATTAGTGGCAGACTGCTACTGTTAATGCACCGAGTTATAATGAGGCATCTGCAATGTTTTTCCAGTGTGTAACAACCGGTTGACCCTGTAGACTGTGGCAAATGCAAAGCAGAGCTGTGCATTTGGTGGCCATCAGCAGCTATGTGGGGGTGGCATGTATGTAAAGATAAAATATTTCTCCATTCCTCTGCAATCTTTGTTTTACCAAATTAGAGAGCTGTTTGCCCGAGCAGCCTGTTGCTGTGCATTGTGTGACACACTCCAAATGGCAATTGGTTATGTGATTTAATCTGATATACAGATATTTTTGTTACCGAGCAGTTTACAACAAAGCAAATCTCTTGCGTGCTTTCTACCCAGCCTGGGGAAGGGGAAGGATGGAGATTAAGGGGTTTTCCTGTGCTTCTCAAAACACGCCTTCGTGTCCCACGAGGAAAGCACCTCGGTTTCCCACAGGGACCTGCCCCAGCATGGGGGGAAAAGGGACATCTGTCTGTCCATGCCTCAAGAGCGTGCACCGGTCCGGGGAAGGAATCAGCTCAGCCGTTCAAACTGTGTTTGCGTCCACCCTTGTCTGCCGCACAGGCCTCTTGTTCACTGGCTGATCTTGAAATGGCCTTGCTAGAAGCACTCCCTGCCATTTCTAAAGGAGATAAATCTACCTAAAACACTGGGAAGCAGACTTGCTCCTGTGCTTGAAGGTGAGCGCTTGACCTGAAGATCTCAGAGGTCTGTTGAAACAGATGGTGCTGGGTTTCCAGACATGGAGCTGCAGCTCCCGAAGCACTGCAGCGCCGCGCAGTCCCAGCACCCTGCGGTGCCTGGCCCCGGCACATGGATTCGCAAGGTCCATGTTTGGGGCTGCAGGACCTGGGGAGGGTTGTCTGTCTCATGGGGTGATCGCCAGGCCCACCGAGACAGGCTTCGTGAAGAGCAACAGAAACAGAAATGTGTCTGAAGGGTCCCATTTGTCCAGAGCTTGGGGAAATATGTCATGACTAGCCCCCCCCCCGCAGACAAGTGTCTATTACTTCTCTTTGATGGAATTCGGCTGGGCTTACCCTTGAGATTAAGAAACAAAACACTACGAGAATAAATGCTAAAGGATGGCAAATTGTAAAGACTGGTAGTAGAGATTTTGAGACATTAAGCATTTCTATATGCTAATTTCTCTCACTTGAAAGTTTGCAACAAGAAGTTTTAAAACTTTAATTAAATAGTTAAAAAACCCTGAAATACCAAAAATATATTAAAAATTTATAAGTACTGGTGCATGCTGACTGACCACATAATTTTCCTGCAGATTTTAATTTCCAGAAAACTGTAGCTTTTGAATTTTTATCTTTTCTCTAAATAGGAATTATTTTTTCAGGGACGGAAAGTGTTTTTCCCTTGGTCTCTCATCACAAAGCAGATGTTCCTGTTGGTTACAATTTCCCAGGCAGTGAAAGACCAGTGATGAACCACCAATTACCACGTCACAGCCCCACGCTGTTCCAGCTCTTCAGCTTCTGAACTCACCCTAGCCTACGCGTGGTGCTCTGTGGAGGAGGACCGCACAGCTGACGTGATGATGCAGGTACAGCTTTTCTGAGCATCCCTTTCACAGGGTGGTAATTCTGTTTCATGGCAGCTTTTGTGGTGTCAATATTGTTTGCAGTTGGCATGGGAACAAAACCAGAACCTCTTGAATGTTTTTCTGAAATGATTGGTTTGAGATGAAAAATCTTGGGTTTTCAAACTGGACTGCATGTTTTCTCTGTCTTTGCCATCAGAAGTGACCAATAGCATTGGATCTTTAACACCTCCTTGATTAAAACTTCACCTAAACAGACATGTTTTCTGCAAAATGTTTTGGCTCTGACAGAGCAGCATATTTTGGTGAGATTTCATTTAATGGAAATGTTCTGACCAGCTCCAGATGCATACTTTAGATATGCATAGATAGTTTCGATTGCCTAGAAAGAACCACCTAGTAGACAGAGAGGATTTGCCAAAAGCTATTATGTTTTATCTCAGTTCAGTTTCAAACCATTTGTGACCATCCAAGATCACGCTTTGGTAAAACAAACAGCTGTGGTCCAAACTGCAGCAAGAAGCTAAATTGTAAAAGACAAATACATCTATATGTTGTTTGTGTTGAAGTGAAAATTAATATTATGCTGCTAGAGAATTCTGTCCACATCTGTAGCAAAAAAAAAAAAAAAAGAGAAAGAGAATTATAGGATATTATATTCTGAGGAGCAACACGACCACTGAGGCAGAACTTGATCCACAATTGCCAAGTCACAACCTGATAACACATCATCAATTCTGAACGATACCAATCCAGGATGCTGCTTCACAATCTAAGCAATTGCTTCAAACGATTCAGCAAAGTTCCAAGATCTACTGTATCGAAAGCAGCGGAAAGATCCATCAGCAGGAGTACTGTAATTTAACTTGAATCAGCAGCTGGTGATAAATCATTTGTGACCTTAAGTAAAGCAATCCCAGGACTGTGGTGCTCCCTGAAGCCAGACTGAAACCTCTCATATAATCCATGCCCAGATAAAATTGCTGGTAGTAAAAGGGCAACTTGCTTCATCTCTCCCTTCCTCACATCCCAAAAAAGAGTGCTAGTCCAGTTATCACTAGTTAGAACAGAAATCTGCAATGTAAGAGAGGGAAAGCTTTCACGCTTCTGCTAACAAAGAACAGCTGCAAATTTCAGCAGATCAGGAGACGTGCAGGAAGCAAAGAGTCATTAACCATGCTAGCTATAAATGAAGCAAAGCGCTGAAAGACTGTCCACGAGCAGCCATATGGGCCAAGAGTCAAACCCAGGAGTAATGGAGCATGATTGCTTTCCCAACTGTGTCATCTCAGCAAGAAGCAAATACAAATGTGTAACACTCGCAGATACAGGCGCTGGTAGCATAATTACCAGCCGTAGCGCTGAACAGTCGCAGCTGATTAGAAATTCACTCTGTACTCACTGAATTCCTCGCAGGAGGCAGCTGAAGGATTGTGCACGAGGAGTGATTTGTGGTGCAAAATGTGATCAATAGCACAAAAATAAGGCTCCGGGTTTGGTTTCCCTCATTAATAACAGGGCAAGAAAAAATAGATCTGGCTGGATCAAAAGCAATGTGCTAAGACTCTGCAACAGCTTGGTGCTTCAGGAGACTAATTTCTGGACTAAACAGTCTTTGAAATAATTCCACATCACAAGTTGCCATCTTCACCTTAGTCAAGTCCTGTAATCACCAAGGCAGACAAAGTAAGGCACAGAAAACAGGATGAATCAGGAGCTTCACAGACTGATTTGTATTTTAAGCGGAAGGAAACAACAAAAGACAAAAAATCACAATTTGTACGAGATGATGAGGTGGATAAATTTTATGAGATTAATAAAATAAAAGTCGGTTCTTTCATTGAGTGTGGTTGTCTTGGAAGACTTTGGTGGGTTGATCAGAACACTGCATAATCCTAGTAGGGGTAAATATGAGATATACAAGACAAAATATAGATTTTGATCCCTATCGAACAGGTGCAGATATCAACATAGGACTACCTCAACTCTGCCTTTAATGCAGGTTATCTTCTAGGAGACTCATCATAATACACTTTTTCTAGTTGGCCACCCAAATAGTTTCAGTAGTTCACTGTCACGCTTAGACTAGTGTTGAAGCAAAAAACCACCCAGTTCCCATGTTAAATACAGTGGAAACCCAGCAAAGAAACAGAGAATAAATGAAAACTCCACCACTCCTAAAGAACCACCAATTTTATACTGACTGCATCTCGGCTGAAACTTTTAATGATCTGGGTCCGGGACTCCATTAGTGTTTAATAAGTAATGATGAAGATACCCTACCTGCACAATGCACGCAAAGCTCCCATTGATGTCGATGTGAGTTCTCGGCGCAGCCTGATGGCAGGATACTCCTGTGACAGAGATGAATTTTCCATTAGAACAAAATGAGTAAGACCTGTCTCAGTCAGCAGAATTCACGGCAACAATAGATGTTCCTCGGGGGCTCAGTGAAAGATGCCCATCCTGGGTGGTTGAAAGCAAATTGGGTGGGAAGCAGTGAGGCAGACTTGGACAGCCACAAAACCAATTTGGGCTGAGGTAAAATTGCCCTGACATAAAAAAAACCATGCAACTATATCCGTACTTAATTTGTATCATCTGGAAATCGTGGCTTTCTTTCTCATCAAGCCATAGGGGAAATTGCTATTTTATTTTTTTTATGGAGGCAAAGGATGAAATTAATATTGGGGGAGGAGGAGAGAGGATGTGGATGCATTGAACTACCTTTTGAAAACCACCTTCTATTTAGAAGAGATAAAGGAAAAATGAAATGCTGTTTTGGTAAACGACAGAAAACCATTACCCATACAGAAATTTGGACAATGAGCCAGACGGTTCAGTCGAATGTTTTTCTTCAAGGATTTTGAAAAAAACGCAGAGACAAGGAAGTGATGTGAAGCCAGCTTTGTGTGAGACAGAGAGGCAGCTCAGCACAACAGGGGTGCAGAGAGAAAGCTCTTATAGTCTGGTCTTGAGAAAAAAAATGAGAAAGGAAAGCTTTTGGCAAGGGGTTGGCTGAAAAGACCTGAATCTCTAAGCCAAGAAAAAGTCTCTCAGTTACCTTGGCATTAATTTTGTTGTGGAAAAGGGATGTATTTTCTGTAAATAAAGAATATTGCCTGATTTTGTTATCAGCTTCTTCTCTTGGAAGACTGAATATTTTGCTTGACCGTTTGAGTCAAAAAAAAGTAACATTTTCTACCATTTTCTAAGGTGATCACTGAAGAAAAAAGAAAAGAGGGAAAAGATAAGAAAACACAAGTACTCAATTACCTTTTTGATAGGTGTTTAATAATAGTAGACTGTTGCTAAGTGAACAAGTATATTTTCAGGAGCAAAACCATAATTATTAGAACACATGCCTTAGAAAAATGGGTCGAAAGGATGATTTGGGTTAGGGGAATACCTTTGCTCCAGTATTTACATTATATTAATGATCCCAACTAAAAATCACATCTTAGAATAGGTGATAAAAAAAGAGTGCAGGAAACCAATCATCTACTTAAGTAAAAAATCAAAGCCAAAAGTGGTTATAAGCAAAAGGGATGACAAATTTTGCCTATCAGTGAAATGAATAAAATACACCAGAAAACTTTTTGTTGTTGTTTTCCACATTGGAGTATTAGGTACAGGTAATGCACAGTATAGGATCAGTTTTATAGGCAGTTCCCATTGTTTTATAATAGCCATTTTTGGATGTGCAGAGCTGTGGTATCCATTTAGTAAGTGTGCATTTTCAAAATGCAAGACTGACTGTTCATGTCTCTCTACAATTGTGCAAATTGGGCACCCAAACCCCACAACGGTGTTTCAAAATTTTGGTCTGTATTTCTACAAGTGCTACCAGAAAATTGTGCTTTTTATTTAGTAATATTGTCAGCTTTTATTGCCCTAAAAAAGTGACCCCAACAATTTGTTTTATTCTCATTACAGCTTTTACATGGAACAGTGCAAAGCATATAAATACTGCTTGAGCTACTTATTGGTGCAACTGGAAAAGTGAAAATATTTATTGCTGAAACAAAAGTACAATCTATATTGCTTAATTATGATAATCTAGGGCAATTATTCTTGCATAATGCTGTATAAAGTAGTAAAAGAAAAAATAGCTAGCTCTTCTTTTCTATTGTTTGCTTCAAATAGGTCCAGGTAAGATGTTTGTAAACTTGTAATTTCATGTTGAATTTCTTTTTTCAACTATAATTTGGAAAAGTATAGTACTTTAAAATACAATCACTATTGCTTGTGCCGGGAGAAGCACTGCTGAAGTGCTGGGACAAGTTACAAATGTCAGTGTGATGTAATTTCAAATAGTCTGTGAAACTGTAGGGATTTTTGTTTATTTATTTGTACTTTTAGACCCTTTTTTTACTTTAGGGTCATGAAGCTGTTTTCTAGAGGTTAGAAAGTTTTGAACAGAAGCTAAGTTATTCCTAGTCCTTCTGGCCGTGAAGATATCTTCTTAATATAAATAATTAGTGCAACTAAGTTTACAGGGTATGTAACCCTTGGGACTGTGGAACTCGTTACATTTTGTGTAAATATATATAGATTAGGCTTGCCTAATGTGAAATTTTGAGATCTGTGCATTTACTGTCAATTCCTGCTTTGGGACAATCAGCTGGAGAAAATAAATCATTATGGATTATAGAATTTGCAAGATGTTTGGTCAGGGTTACATGGCAGAGAGGATTGCAAGCTCTAAGGCTTCAAAGGGCTTTCTGGGGAAAACCCCCCACACTTTAGCAATGGCAAAAAACATGCAGTGAGGTTTTCTGTGGTGCTCTGTTCATTTTTGCCTGGTTGGGTAGCTAAGAGGAGAGGCAAGCACTGAACTTCCCCATGGCTGGAGAATTCTTTGTCTCTTTGGCTGCTTTGGTGTCCAAATGATACCTGATCTCCTGCCAGTCCCTGTTGTGGGGACACAGACTTGAGTCTCTCTCCTCCACCTGGCTGCGTACTGCTGTGGTGCTTGGAGGAACTTAATCTCCTTGGTACCTCTAACACTGCATCAGAGGTAGCTTAAGCAGGTGAAATGATTCACAGGTTACTGAGGGGAGGTGGAAGTCGGACATACAAACCAGGTAAACTTTGTTTCCTTAGGAGATCAGTTGAAACCAAGTACTTTTTCAGTCCCAGACAGAGAGTGGTGCTGCTTCCTAAGACTGAGTATGAGCTCCCTAAGGAAAACTGACATGTCATCTTTCCAGCTTAAGTTCTGTCCTGGCACTGTCTCACAGTCACTTCAAGCTGCGTTGAAACCAGGCTGCACTGGAGAGCCCTTTCTTCTCCCTGCTGCTTTCCTTGCATTGCATCTACAGATGTTTCTTTAGGTGGCTGCTCTCAGTTAGAGCTGCCAGTCGTCCAACTGCAGAGTGAGAACGAGCTGATGATGGGTTCCTGCTCTGCAATTTATTTTGCTTTGTTTTAAAAATATTTGGGTGTAGGGATTATTTTGAAGGCAGCTATTTTGTGGGACTACTTTATTTTCCGTTTTCAGATCTTCGGTTTGGCACTAGGAAGAAGTCAGCTGAGTGAGTTGCCTTCTCTGTGGTTTCAGAAAGGGCTACAGATCTTATTTAGCTTTGTGGTGGGTTGACCCTGGCTGGACACCAGGTGCCCACCAAAGCTGCTCTATCACTGCCTCACTAGCTGGACAGGGGAGAGAAAATAGAATGAAAGGCTCGTGGATCAAAATAAGGACAGGGAGATCACTGACCAATTACCACCACAGGCAAAACAGACTTGACTTGGGGAAATTAATTCAATTTATTACCAATCAAATTAGAGTAATGAGAAATAAAACCAAATCTTAAAACACCTTCCCTTCACCCCTCACTTCTTCACTCCTGATTTCTCTACCTCCTCTCCCCGAGCAGCACAGTGGGAGAGGGAATGGCAGTTACCGTCAGTTCATCACACGTTGTCTCTGCCATTCCTTCCCTTGCTCCAGGCATGGGGTCCCTCCCATGGGAGACAGTCCTGTATTAACTTCTCCAACGTGAGTCCTTCCCATGGGCTGCAGTTCTTCACGAACTGCTCCAGTGTGGATGCTTGCCACAGGGTGCAGTCCTTCAGGAACAGACTGCTTCACTGTGGGTCCCCCATGGGGTCACAAGTCCTACCAGCAAACCTGCTCCAGCGTGAGCTCCTCTCTCCACAGGTTCTGCCAGGAGCCTGCTCCAGCGCAGGCTTCCCCCAGGGTCACAGCCTCTTTTGGACATCCACCTGCTCTGACGTGGGGTCCTCCACGTGCTGCAGGTGGATATCTGCTCCACCATGGACGTCCATGAGCCTGCCTCACCAAGGTCTTCACCATGGGCTACAAGGAAATCTCTGCTCTGGTGCCTGGAGCACCTCCTCTCTCTCCTTCTTCACTGACCCTGGTGTCTGCAGAGTTGTTTCTCACCCATATTCTCGCTCCTATCTCTGGCTGGTGTTGTGCAGGTGTTTCCCCCCACACTTCTTTTTTACCCTTCTTAAATATGTTATCACAGAGGTGCTACCACCATTGCTGATGGGCTTGGCCGTGGCCAACAGCAGGTTTGTCTTGGAGCTGGCTGGCATTGGCTCTGTCAGACACAGAGGAAGCTTCTGGCATCATCTCACAGAAGCCACCCCTGCTAGCAAACCCTTGCCATGCAAACCCAATACAAGCTTCCTCTGAACGGTGTGGACGTGCCCATGAGACAGCTGTATTGGAAGACCATTGATTCCAATGGAAGCTGGACTGTGCTCTTAGTTATCATAGTTGGAAAAGTTTGGGCAAAATTCTGATCTGTGTTGCATAGCCATAGATTTGAGAACATCCCCTTTTATTTCAGTAATTACCCCACCCAGTGGTGGAAGTGCAAGGCTGGATAAATGCGAGCCAGCCTCCAGCCCTGCATTACCTCACCGAATGCTGAAATCACTGGCTGCTGGCACCTGATGGTGCCTCTCCTCAGGTCCTCGCTCTTCCTCCCTCAGAGTGAGTAAGTGGCCTCAGCATGAATTTTGGTGCTTCTGACACAGAATACAGCCTAAATACAGCCCTTCTCTAGTTCCTGGAGTGATGCATTTTATCCCTGAGGTAGGTGTTTAGCTTCAAGGTGACATTGCCTGAGGAAGATCTCAGGGTCTATTTAGTTTTACCACATCTGTGTGTGTGTGTGTACGATTTGGATACAGTTTGTGTTTAAAACCCCCGTACTGTACCATTGTTATGTATTTACCTCAGGACAACTAGTGTGCATTCATTACATGAGATAAAAAAACAGAGCTTTTTCAGTGAAGACACATCCAGAGCTGTGTGACCTTTCATGTATTGTTTGTCCAGAAATTAGTGTCATCCTAGCCCAGTCGTGTTTTCCACCTGATTTTCTGGTCAGAAGAGAAAGGTGATTCAGCTTTGCTCTTGTTCTTTTACGCTAAATACAAGGGCTGGGCTCCGTTTTCTCACTTTTGTTCTTGTTTTACTGATTGTCTTTTCACACCCGTTCTTTTACCCCATCCTTTCATTTTTTCTTGCTCTCCTTCTTGCTGATGATCTCTCTGTTCCTCCAGCAGCAGTTCTCCAGTGCAGGAGGCAGGCAGCCCCAGCTCCAGTCCTGGGTTCGGATGTGCACCAGGCACAGCATGGGGACAGCAGGAACATTTTTGGGGGGGTCGCAGCTGCAGAGCTGAAGGTGGTTTTGCTACCTCCAGGCCAAAGCTCGCAGCCACTTCATCCTGTCTTTCCCTGGTCTTCACCCAGCTCCTGAGGGATCTGCGAGCAGAGGCCTCACCCAAAATCATGAGATAAATGACATTTCGCTGAAAGGAAACACCATCACCATCTTTCATTTGGCCCATCTGATTTCAGTTGTGTGGCTTGCAATGAAAAATTGTAAGAGCCAGGGTATGAAACAATAAATAAAATTTACAATTTCTTTTTCTTCATTTGTATTTAAGAAACATATTTATTACGTAAACTCTTGCTACCTTCTAGCAGTAATTCTACAGCTATGTTTGCAGTAGCAGCTCCCCTGTTACATTACTGCAATTATAATAAATTATTGAAGCATAAGCCTAAATATATACCTAGCCTACTCTTTCAATTTTAATTCCAATTTAAATATTTTATACAGTTTTCCTATAGATTCTTCATTGATGGCTAGTAATTGTACCATCACAGAAAATATAGTTTTGTTTTGAAAGATGCTTTTGGAAATTGTACCGGGGCTGTTAATTATTCAAGGCAAAGGAACAAGTGAGCATTGTCTGCCTTCAGTATGTCAACAGGATAAAAGAGAAACAGTGTCTGTATGAAGAAGAGTATACTAAGCCCAGTCATAGACTTGATGCTGTAAAGAGGGAACAGCTAGATGCATGCCTGAGACCTGTTATGAACATTTGGTCTTCAATGTAGAGATGAACTTCTGTGGTAAGAGCTATTTTATTAACTGGCTGGAGTCTAAGTTGGAATAGCAACAGAAAAATAATTCATGTCACTCATGTTCACAGCCCTACCCCCTACCTTTCCCAGTTTTCTGATCAGACCATATTTTTGCTTTCCTTCAGTATTCCTTGTGCTTTGCTGTAATTTTTAATGACAACATCAGACATTGTTGTAATTTACTAATCATACGGTGAAGGTGAGCAATAGTGATGTACCAAAAGACTATGCAAATCAAAGACAAGTTATTTTTGTGTCAATGTGGTGTTGATTTTCTTTTTTTTTTTTAATTTTTGATTTTTTGTGGGTTTTTTTTTTGCATGTGGATTTTTTAAGAACCCATACTTGCTGAGAATAACTAGCGGTTATTCAGCATGGGGGGTCAACTTCCGTTGTAGGCTTCAGATGGGAAACATCAGGTCTCTGCTTGTCTCTTCTCCCCCAGCTACTTTTGTACTACTAGAAGCAAACTCCCAGTGATTTTGCAAAAGAAGAATAACCTGTTTTTTTTTATTGCCTTGTACTGAACTAGAGAATTAAGATTTTTATGAAAATAATAATTAAAACAGGTAATGGGAAACACAATTTCTATGAAGACATGAATTCTGAAAGTTGTCATGAATTTTCTAGACATAACCTAATGGAGAAAAAGAATAATTTTGCTTGAATTCTGACACCTGTCATAGGAATGATGCATCTTAATAATATGAGTTTTCTTTTTAATTAGTTAATGTTTGGTGTTTAAATTAATGGTGGGCAACTAACAAATATAAGAATTGTAATACCTGTCTTCATGGTAAACTAGGTTCAACAGGAATCTACTGAAGTATGCATGGCTATGATGCATCATTATCTGGCAATTAAATTGCTATTTTAATAAGTGGTTACTTAATTTCATACATGAAACTATTTTTAGTTGAACTCCTTGTTGGTCTCAAGACTCTTTGTTTTACAAAGATTTCGTTACAAAATGATAAGGAAGCATTAGGATAGTGTGGGAAACAGCTTTGCAGTTTGGTGAAACTTCAAAACTTTTCTTATTCCACAAGAAAAACCCACAACTTTTTGAAGATGAGAGGGAGGATATGGGATTAGAGTGCTCCAGCAGGGAACCTGGACTGCAAGAGAACCAGACTCCTGACTTGGATCTTTTGAAGGGACTTGGATTTCCATGGCTGTTATAACCACTAGGCTATTCTCTTTCCTGTCTGTCTCTCATTTTGATCAGAAATTCTGTCCTGGAGCAAAGAAACCTTCCTCAATGAAAGTTTCATCTGAACTACTGCACGTCTGTGAAAAGTTGCTATTTCAATACATTGGCATTTTTGGCAGAGTTGGCAAGAGCTACCTATGATTACATATATATAAAATCAAGTATCCAGTGCAGTAAGTAGCTGAGTAGTCACATAGTTGTTAGCTAAGACTTTATTTTATTATATTTTGATGTATTACTTAATAAATTGGAACTTATAAGCGATGTATTGCTTAATAAAACTCAAACCTGAAGTTCAACACATTTATGGGAAACAGGCTACGGGTAATCCTCAAGCTAAAACTACTTAAATGTGTGTTGTACTGGATCTACCTTATTTTCCCACAGAAAGTTACTCCCCCCACCCAAGCTTTATTTGGGGTGAGTTAAAGAAGAAAAAATTCTATGACAAATGCAGCTAGCAACACTGTGATGGCAGTGCAAGTTCTGTTCCTTTTCCATTAACACTCTGTATACACTGGTCCTTTAATGTGCAGCTCCAAAATTGGATAGTACATTTCCTGGGAGGATTTTTATGCTCATTAATCATAACATTGACCTTAACAAGGGAAGGTGTCCAGTCACTTGTTTATAGACAAGCTCACAAAGGTATTACAATGCTTAACTGTGAAAGCTGAATCTTAGCTAGTGTGATACATCATAAAACCCAAGATAAAGTGGTTAATATGACACTAAGAAAAGGCTTTGATGGAATCAAAGGGAAGTGTTTTCACCTCATTTGGGTACATACTTTTGTTGAAATGATGATGGCAGAATCAAACTATATCTTTTGTTCATTAATATTGTTGTTTGTAATAAACCCTTTAATCCTGGAAAATAGCTTTTTAAATTATTTTGACAAGGGATGATATGAAAACTAAGCAGATGCTGCTCTTTCTCTACATGGTGTACATATCCTAGTTCAGAGGATGCTCAGGCCAATACTGCAGGAGGCTTTTTGAAAAATAGATGCTCAGAGACTCAATCTGGCTTCAGTCTTATGCCAAAAAGGAATGTAATGTGCTCCATTTTTGGTTTAACCCTTCTCTTTGTCTTTTCTTTTCCCTATAAAATATCAGCCTTGCACAAGCAAATTTCATAGGGAAATCCCATACCAATACCATCTGCTTAAAGACATACTGTATATTACTTTAAAAAGTACATGCAAATGGAGTCAACTTTTTGAAAGAAACAACTTCCCTCTCATTCTTTCATCATTCCTGTGATTCCTGTGCAAGGTCTGGACCCGCAAGAGGACTGCACCTTTATATAAATGAAATTTTGCAGTTCATCATCAAGAGGAATGAAGATCATTGTGAAAATAAGTGAATGCTTAAGTGGGCTTACATTTCAACATTCATGGATCCTAAAAGTCATCTCCAGTGCAATGACCTTTGTCTAATAATTGTATAGCATACAATTTGCTAAATCTTTTAAGTACATTATAGTAAATAGATGCATATACTGCAGCCACAAGCATAGTAAGCATCAACAGCAAAAGCACATTTCTCACAGATTTCCCTAACACACCATTCACCTTTTTCCCTCAGACCCCCAAAAAAGCACTCACCCACCTCCCATAATTCCCTCAAACAGAGAAGCTGTCAACTGAGAGCCCTGGCTGCCAACTCTGCTAAAAGTTTCCTGGTGCCCCAGTTGCGATGGGTGATAGCCCTCCACAGGCTTCCAAGGGAAATGTGATAATTTCTTGCCCATCTTTGTGTTCTTAGCAACATCCAATTAACAGTGGACCCCGACCAGCAAGGATATCCAGCAGTGAATATTATTGCTAACCCAACTGAGCACCTGCTGGTAAGGCTTCCCTGTTTCCCTCTGCACTCTAAATGCTCTCATTGTTTATTCATAGAGTCAAAGATTAAAGCCAGAGAAGGACCACTGTGATCATCTAACCTCTAATCAGAAACTTTTCCAATTTTTCAACCTCATTCGCTTGCCAACATTAGATGTGGATGCGGAACACTGTTTACAGAGACCCATTTAATTTTCCACCATACTTGAGTCTTCTGGGCTTGTTCAGGTAACCTGGTTTCTTGTTCAGCTGCCTCTGTAGCAGATTTTGCAGGACTGGTCTCTGCCATCCAGTTGTTTTGAGCTCTGCCTTGGAGCACTACTTCAGCTCTATCTCAGTGGTCCAAATGTGACAACTCAGCTGTTTAAGAGACATAGAGATCCTGCTACCAGAACTCAGAATCAACCAGCTCCACTGACATTTGTGTAAATTGTTCAGGCTTAAATCAGAAAAATTACAAAAACTAATATCTTGAGTTTTTCAGATAGCTTTTGTCCTCTCTCTTTTTGTCCTCTTTTCCTTTTTGGTTGTGTATTTTTCCAATAGAACAATGTCACTGTCAGTATCGAAAAGGAAATGTGTTTCAGAGGAGTCTGTGTTTTCCTAGTGGTAGGTGTCCAGAGTGGCTCAAGAGACAAATTTTGAGGAGGAGAACAGTGAAGAACAATTACATGGGTTCAAAGCATTCCTAGAAACACAAGCGTTCTGCAGACCCCAGGCTGGAACATCCTTGTTCTTAGCTTGGCTAATTAGGGCTGCAACAATGTTATTTTAACACACATCTGGTTATTTGATGTGAACTGCGTTGTACCTGGATGATTCTGAAACTGGACAGACTGGAAACCACCATTTTTAGCCCTTTGTGCAGACGTGTCTTGAACTGCTGTATTATACACTTAATTCGGGCAGGTCAAAGCCTATCTTGAATAATTCTGTGTATCTATGTAGAACAGGTGTTACTGATCCGAGTATGGCATCTTAAATAAAAAATACAGAATATCTTTCATACCTGATTTTTAATTGTGGGTCAAGGTAATTGAATGATAGAGAAACCTTAGCTGTTGATAGTGAACTAGAATGTTTTACTGTCCATGACAAGCTCTGACGAACACTGAGCTGAAACAAGTTCAGGACTTATTAATGAAAATGGATCTTTACAGACACAGCCCATGGAGGTCCATGGTGGAACAGGCATTTAACCCTGCAGCCTGTGGAGGACCCCATGCCAGAGCAGGTGGATGTGCCCTGAAAGAAGATGCAGCCCATGGAGAGCCCATGCTGGAGCAGACTCCGCAGATAGTGCAGCCTGTGGTGAGGAGCCCAAACAGGAGCAGGTTTTCTGGCAGGATCTGCAGCCAGTGGGGGACCCACGCTGGAGCAGTCCATTCCTGAGGGATAGTACCCAATGGACAGCACCCACAACAGAGCAGTTCTTGAACAACTGCAGCCCACGGGAAGGACCCATGTTGGAAACGTTCATGAAGGACTGTATCCTGTGGGAGGGACCCCACACTGGAGCAGAGGAAGACCACGAGGAGGAAGGAGCATCAGAGGGCAGTGTTATGAACTAACCCAACCTCCATTCCCCATCCCCCTGCACTACTCAGTGGGAGGGGGTAGAAGAGTTCTGGGTTAAGCTGAGGCTGTTGAAGGGGGGAGTGATAGAGCGGCTTGGTGGGTACCTACCTGGAGGCCAGCCAAGGTCAACCCACCACAAGAAAAAAGGTGTTTTGACTGTAGAGAGCTACATTAGCAAAGGCGTGTTTGGTAGCAAAGTGGCAAAGCTATCTTCCTTTACAAAACCACACCAATAGCTTAGTTTCACTGCTGTCTTTAAGGCTACAGATCCAGGTGGTATAGCTTCAGGGATACAGCTCTGACTGACACAGCAATGCCACAGAAGTCAGGCCTTAGCAAGCGACTGTCTGCTAAACTCATGGCTCTGATTCTCTGAATCGCCTGGCAGAAGTTTGTCTAGTGATTAGCATATATAACTGGGAGTCAGATTACCTAGGGTCTTTATTTCTAGCCAGGGCGTTGGCTTGCTGGGTGACCTTTAGCGAGACATCTCAGGTTGTTCTGCCTCTTTTCTCTGCTCTGCAATAGAAAAAAAAAAGTCAGTAGGGATGTGAAACTTAATTCATTAATATTTGTAAAGCATTTGCTGATCTGTAGAATAAAGATGTTCTACCTATGAATAATTCTTATCCTTGCCTGGTATTAGAAGTGCCTTATTCTTGACTTTATAATAAAAATGGAAATAAAAAAAAAAAAAATACAGCAAGCAATAGTGAAAAATACCTTGGTTCCTGCCCAGTGCTATATATACAATCTGTATGTCTGTACTAAAACAATGAGAAACCTTCAGAAGAGGAGTATGCTGCTTTTCTCCCTCTCTTGATTTTCAAAATACGTTTTAAAGCTGTAATATAAAGGGATTCTGTTTAATATCATACTGTATCTTGTCAAAGACATAAACACACTAAGGCTAATTGAAGCATATTAGCAATCTATGAGAGCATCAAATACGAGGCTTCCCTATATCAGCTGCTCTCTCAGAATACTTAAGCAGAATTTTCATTTCAGCAGCTACCTAATAAGATATGTTTTTTTCTTTTCCACTGTATCCCAGTGTATGGATATTTTATTTAGTGCCTCGGTAGTTTCACCAAATTATGTATTACGCTTTCAAATATTGTTAAAAATGAGGTCTGACTGGGAAGCAGTTAAACATTCTAATGGCATTCTATTTTGAGGCCAAGACATCTTTAAATCTTTTCTCACACTCCAATATTTTTTGATTTTTATGAGCAGGTACTTGAGACGTAACCCAAAGATTTTACCCTTCTGCCACCTGAGAGTCAGAGCATGAATCCATCTGAGTCTGGGGTTGCTTCTTTCGTTCATCAAGTCCTGAAGAATGACTTGTCTGCAAAAATGTTTTCCCCCTGCCTTCATATATTCTAGTTACAATGTTACTTCTTTTCTCTCTACAGATCTCACCTTGGTATGTAGTGGATCTTTTCATCATCAGAGGATAGATGACAAACGAAATGAGAAAGATAGCTGCCGCGAATACTATTTGCAGAATTAAGCAGATGAGTCATAGAACGGTTTAGCTTGGAAGGGACCTTAAAGATCATCTAGTTCCAAGCCCCCTGCCATGGGCACAGATACCTCCGACTAGACCAGGTTGCTCGAAGCGCCATCCACCCTGGCCTTGAACACCTCCAGGGATGGGGCCTCAACAACTTCCCTGGTCAACCTGTTCCAGTGTCTCACCACCCTCAGAGTAAGGAATTTCTTCCAAATATCTAATCTAAATCTACCCTCCTTTAGGTTAAAACCATTACCCCTCATCTTACGACTTCACTCACTAATAAAGCCCCTCCTCATCTTTCCTGTAGGCCCCCTTTAAGTACTGGAAGGCTGCTATAAGGTCTCCCCAGAGCTTTCTCTTCTCCAGGCTGAACAAACCCAACTCTCTCAGCCTGTCCTCATAGGAGAGGTGCTCCAGCCTCCTGATAATCTTCGTGGCCCTCCTCTGGACTCAGTCCAAGAGGTCCATGTCCTTCTTATGTTGGGGGACCCCAGAGCTGGATGCAGTACCCCAAGTGAGGTCTCATGAAAGCAGAGTAGAGGGGCAGAATCACCTCCCTTGACCTGCTGGTCACACTTGATGCAACTCCAGATGCAGTTGGTTTTCTCGGCCGTGAGCACACATTGGCGGCTCATGTTGAGCTACACATCCACAAACACCCCCAAGTCCTTCTCCTCAGGGTTGCTCTGGATACATACTCCGCCCAGCCTGTATTGATACCAGGGCTTGCCACAACCCAGGTAGAGGACCCTGCACTTGGCCTTGTTGAACTTCATGATGTTCACACAAGAGCACTTCTCAAGCCTGTCCAGGTCCCTCTGGATGGCTTCCCATCCCTCCAGCGTGTCAACAGCTCCACACAGCCTTGTGTCGTTGGCAAACTTGCTGAGGGTGCACACAGTCCCACTGTCCATGTCGCCAACAAAGGTGTTAAACAGCACTGATCCCAGTACTGACCCTGAGGAATACCACTCATCCCTGGTCGCCACTTGGACATTGAGTCACTGAGTGCAACTCTTTGAGTGCAGCCATCTAGACAATTCTTTATCCACAGACTGGTCCATCCATCAAATCGTTGTCTTTCCAATTTAGGGACAAGGATGACATGCGGGACAGTGTCAAATGCTTTGCACAAGTCCAGGTAGATGACGTCAGTTGCTCTTCACGGAATCACAGAATCACAGAGTTTTCAGAGTTGGAAGGGACCTCTAGAGATCATCTAGTCCAACTCCACTGCCAAAGCAGGATTGCCAGAGCACATTACTCAGGACTGCATCCAGGCGGGTCTTGAAAATCTCCAGAGAAGGGGACTCTACAACCTCCCTGGGCAGCCTGTGCCAGTGCTCTGTCACCCTCACCATAAAGAAGTTTTTCCGTGTATTTGAACGGAACTTCCTGTGTTCTAACTTGTGCCCATTGCCCCTCGTCCTGTCACTGGGAACCATTGAAAAGAGCCTGGCTCCATCCTCCTTCAACCCACCCTTTAGATACTTGTAAGTATTAATAAGGTCTCCCCTCAGCCTTCTCTTCTCCAGGCTAAAGAGTCCCAGCTCTCTCAGCCTTTCCTCATAAGGGAGATGCTCCAAGCCCTTAATCATCTTAGTTGCCCTTCGCTGGACTTGCTCCAGCAGTTCCCTGTCCCTCTTGAACTGGGGAGCCCAAAACTGGACACAGTATTCCAGTTGTGGCCTCCCCAGTGCAGAGTAGAGGGGGAGAATGACCTCCCTCGACCTACTGGCCACACTCTTCCCTATGCAGCCCAGGATTCCATTGGCCTTTTTGGCAACAAGGGCATGTTGCTGGCTCATGGATAATTTACTGTTTATTAGGACCCCCAGATCCTTCTTCTCAGAACTACTTCCCAGCAGGTCCACCCCTAACCTATACTGGTGCCTAGCATTCTTCCTCCCCAGGTGCAGGACCTTGCACTTGCTTTGGTTAAACCTCATTAGGTTCTTCTCTGCCCAGCTCTCCAGTCCGTCCAGGTCACACTGGATGGGAGTATGGCCCTCTGGGGTGTCAGCCACCTCACCCAGCTTGGTATCATCAGCAAACTTGCTGAGGATACACTCTGTCCCCTCATCCAGGTCGTTAATGAATATATTAAACAAAATTGGACCGAGTATTGACCCCTGGGGGACACCACTGGTTACAGGCCTCCAACTAGACTCTGCATCGCTGATCACGACCCTCTGAGTTCTGTCACGCAGCCAACTCTCAATCCACCTCGCTGTCACCTCATCTAGCCCATGCTTCCTCAGCTTCCTAATGAGGATGTTATGGGAGACATTGTCAAAAGTCTTGCTAAAGTCAAGGTAGATGACATCCACGACTCTCCCCTCATCCAGCCAACCAGTTATAACATCATAGAAAGCTATCAGATTGGTCAAGCATGATTTACCCTTGGTAAATCCATGTTGACCACTTCCAATAACTTCCTGTTCCTCAACGTGTTTGGAGATGACATCCAGAATGAGTCGCTCCATTCATTACCTTCCCAGGGACAGAGGTGAGATTAACTGGTCTGTAGTTCCCTGGGTCCTCCTTCTTGCCTCTTTTGAAGATCGGAGTGATGTCAGCCTTCCTCCAGTCCTCAGGCACCTCTCCTGTTCTCCATGACCTTTCAAAGACGATGGAGAGTGGTCTAGCAATAACATCTGCCAGCTCTCTCAGCACTCGCAGGTGCATCCCGTCAGGGCCCATGGACTTATGAATGTCCAGCTAGGCCAAGTGGCCTCTTCCCTTATCCACCAATGCTGTAACACTGTCGTACCTTATCAAGTATCTTTGATTAGCCACAAAGAGAATTTAAGGTGGTAAAGGGTAAATCAAGAGATTTATTTCCTACCTCTTGTTTTTGTTTCCTGGAACAATGAATAGAAAAATTAATGTATTAGCACTTGAACTACTTTGTAAGTCAGACACATCAAAAAGCTTATTCTTACATACTTGTGGATAACCTATGTGCAGTGTACTGTGGCATTACTGTGGAGAACTCAAGAGGGAGAACGTAGGACCTCAGACAAATGGTAGGAGCTTCTTCTATATAAGATGGAAATTCACATGCTTTATTTAATTTTTTTTGTAGTAAAATATGCAGGTACATGCTCCTCTGTTAAGCAAAACCCTCTGACTGCGAAGCAGCATCAGTATTTAATTTTAAACTGTCATTATAACACAAGTAAAAGAAGTTTGTAAAAGCCAGTTTAAAGATGAGACCTCAGCAAATATACTGCCTTTCTGTCTGTGCTTTTCTAGTCTGTTTCTTGTGGTGCATTTATATTCATACGTCTATCACATTGTTAATGAGTTTTCTTCTATAAATTGACCCCGACTGCTACTGTAAAATATAGAAATGAAGTGTGGCTTTGAGACCAGGCAGATTATTAAAATATTAAAGTATATGCATTGAATCATATGAAGATCTTTCTTGTTGATATTTCAAGATCAAATACTTTTTTTTGAAGGATGACCTTTAATGAACAAACTTAAGGTCCAAGATGTCCTTACACAAAGCTCACTTTGGATCTTTTTCACTGGCTTGTGTGTTTTAGTCATTTACACATCTGCAAAATGGATTTAAAATAATGCCACTTAACCTGGAAGCCTTTGACACTCACTTTACTTAATACAGATCAGTGTTTAAGGTACAAAAACAGAGGAAAACCGCATCCATTGTCTTCTCTGTGAAATATAAACATAAGATGGTGGCAGAAATTAGTGTACTCTGGGTGTAACCAGCAAGCTCAATTCTTGGTGGGAAAAGTTTATAAAAGCAAAACAGGCTCTGTGTACAATTGTAAAAAAGAATGTATCTGGCTAAGCGTTTATGTACTCGAAAGAAACACATACATATAGCACTGCAGATTCTTGCAAAAATATCTGTATGCCTGACTGTAATTGGTAACAATGCCTTTATTAGGATCTTACCTTAGATTCTTATGTTTTTTCCTACTGATTGTCACTCCAGTACAAAAACTGTAAATTCTTGAATTGCACACTAGTCTGTGTAAGTGAACAGAAAATCAGTGTCAGTTATAAGTATTTCTGTTGATGAGAGAAAATTGTGTTTAAATGCATATATGCCCACATATACACAAATTCTGGATTTTACCCGACAAGTCCCAGTAAACTACTCAGCTACTAAGTATAAGTTGCTTGAGATATTGTGACCAGATGGTTCACGGGGCTAGTAATGGATTATAGTGCTTTCTAGCTCCAGATTGCCAGTTCAAATCTGGGTCAGGTTGACACTGTCTGAAAATTATTACTGTTTGGTGGCTTATGTGAAATGAGTTGGAGACCTCAATATAGTTCCTAAAGGCTGGGTTAATATAACACAAATGTCACCAGATGATTGTCGGTTTCAGGGCTCGGGCTGAAGCACACTGAAGTCAGTGGAAAAACTTTCATTGATTTCAGCAGGTATTGAATTAGGTCTTAATTATGGAGAATGAATCCTTTGTGCTCTCGGAAGTGGTTATTTACAAGGGGGTAAAGGATGCCCATGAACTGCTCCTGGGAGACATGTACTGCTGCCAGCCAGGATAAAGCAGAGGGAGATGCTTATCTGTCCTTGCACTTCACAGAGTACGCGGATATCAGGGTGGGCCAATTCTTGATGCACTAATCTTCCTGAATTTAGGTAAAAGTGAGCTTATTCTGGCAAAGAGTGGTACAGAGTAAAAATGTCTCTGAAAGTTCACAATAACATTCTCTCATTAGGCTCAGTTCTGGTCAACAAGTCTGATAAATGGCTCCTAAGTTTATCACAGATCACCTGCTCTTACCTAAGGATATTTTTGGTTTTGTTTGAACAGCAGACCTCCTTTGAGCTCCACAGATGATGACCTGGCTTCAGTCTGAGGTGCATTTTGTCACCATCCGGGCTCCATTAGTGCAGCAGTGAATGAGAAGTGACTTGATCCTTGGGGATAAGCACCATCATAGAGAAGAAATATTAGATATTAAAGACTGTGTAGTTTAACTGACTGGAAATTTAAACCATACAGGTTGAAGTGGGAAATGAGGCACAGCATTATTGCAGTAGTTGATTAACCAGTGGATCAAACCAGTAGCAAATATGGAGGAATTGCCATTTCTATCTTCACATCAAGTACAAATACATGTCTGGAAGGTATGTATTAACCAGTTCTCCCACTGGACTGTGCCCAATAACACTGTTTGCGTTGTGATAGTGATGTAGCATTATTGCCAGGAGACCCAAAAAAGAGATAAAACTGAGCTGCTAATCTAGTGAAGTACATGTATTTGCCTCTGCTTCCTGCTAATGTTTGAGCTTGGTTCCTAGTCCTACTACAGTAGCACTCAGGTACAACTGTTATTGCATACTTTCTGTACCCCATAAGTTTAATTCAAATTTCAGAGCTTGGTTGTATACCTGAGAACTCAACTAACTTGACATCCTTGTATGATAACATCACCTGAAGGGAAGGTGATGGATGTAGTTTTTCTGGATTTTACTAAGGCTTTTGATACTGTCCCTCGCAGTACCCTTCTGCACAAGTTGTCCAACTGTGAGCAGGTAAAGGTGTACTGGGTGAAGAACTAGCTGGACAGCAGGGATCAAAAGGTTGTAGTGAATGGGGCTACATCTGGCTGGCAACCAGTCGCCAATGGTGTTCCTCAGGGTTCAATTCTAGGGCCAGTTTTGTTCAATATTTTTATCAATGATCTGGATGCAGGAGTTGAATGAAGGAGTGTCTGGAGAGCAGCCCTGGAGAGATGGATCTGTCGGTGCTGGTTGGCAGCAGGCTCATTATAAGTCAGCACTGTGCCCTGGCAGCCAAAAGGCCAAACCACATCCTGGGATGCATCAAACACAGCATAACCAGCCGGTCAAAAGTGGTGATTATCCTGCTGTATTCAGCATTGGTATGGCCTCACCTTGAGTACTGTGTGCAGCTCTGGGCCTCACAACTTAAGAAGGATGTGAAGGTCCTTGAATGTGTCCAGAGGAGGGCAACAAAGCTGGTGAAAGGGCTGGAACAAATGTCCTACAAGGAGCAGCTAAGGACCCTGGGTTTGTCCAGTTTGCAGGAAAGGAGACTGACAGGTGACCTCATTACTCTATACAGCTTTCTGAGGAGAGGAAGTGGAGAGGGAGGTGCTGATCTCTTCTGCTTGGTATCCAGTGACAGGACATGTGGGAATGGTCCAAAGCTGCACCAAGGGAGGCTTAGTCTGGATGTTAGGAAGCATTTCTTTACTGAGAGGGTGGTCAAACAGTGGAACAGGCTTCCTGGAGAGGTGGTCGATGTCCCAGACCTGTCAGTGTTTAAGAGGCATTTGGACAATGCCCAAAACAACATGTTTTAACTGGGTCATCCCTGAGTTAGTCAGGCACTTGAACTACATGATGATTGTCGGTCCCTTCCAACCAACTGAAATATTCTCTCCTCTCCTCTCTTCTCCTCTCCTCTCCTCTCCTCTCCTCTCCTCTCCTCTCCTCTCCTCTCCTCTCCTCTCCTCTCCTCTCCTCTCCTCTCCTCTCCTCTCCTCTCCTCTCCTCTCCTCTCCTCTCCTCTCCTCTCCTCTCCTCTCCTCTCCTCTCCTCTCCTCTCCTCTCCTCTCCTCTCCTCCCTTCTCCCATCCTATTCAATAAACCTATTATTTGTTTCAAAAAAAACCTCTTCTTTTTTTCTCCCTTATCAAAATATTTATGGCTTTATATTTAACCAGATGATGGTGACTTTGGGATTTTATGTTCTAGGTACATACTCTAAATGAAGTTGTAGGTTTGCTATTGAATTGCTGTGTTTTAGAATCCCTCATTTGTTTGCCAGGATACTATTTATCTCAGAGGAAAATAACTTTCCTGATGAGGTTTTTTTTTATAATTGGCAATAATTGATACTTTAAGGATGTTCCTCTCCAGTAGAAGAACAAAGAAACCAGATTTTGGCACTGGGACATGAACATAGACAGAGAGGAGAGAAGAGGCAAAGATATTTTCATAGTAGAAGCGGCAGTATGGGTGTTCAATTTAGTCTTGAGATCACAAGCAAGATAATCTACAAAGAGAGTTTGGACAGGAAAAACTGATGGAAAGAAATTCATGAAAGTTTATGATTTTTGTCTAGGCTTTTACTCTCTTATATAGGAAAGTAGAAGTGTTTAAAATGCAGAAATTATTGTTATATTATCTCATTTGTGCATGAAGAGGTGAAGTTACAAAACAGAAAAGTCACATCTTCATTGGGATGCTGTCAAGCAGGTGAAGTTGTGTGAGAGGCAGTTTCAAATTCAACACCTAACATTTGGATGAAGGACGACGTTCCTATTACCAGAAGTCATATCAAACATCAGGTCTGCACTTGAGCTGTGATATAAACCTAGATAAGGTTTAAAACCTGTTTGCCTTTTTAATTTTATTTGTATTTATCTAGCAATGGGTTACTGCTGATGCAGTTTACTGGTAAAATTGTTATGTCTTTTCTATTCAACATAACCAGGTTTTAATGATGACATAATTTAGATCACTTCAGTTGCCTTCTTTGCATGTTTATAAACATAGTGTTTCCAATCAGAAAGTTTAGGATGGCTGAAATGTGTATAAAAGGAATCTGCAAAGGATGTTCAAATTTACACATAAACTCAGGGAAGTCTGTTGTTCAGATTCCTAAAATGTGTCAGTATCATGTATTTAACTTCAGGTGTGAATGTAATTTTTTTTGTGTGTATACATATAAAATATTCAATATGAAGTGACATTTTCTTTGGGAAGCAGTTACCTCCTCATTTAGCCATACAATTTAGAATAGATTTCATAAGAAAATAATTTAAATGTAATATTGTTTTCTGAAATCCCACAAAAAACCCTTCCCCTTTACATTAATTATCTTTTCTGCACTACTTTTCCTCCTCCCCCCTTCAACTGCCTTGGTAACTTTTAAGTTAATTTAATTGGCAGGTACGATGGGTGAGAACACAGAATCTGTATTGAATGGTCACAAATCCTGGATACTTCACTCAGAGATATACCTTTTCCATATGCCTGTTTTGTTTGTGAATACATGATCAACAGTTGCCAAAGATTTAGTTGCTTAGTGAGAGACACTAAAATTCTCGGTGACTGCGTGGATTTGTACTCTGTTTTTCAGAATACGTCTGACCTGAGAAGGAGCAAAAGAGACTTCATAATGTCACCTTCTCAAAGGTGAACTAATGTACTGACCAGGAATGATTGCCAATACAAAGCTACGTAACAGATTATTTTGGGTCAGAAAAGCATTATTAGGTGGGTGATAAAGATAATGTTATACTGCAGTAGAAGTTTTTGCTTCTTTCATAAGAAATACAGAATAACTCAATAATTTACAGACATATATTGGGGGGGTATTTTATTTTTTTTTAATTTACTGAGGTTGTATGTCTTCTTTGTCTATGTGTCTGTCTCTTTGTCTGATTTTTTGCATTGCTGTTCGTAGGATTGCTCTAAATACAGAATTATTGTAAGGCATATGTTAAATAAGCATATGCGTGAGTAATTTAAAACAGGAAGCTCATGGGCATCAAAGAATAACCTATCTTGGCCACATATTTCAGCTACTTTCATGTATATTCATGCAGACAGTTAAAATCTGATCATATAAAAACTTCCATCGGAGTCAAAGTGAAACCTCTTTGAGCATCAAGTAAGCACAAGTGAATGAGAAGACAACTGGAGACAGCAGCAGTATGACACAGGATCAATACTCTGGATAATAATGAAGTGAGACCTTGCTCTCCATTCTGTGTGGCAGCTACCTATCTATCTTCTTTACGCAAAGTGTGCGCAGAACAAAAGAAGAGCAGCTCAGAATTCTTTTTTTTTTTTTCCTCATGGAAGAACAAATAGAAAGTCAGTGCCTCATGGACGTCTCCATGAACACAGTGCAACTTCTGCAAGAATTGTTTTACCATCATCACACTCTGTCTGGGTTTTCTGCTTCAGTTTTAGACACCAGCCTATATTAGAAGTGAATTTTATTTCAGGTGTTTCATTAAGGCTATATTTCACAATTTTGTGTGAAAAATTACCTGTACATGGATGTTAGCATCCCTGACCAATTCAGAAATATTCAAAATGTCATGTATTTTAAATTCAGGGAAAGAAAAATTACTGGCAGAAAGTTTTATTTGGTAGAATAATCCCTCATCTAACATAGCCTTATCCTGTAAATGCCGATTCCCAGGAAAACAGTGCCCATCACTGAATGAAAAAGGATCCTTCTGGTTTTGGTTCCTGTTTAAGGAAGATAAGAATTAGAAGGGAAATAGTCATGTGAAGACTGAAAACAGAAATTTGTCAATGGACACGTCAGCTTGGCATTGCTGCTACCTAAACAGCCATGGGAAAATCACATGGTACACCTTACACAAAAACTTGCAGGTAAACATTGGCTTTTTCTGCCAGTCCTGGAAGGTGGTTGAAAGCCACGTAAGTGCAGTTAGCATCATGCTGAGTCTGAATTAATCAGCTTTGCCATTGACTGTGTTGGTGCTGTTTCTGCTTGTTTGAACGCAGGCAGTGCCACATTGTGCCATGCAGATATATATTCAAACGCTCTCAAGTTCTACCTCTAGAAGAAGCGTTTTGGCTGCAGCCTCAGATTTATGTGCCTAATTGCTCGCTGAAATCACCTAAGTTTGTTTTGTTTTGAAGATCCAGGTTCTGATTTTGGTGGTGGAAGAGTCTTGGGTAAACTGCCAGTGTCTAAGACCTTGAACTGAACGAACCAGAATTTATTATGTGTAGTGATCAGAAATTTACTAATTCCTTCTGAAAGTACAACATTAATTACTCTGAACTTTGTGAAACAAATATTTCATGGGCAGCTAGCAGCTAGCAGTTAACACCCTCACAGAAATTAGGACTGATCTGTGGGTTGAAGACAGGGTTAGCTTCTAGATATATCCTCCTGTATCTATTTTTATTGACTTGTCAGAGGAAGAGGCATAAACAGATATGCAGGTGGCATCTGGTGACGACTGTGAGAACGGCTAAGGGAAAGTATCATGGGACTTTCCCTTTGAAAGCTCCTGTTTTTCAGAAGTCTTCTAGCATGTTGAAAGGATCAGAGATGGTGCTTAGAGTATAGTTATGACGTGACTTTTTAATAAGATGCAATTATTATTTTTATTCATATTTACTTGTGCACTCCCTCCTCCTGGTACCACATCAAACACACTCACTGAATAACTCCTTATCACCTTTGGTCTAAATAAATCTTTCTTCTTCTCCTGTAAATAAGGAGGCTCTGAAGTGAGTGTGTATGTAATGAATTAGGCTGAGACATCTTAACTGTTCACCTATGAAAGTAGTCCTTTATGAACATATACCCAGGACGAAATGGCTTAGGACAGCTCTAGTAATGATCATTAGTGCTTGAATATTTGCCTGTATTGTTAGGGTAGGACATGAAAGACAGTAGTGGAATGCCCTGCTTTGCAGCAGAAGTGCTGGTTTATCTTAGGCAAATATTCTCTTCTCAGTACCGTGGTTCCACCTCCATAAAACAAGGATGGAAATATTAATCTGACCCACATAGGGCTGCACAAAGTCTCAGGGATGCTCCACTCCAAGGATAACAGGAGAGAAAACACGAGTAGTCTTGGAAATGCCCATAAAAAAAGAGAGTAGTTATAGAGTCTGTATGAGAGCTCCACACAACTTAACTTCAGCAAACTTATTTAGGCATCCAAGCTAGATGCTGGAGCCCTCAGATGCTATGTCTAGCCAATGGAGAAGAAAACTGCCTCCAAAGGGCAGTTCAGACCACAACGTGAGTGAAGCTCACACCCTGAATTGCCAGCAGGACAAGTTGTTAATTATACATAAACACTACTCTAATAACCTCCTAAGTTGTGTGCACTCTGCATTATATACCTCAATCTGCTACAAGTTAACATCTATCCCAGGCTTTTCCTACAACGTGGCTACTGCATCAGTCTTCCCTCTTCCCCAAAGACTGCTTTGTATTTGACAGTAATTAAGAGATTTGTAAGGCTGTGCGAAAAACAGGTATATATTTAACTACAGAATTTTCCCTAGACAATTGGATTGGTCATGAAATTTCACATTGCTTCAGTTGATAACATGAAAAATATTTAAACTAACCTAAACTAGACAAATACCAGGAAAACGCAAGGAACCAGATAAAATGTTTTTTAGCACAGGAGCATTTTGTGGTTCCCCGAGTTCTATTATGTATTTTCTAAAGTCTGGTATCTAAATTTCTTGCACTTGTTCATTGCTTTCGGGAGGCTCTTGGTGATACGTGAGGGATTTCTGTGCATAGCTGACGCGAACACTGAAGGAAGAATAGAGCCCTTTAGTTCCCTCCTGTCTGTGCAAATCTTCAGATGTTCTGAGCCGCCTTTTGATAATCGTCAGAAGCGGAGCTGGAGCGTGGTTGAGAATTTAAGTGTGATAATCCCATGTTGCTAGTAATATTATAAGTAATATTAAAAGTCAAAAGATAACAAAAGAAAGACTGTTGTTTTGGGTTTTTTTTTGTGGTTTTGTTGTTGTTTTATTATTTCTAGCCAAAGAAACAGAGTTATTCAAGTTATTCAAAGCAGTAGCATATTTCACAAGTTGTGGTAGAAATCTGACTAAAATCAGTGCTTTTCTTTTTTTTTTTTTTAATGCAGTCAGACTTAGCTGATTTGTACTTATTTTATACATATGTCTGGGCAACCAAAGGAAGTAAGTGCTAAGCAATCTCATAACATGTGCCTTGACAGAAAATATTATAGGTCACAGAATCCAAAGCTACTGGGCACACACTGTGTTGCATTTATTATTAGGAAAACTCCTAGGAAAGCTGCCACTCTCACCAAGTCTGTACACAGAGGCCCAGTAGTAGCTGTCACTTCTGGAGAAGTCGATTTGTATTGAAATTACAGAAAATACAAATAACAAATAAGTTTCTGGACTGCCAAATAATGGCCTTGTTAGGGCACTTAATAAACTGTTCTTATCCACACTGAGTTTGAGTGAAATTCTGTGATGTGATAAAACAGTCATGAGCCATGTGAAGCTTTTATCTTTTTTTTTTTTTTTTTTTGTTAATGAATGCAGGCTTATTTGCAGTGGTAGTGGGTGAGAAGGTTGGAACAAGACCCACCGCCAGCCAACAAGGTATCGGCAAGAAGGCTGAGCAATGGTGGCAGGAGTTTTGGCTGGGCTGAGCTTTGCACTTTTGGAAGGCATTCAACCTCATTCTGATGTAAAAATCTAGTAAAATGCAGCCAGAAGACAGGCAAGGAGCTGGGTAAGAGATGGAGCTGATGAAATAAAGATCAGACCTTATTTACGTTGTGTCTAGAACTGAGTTCTCAGTTCAGTGTTTTCTTATTTTCTGGTCTACTTTGATATGTAATAAAGCCCACGTCTTTTCAGAATGTTGCTAAAAGCATCCTGGCATGGCTTCCTGGTAGATGTTTTTTCAGGGCTCTGCAAGCCTTCGGTTTGGATACAAACGCAGAAGGCCTGTCAAGCGCTAGGATCGAAAGTAGAACCAAGCATCCTTCTTCCATCGAAAAGCTTATTGACCAGAAAATGATTTCAGGCCGACCAAAAATATTTATGAATTCTGTTGGATTTGGCAATCTGTTTTGGATAAACAAAACAACAGAAAAAGGGAAAATTCTCTTCAGAAAAATCTGCTTCATTTCAGTCTTTTCAAAAGAAAACATCTTAGTATTGCCAAATGACAGATTTGAAAATTGTCCTTAGAAACAGATTTTTAGGAAGGGTTTTGTAAAACCTCACACAGAACAAAATGTTTTGGCTGACCGACAGTGATTCTTCCCCCTTCTCCCCTCCGGTCTCTTGAGCAAATTGACAATGTTTATTTCAAGCAGATCTGATTTTTTTGTTTGTTTGTTTGTTTGTTTGGGGTTTTTTCAACTTTTCAGTTTTGAGTAGTGTTAAATCAACTCAGATGTATGTAGCTCTGCACTGAGATATCTCATAAACACTTCCCGCTCTCAGTGTTTTATAATGGCTTTCCTGGTTTAGTGCTGGCACTGCTGACCCCTTGCAGCTTGCAGTAACAGGGTTAATTTTTCAGTTCAGGGCGAGAGGGAATTGTGTGACACGGCTCAAGCTGTAATCACACCTATCGATGAGGCTTCCAGGTCTGCAGCATCACATTTGTCTAGGGCTGACTGGATGTAAGCTGCAAATACCTAGAGCACGAATGTGCTGTTGCTGTTAAGACCCTAACCCAAATCCCCGTGCAGTGCACTTTTCTCCACTGCCACATTGCTTTTTGCTATTTGACTGCAATTTTTTCTAGGTGCTTGCCTCCTGTTTTCAACTGCTCTATCTAGTCACCTGAAGTGGCTGCAGAGATTCGTTTTTCCATCTCAGACAAAGGCCTGGTCTTGTCAACAAATATTGTATGTGCTTTTAGGGTTAATGAAGTGTAGCGAGCACTGTTGGCTTTGCTTGCTGAGCATGTGGGTGTCAGGACTGTGGAAAAAGGCTGGCTAGCAGGCGCTTTGGGACCAGGAGTGACAGGGACGCTGGTGAAGTATTCACGCTTGGGGCTGCTGTCAAGAGCTGGTCAGAGCTGCCCAGGGACTGGAAGGGCAAAAACAGGATCAAAGTAATGAATTAATCCAGCAGTGAGATAAGTCACTCCAGAATCTGACAGCCTAGCCCACCTGAGCTGGAGAAACTCTTACCTTGTGCTTGACTATACCTCTTTATTATGTTTGGAGGGGTTTGAACTTCTTATTGACCTTATCTGAGGTCTCCCTTATAAGTTATTAGACTGGCTGACAAATCCTTGCAGGGAAACTGAGGCACAATAACTGCAGCATTGTGTCCTGCTAATAAGGCTTATCCTACAGGTAGCAAAATGTTGTACTTTTAAATGGTTGAGCTGGCGTAGATCATGGGTTGCCTTTTGCTAGAGGCTTCCAACGATTCAACAAATATGTTTAATCCAATATATGCTCTCTACCTTCACTGGTTAGGAACAAAATTGTCTGGCCATCTCTCTCTCAAACTATGGTGATCTAAACGTAATCAACGTTAAACACCTATCTTCCTTATGTAAGTGTGTTTCAAAACACCACTATCTGTAGTGGTGAGACAGGACATAAAGGGATTTACTGGGCTATAAGGCTGAATTTCTGAATTGTATCACTGGGGTCTTTGTGGTGACATCATTAGGAATTTGGCTGGTCCCTCACACCATGAATATGTGTAGAGAAAGAGCTGCAGCACAAATGTGCAATGCTTTGTGTTAAATTTAGGAGTGTGTTTAGCATGCCAACCAATAAGAACTCTATTCTGTGACAGAACTCAGAGAGTTGTGATCAGCGGTGCAGAGTCTAGTTGGAGGCCTGTAACCAGTGGTGTCCCCCAGGGGTCAATGCTTGGTCCAATTTTGTTTAATATATTCATTAATGACCTGGATGAGGGGACAGAGTGTATCCTCAGCAAGTTTGCTGATGATACCAAGCTGGGAGGGGTGGCTGACACCCCAGAGGGCCGTGCTGCCATCCAGCGTGACCTGGACAGGCTGGAGAGCTGGGCAGAGAAGAACCTAATGAGGTTCAACAAAAGCAAGTGCAAGGTCCTGCACCTGGGGAGGAAGAATGCTAGGCACCAGTACAGGTTAGGGGCAGACCTGCTGGGAAGTAGCTCTGAGAAGAAGGATCTGGGGGTCCTGGTAGACAGTAAATTGTCCATGGCCCAGCAATGTGCCCTTGTTGCCAAAAAGGCCAATGGAATCCTGGGCTGCATAGGGAAGAGTGTGGCCAGTAGGTCGAAGGAGGTCATTCTCCCCCTCTACTCTGCACTGGTGAGGCCACAACTGGAATACTGTGTCCAGTTTTGGGCTCCCCAGTTCAAGAGGGACAGGGAACTGCTGGAGCGAGTCCAGCGAAGGGCAACTAAGATGATTAAGGGCTTGGAGCACCTCCCTTATGAGGAAAGGTTGAGAGAGCTGGGACTCTTTAGCCTGGAGAAGAGAAGGCTGAGGGGAGACCTTATTATGGCGTACAAGTATCTAAAGGGTGGGTTGAAGGAGGATGGAGCCAGGCTCTTTTCAATGGTTCCCAGTGACAGGACGAGGGGCAATGGGCACAAGTTAGAACACAGGAAGTTCCATTCAAATACACGGAAAAACTTCTTTACGGTGAGGGTGAGAGAGCACTGGCACAGGCTGCCCAGGGAGGTTGTGGAGTCCCCTTCCCTGGAGATTTTCAAGACCCGCCTGGATGCAGTCCTGAGTAATGTGCTCTAGGCAATCCTGTTTTAGCAGGGGAGTTGGACTAGATGATCTCTAGAGGTCCCTCCCAACTCTGAAACTCCGTGTTTCACTTTATCTGAGTGCATACAAGAAAAGACAGGGATGCTAAATTATGTAGTTATATTCCAGATGTCACCTGATCCATCCAACTCACCTTCTTTCTGTAAGACTCTTTCCTGTGTTCATGGGAATGCAGCCTTTTCTGACACCTTCCTCCACTCATCCTGCATCTTAGGGAGGTCATGGATATAGCAAGCTCTGCTGCAATGTGGAGATAATGATAGAGCTTCCTGGCCTGGTAATATTGTGGAGAGGAAGCTCTGTGCTGCCATCAATAGATTTCCTTATGTGGAATGTCTTCTGATATGGAGTTAGCTTAGGTGTCCTTACACTGTGTTGGCCATTGCTTAGGCACAATCTCAAACTGGGAATCAAGGTGTAGCACTCCTACCACACTGCTTGCCAGGACTGAATTTGAGTGCCTGAAGATATTTCCCTTTTTTGACATGTTCACAAATTCAAGCAGGATGTCTATGAAGAACGTAAAATATGTAGTGGTAGTAACCCAAAAGAGATGGTTTATGCAATAATCCTCCCCCCAATTAATGTTGCACATCTCATTTAATGCATCTTCTCTTCTGCTTTTCTCTGCAACTAAGCTATGAATATCTTAAGTTTCTAGAGAAAAATCCCTGCTCAACCCTGCAGTGTCCTTTGTTTACTAAGAAAATCTTTCTTTATCCCTTAAGCTATCAAGTTCCAGCTGCTCCCAGAGTTCACCGTTATGTCAGGAAGGAATTACTTTAACACTTCCATAAAGAAATATTTGCTCATACCAGCTGTTTACTTTTGACTGGTGTTCAAGGGACATTGTCTTTTTGCCACCACTGGCTGTTTCTTTACCTCTTCAGCAGTCCACTTTGCTGCCCGCCATGAGCCATCCTCTCCCAGTCGACGTGATCATGCATGATTTTCACATTCAGTACCCTGACTGCCAGAGTTAGATCATACCCTCATGACCCATATTAAATCTGTTATCAATTTTCTCTTGCTATGAAATATAAATTATTAACAGACCTTAAGCCTCTGTTACACTAACTATCTACAGTCATGGGTGGGTTTTTTTTCTTTAAACAGTAGAAGCAAAGACATTACAGCAATTATTTTTATTGTGCAACATAAGTGGATTAGATTTATCACTGTTGGTTCAGGTCCCACAGCAAAGTCGGTTTATTTATTGTTAGCTTGTGTTAACAAAGGGAAGGAGGTGTCCAAAATCCTTCTGCATACATCTGTTAGATTTGAACATGGGAGCTCCGGTGCTTGCTTTTACTCCTTTTGCCTGCTTCATTGCTCTCAGCCTGGAGAGTCAGAGTAGTGCTGGTGAGAGTACAACTACTCCTCACAGAGGGAATCATGCCGGGCAAGCACACAACTCAATGTGTAGTTGTGTCCTAACGTAAAAATAACTGTGGTATAGATGCTACAGAGATATTTGCCAAAGCCCTTTTTTGTGGAGATGATACACAAATGTGCATGTCCTGTTCCTCCTAAGAATTAACAAATGTGTTAGGCTCTTCAACGGTTTAAAAAAATATATTTTTTCTATTTTTAGGATGATGGGTTGGGCTTGGGTGTCTGCTGCCATGAGAAAAGGAGAGGTAGGGAGACGGGGCTGAGCTGGCATGCTCATGGGGGAGCTGGCATGCTCATGGGGGAATACACTGCAGAATCAGACTTGCTGTCCCTGCTGCCAACGAACAGTTCAGGGTAATAATTGCTGTAGTTTCTGTTCCTTCTCCTCCTCCTCGTAGCAATAGCTTGTACCATGACCCCTCCTCAGGTACATCACTGCAATCTGTCTGGCTGCCATGGGGTCTGGCCCAGGTGGCAGAGGGAGGAGAGCCTTGGGCTGCTCTGCTACCCCAGCAACTCCCTATGCCTCGAGCTGCTAAATGGTGAATTATTCAGCTGGCTTTCCGATGGGTGCCCGAGGGTTCAGAAAGGCAGGGGAGAAGGCGGCTGGAAGCAGTCAGATGTGCTGTTTCTACCTCTGTGCTGCTGTAAGCTCTCCTGATGGGGATCCCACAAGGCGATGCAGGACACAGAGTCTCTTAGAGACATGGATCCTGAAGGAGCTGAAGGGATGAACCAAAACTGGGTATCTGCATTTTAGTTTGTTAATCAAACACTTTTTTTACAAAAGAAGCAGGGTTTTCTCTGGAAGCCAGACCAAAGCCTGTTTGAGTAGTGCATTTCTATTATGTTTAACTAGTTAACCTGAGCAGTCTCATAGGATGTATTTTAAATTTCCTGCCCAAAATGTCTGTGTGATGTTGTGGCATGTTTTTAAGCAGCAGATATTTTCACGGAAGATGCATTGGTGCTTCTGCAATAAGCATATATCTGATTTGCAAAGTATCTTGAGATCCTCCACATTCCTCATGGGAAGTATTGTCTCTGGCTTGTATTTCTCTAAGGTCAACGGATTCATTAAGAATCCTGGGAATATCTACATAATGATTTTGTAGCAATGACTGCTGGTTTTCATAACTTTTTAGTATGTCAGTTAATTCTTACCCCACAACAGGTCAGTTCTTTCACAACAGAGTTCTCCATCATTGGTTTGACATCCAAGTATTGACAGTCTGCTATTTGAAAGCAAATAGTGTCTAAGACACCATACATAATTATTTTCAAAGTCACATGGTCATTTTTATGCAATCAAGAGATCCCACAAATTTTGCCTATTATAGGCACAAGAAATAATGATCAGGACAAAATCCCTGGGTTTTTGTATAAAAATGTTGTGTTCTTGATTTTTTGTAACTGGAAAAAAACCCCACAGCTCTAGTTATCAGGCCAACATCAGTTAAGAAACAATCCATTTTCAACTGTGAGCTATTATTCATGGACCAACAGGAACATAATGTTATGGTGAAGTATTGAAAAGTATTGTATATGTTCTGCTGATTGTATTTAACACTACAGCTGAATTTTTTAAATTTGAAAGAACAACTTAACATTGTATGACTGTTTTCTATGGACAACAATTTGTCTTTCCTGCCTGAAGTAATTTAATCTTAAGTGCAGCAAACACTTCACAAACACAGCAGTTTTACTGGGTAAGTTTACATGGAGACACTGAGGCACACCCAAACTGAAACCTGGATATGAAAGAGAGTTTCTGACGGAGCTCAGAACAGAGCCCCAGACTCCTCATTCCCCATAGACAACAGAGTATACTGAACTGCAGTCAGTTTTGCTGCCTTTTGTATGCATTCTATGTTCTCAGGATGGCATGGCATCTCTGATGCAAGAGCTGAAATCCTCGAAGTAAATATTTACGTAAGAAGCATTAGCAATTTAACTGTCATACTGAGAGGAACAGTAGTCTGGGTTTCTATTTCCTTAGAAAAAGACCAAGGACCAAACTCTTTTTGAATTAAAGAAAACCCCACTTTCTTCTTTGGATTTATGTTGTTGTCTGGGAAGAATTCATAGAGGGATTTGGCCTGTTTTCTGAATCATGAGCTTCTTTGAGGTTTACACGCTGCTCCTATTCCATCCCCCTCTCAGCTAAGTGGAGACTTGATTTCCATGATGCCTTTCATCTTCCTGAACAAATAGCAGTCTCTTCTGTTGTCCTCTGTAGTTTTCCCACCTGATTTCTTCCCGTCTTGAGTGGCTGAGAAAACTAGATATGCCATTTCTGATTCAGCAGGGGTCTCATTTATACTGCGTTCGCCCATTTCCCTTGGTTGTTTTGTAAACAAATACTTCCTTTGTCCTGTCTTCATTTCTGGCTATCTGTATTAAAGACTTTAATTTTTCTTTCATATACAATAGCACATGCTTGTTATCCTTCACAGGACAATATTGTCTCTTAATCTGTAAGTGCTCATAAGCTCCATATCAGTGGAAATTTCAGTTTCTGCAATACCTGGAGACATCTTCAATGCAAACTTTGTAGATGGCACAAGCCTTTCCTCTGTTGCTCTTTAAGTTCCGGTTGTCTGCTGGGACGCACAAAGGCATCTTTCTGCTGTCGGCCCATCTTCATACCCTTCTTTCTGTGACTTTGCAGTAAGAATTCCTATTTATTCTGCTGGGAGAGCAGAGTCCTTACCACAACAGAGATTGGGAATGTTGCTCTTTCAGCCCCAAACTCCACACAGACCCATGAAAAAAGCAATTTGGTTTACATCTGTGCCAAACAAGTACTTGCACTTTCAGATGCAAATAGTGAAACAGAGTGTCAAAGTGTATAAGGGGTTTTGGAGGTGGATGTTCACTAGTGCTGGAGGCCGGCCAGCCTCGGCCGCAGACTTGCTGCCGGCAATGATTTGTTCATGGCGTACCATGTGCTCTGAACTGAAGCTGAATGCACTCTAAGGGCCAGCACTGGTGTCTGTGGCATTATCTGTCCTGCTTTAGGGAAACTGAGACTCTCCATTTGTTCAGCCTCTCTTAACTAAGCCTAACCTCCAAAATCCCAAACCGAATGGATCAGAAAACTAACAGGGTGTTCGCTCCATTTGTGATGCTCACTCTGCCTTCTGGGTTCTGTCCTCTCCTTCACCCTCTGCACAGTGCCAGGATTTAGAAAGGAAGGTCCCCAGGGGAGAATATCCGGGTATCCAAAAGAGTGGCAAGAGGAGAGGAAAAGGGTCCTAATCCCATCTGGTCCTTTGACAGCACCTAAACAATCATCTAATAATAGTTTTTGTATCACTTCTTGACCATGAAAAACTCCAAAGCTTTCAAGATAAATGTTGAGATGAAATGCAATAGTCCCTTGTTTACTGCTTAAAGATCCTATCATTATCAAAATTACTACAAATTCTGATTTCTCTGTTAGCTTCTTGGGATGGTTAATAGAATAAAACTTAAATTCACCTTTTAGGGGTCCCAAAAGCTCTACAACAACATATGGGAATTGTTTCGCTCTGTACAGAGTTGCAGTTAAATCCAAACTTAAATGCAGCAATGATTTAGCATTGCTATATAAATTTTTAGAGAGAACATTATGAGAAATGTCATTTGCAGTAGAACTGCAAGGGGGACTTTAGTCTGCAGGATGTAAATTTCTGTTTGGAGGAGCCTGATGAGGATAGCTGAGCAAAAGCTCTCGTAAAGCAGCAGTGTGGGATTGTCATTGTTTCTGATCTCATTGCGTCTTGTCCAGCAGCAACGTCCCTCAGCATTGTGCTGCTGTGTCTGCTCAGCTCTGACTCAGAAAGGAGAATGTCACCTACTGAGTCACTGGTGTCCTCCGTCATCTTGGGTTTCACTGGAAATTTTTAATGCGCGTGGAGAGAGCAGAGTCAGTCCCGATTGCTTTGTGAATGAGCCTAACGCGAGATTTACGAGGCAGAAGCAGGACTGGATCACGTCTGCAAGGTTCCCTTTCCAAAGCAGACCTCTGCAGCCTGAGCCAGGCTCCCCTCACCCTCCAACTACCTTTTCCCTTAAGGATCTGTTTTGTCTGACCTGAGCTACCTGCTCTAATTTAGGCGGCGTGGAACACGTCGCTGCTCAGCAACTTGCTGCAGGCTGTGATCTACTGTCATTATTTCATTTCAGTGCCTCATCAGCTCCTGATGTGCTGGTTGATACCTCGGTAATGTTTTTTTCCATGCATTTATCACTCCCAGGTGTCATGCAAATGTTACGGGGACCGCAGCTGGTTTGCAAACCAGGTAGCAGGGCTGAGGCTCGACTTGTCAAGCGGAGATGACGGCAAAGCAGGATTTAATCTTAGCCACAGGCTGCAGCCGTGACTATTAGGTTAGATATCAGAAAGGTCAGTGCTTTTGAGATCAAGGCTGTGGCCAAGTGGCAAGCCAGGGAATACGTGCAGTGGAGGATCCTAGGGAACACAGGGACTCACATACACTGGCTGCTTAAACCTGAGGCCACTATTGATTGTTAATGTAAATTCCCTTGTATTACAGCTTTGCATAGGAAGTATTATTTTTTTTTTTTAACATACGAGATTCTAGTCATTTGGCCTAAAATCTCTCTCGCTGTCAATGAATGCTAGATTCAGTGGATAATTACACTAATTTATTTCCAATAAATTTCAAATTAAAATGATATACTGTGGAGAGACCTGATTGAAAATCTTGCTGTTCTGTTCCTCATTTCAAAACTTGTTTGCAATTAGTCAAGCTGTCAGATACCCAGGGAATGTGTTTATTTATTTATTTTTACTGAAGGGGGATGGGGAGGGGGGAGAGAAAAGCTATTTCTGTAACCGTGTGGGAAAGTCTCTGGTAATCCTTTTTGTGCAGGAGAGATTTCAGAACACAGGGATCATAGTTCACCATGAGATAGCTCTTATGTATGCTTTAGTATGTTGCTTTCCAGTGGTAGTAGCGTCAATCACAGGCTATTTAGTAGGTGCAAGTCCTAAATAAAGAAACCAGATGCCTGAAATTAGATGTAGGATGTAATCTTTAAATCCCTTCTCCACTCCCCAGAGCCTCGAGCGTGGATTTTACTTCGCCTTCACCTTCTGGGAGCTCTCAGCTCCGGCTCACACCACACAGGGACTTTGTGTTGTACCACGGCCAGAGCATCACAGCACGGTGCTGCGCTGCGCTCCTCCCCTGACAGCCTCTTGCCCAGAACACTCACCCAGAAAGTTAAAAACTGACATTCACCTTTTCTTTTTCTTTGTTTTTATTTTGTTTGTTGTTGTTGTTGTTGTTGTTTTTGTTGTTGTTTTTGTTTTTGTTTTTTCCCGGGAAAGCACTGCAACCGCCTGGTGGGTATTTCCCCCAGGAAGGATGTGCTCGGACTGGAGAGGGAACATTGCAAGGGTGAGCAAGGCTTGTTCACCTGGTGGGCAAGAAAGTCACTCAGGAGGCAGAAGGGCTCATGCTGCATTTCATTGTCTGTTGATACATAACTTCTAATGTCATTTCTTTCACGTGAAAATACAGAAGCAGTTCTGGGAAGGGCATAGCATTCCCTGCCCCCCACCAGTGACTTAACCACAGAGATACTGAACTGGTTTTCTCCCCCTCCCCGCCCTTCCTTTTTACTAAATTGTTTTTTCTCCTTTTTCCCCCTGTTCCTTCTCATGGTAGATCCTTGCACCCAGCCTTGCTGAGGGATCACTTTATAAAAAGCTTTTGAATAGCAATCTGGAGTAAAATTTAAGCTAGACATTTTCAAAAGCACAAAAAGGAGGGAGATTTTTTAGGCCATGGTCAAATAAACACTCTCTGCACTGGCTGAAATGTTGTTGCGCTGTGCTATCTGCTGCTGCCCCTAAAAGTTAGAAATCACAGGATATAGTTTGAGGTGGTTCCCAGATAATTTGAAGCCAGCAGGGTTAACTCAGACCGGCAATACAAACTGTTCAAGTACATAGAAGCCTGCTAGGGTCAGGGCTGCCTTCTGGAGCACCAGATACTGTATGAAGGTATGGTAAGGGATATCATTTAATACAAGAAGCTTCTGTTCTGGAAATGAGATGAAAACATGGAAATAAACCACCACACAGTGAAAAGAAGGGAGAAAGAAGATGGACTGACAAACTGCAGGATTCTCATTGTACAATAAACCAGAAAGCAGCAAATAACAGAAAAGTCACGGGCTTTCACTGTCCTGGTAGAATTAATGAGAAAATACTGATAGCAGTTTCAATGATTTTAAATTTGTGGTCATGTAGCCAAACGTTATCTAACATTTAAGAAGTGGGCTATGTAAGTTTGCTTAGTCTTAGTGCTAGAAATTATTTTTTCCTACTGCACACCAACAGAAAAGGAGCTATAGATATATTCCCTGGCAAAATTGCCCCTCTGAAGGCAAGATATCTTTCTGAATTGCAGAATGAGCTCCTTAAAGTAAATGGCCCATTAGTGATTGAATTCAGTCATCCAGACGATAGCTCTAGCTGGCATCAGGGCTGAGTGCACAATGACAGATTTTACTGCATGTCATGGGCAGTCATCAAGAGCTCTCCAGAGACAGAGTAAAATGAATAAGGTACTTGCTGGGTCAACCCGAGAGACAGCTACATCATGCATAGGTGCGTGCTAGACAGCTTGGACGCTAACAGGTGTGATGCTGCAGCAACCGTGCTGGTTTTCCTGCACACCACAGCAGCCGTGGGACCAGTGTACAAACTGACGTGGGGAGGGAAGGAAGAAGCAGTCTCTCGTATGACTGCATTTCTGCTGTTATCTCAGCCCTCTTGCAGTCTGTCACCTCTGTACGGGAAGTGACTGCACCGCTGGTGCTGGGGTCACGATGACCTGTGCTCTTCCTTCATGTCCTTCATGCTTGGTCAGTGTGTGCCCACAGCATCACCTATAGCAGGCCCACCCATCTGCCCAGTGACCCCTCTCTAGGAGATGGAGGCCTTCTTATTTCTATTGTTTTGTTTGCCTGCACAGTCTCGGTTCATTGACACGTAAAGAAACCCCAAACCCCCACCTCTTCATAATGTGGTTATTTTGCTTTTAAGCCAGACCACCTCACTCAGCTCGTTTAGCCAGAGCAGGCAGGACTGGAACGACTGGTACTGAGAGAGCGGCAGCAATCAGCAGGATCTGTGGAGAAACAAAGCAGCTCCAGGCAGTACCCTCCTACTCCAGGTTGTTTCATCACTCCCAGATCAGCAGCAAAACGGTTATTTCTTCTACCTGGAGATGCTGAATGATGTGTCTTGGGGGTTGTGCCACAGGAGGGGAGAAGTTTGAAACTGCTTACCCCTCTGACTATTTCTGTGATAACGTGCTGCAGAATTAGGGTGGTGGCTGATTAAAAAACATTATAATTTGAGAGATCTGCTGGACATCTGCAAAAAATCACGTGGTTATCTGTCTGAAGAGGGGCAGCTAACTTTACATGGAGAGCATCAAATTAAAAACTGCGAGGAACCAAACCCACCTGCTACCTACATAGCAGACACAGAGACACATGCAGACACTTGTTCTGCCTAAAGGGTAAACACAAGGCTCTCGTCTCTCCAAGGTGCGAATCTTAAAAGCAGTAACTTAGTGGAGGAGGTGCTGGGAAACCAACATGTAACTAGTGCTGGCGGCATCCTAAATTCACGGTTTATAGCTGTGATGCCAACACATCATAGGTGGGCTATAAACATATTCAGAGCCTACCTTATTGTGTTGGTAACAGTTTCATGTTATCTGTCTTCTTCAGTTTGAACACAAAAGTCAGTTGGCCTTCCTAGTCCACTCCCATGTCTTTTCTCATTTGACAAGGAAGTGGTCAAAGGGAGCCTAATGACAAAGCCTTCTTACTCCAGCTGCAGGAGGCATTGCACTTGCAGGCCTCTGTCCTGCTGGGGGATGACACTGCTGGAAAAAGCACCCTGACATCTGCTGGAAAAGTAGGATGGCAAGCTGTAGGCAATCCTGGAGACTCCTGGAGACTTTGTAAGCCGTGCAAAAGACAGCCCCACCAGAGGGGACGCAATACCAGCCCTGTTGGGCACCAACACAAGTGAGCTAATCTGTGACATCAAGGTTGGAGGCAGCCTGGGCTGCAGTAATCAGGCACTGGTGGGGTTCACAACCCTGAGGGATATGGATCAGGTGAAGAGTAAAGTCGGGACCCTGAATTTTAGGAAAGCAAACTTCCAGCTCTTCAAGGAGGTAGTCAATAGGACCCCCTGGGAAACTGCCCTCAGGGACAAGGGAGCAGAACAGAGCTGGCAGACCTTTGAGGATGCTTTCCACAGAGTGCAAGAGCTCTTCATCCCCAGGTGTAAGAAATCAGGAAAGGAGGGCAAGAGACCATCATGGCTGAGTCGAGACCTGCTGGTCAAACTAAAGGGCATGAAGGAAATGCACAGGCAGTGGGAGAAGGGACAGGTATCCTGGGAAGAGCATGGGGACACTGCCTGTTCGCGTAGGGATGGGGTCAGGAAGGCCAAGGTGCAGCTGGAGTTGAACTTGGCAAGGGACACAAAGAATAATAAGAAAGGCTTGTACAGGTATGTCAGCCAGAAAAGGAAGGTCAAAGAAAGCGTGCCCCTGTGATGAGGAAGACTGGCAAACTGGTAACAACAGATGAGAAGGCTCAACTTTTTTAAGCCTCCAACTCAGCAACTTTTTTTGCCTCAGTCTTCCCTGGCAACCTCTCTTCCCACATCTCAAGTGGATGGACCACAAGATGGGGACTGGGGGAGAAAAGTTCCTCTCACTGTAAGAGAAGACCAAGTTCATGACCTCCTGAGGAACCTGAACATACAGAAGTCTATGGGATCTAACAAGATGCATTCCAGAGTCCTGACGGAATTGGCTGAGGTAGTTACCAACGCACTCTCCATGATATTTGAAGAGTCCTGGCAGTCAGGTAAAGTCTTCGGTGACTGGAAAAATGCAACCATTGCACCTGTTTTTAAAAAGGGTAGAAAGAAGGACCCTGGGAACTACTGACCTGTCAGCCTCACCTCTGTGCTTGGGAAGATCATGGAACAGATCCTCCTAGGAGCTATGCCAAGGCACGTGGAGGAAAGGGAGGTGATTTGAGACAGCCAGCACAGCTTCACCAAGGGCAAGTCCCACCTGAGCAACCTAGTGGCCTTCTACAATGCAGTGACTACATCAGTGGAGAAGGGAAGAGCTATGGATGTTGTCTATCTGGATTGCTGTAAGGCTTTTGACACAGTCCCCCACAACACCCTTCTCTCTAAATTACAAAGGTATGGATTTGATGGGCAGACTGTTTGGCAGATGAGGAATTGGTTGGATGATTGCATCCAGAGGGTAGTGGTCAACAGCTCAATGTCCAGATGGAGATGGGTGACAAGTGGTGTCCCTCAAGGGTCCATACTGGGACCAGTACTGTTCAATATTTTTATCAACAATATAGGCAGTGGGATCAAGTGCACCCTCAGCAAGTTTGCAGATGACATCAAGCTGAGTGGTGCAGTTGACAGGCCTGAGGGACAGGATGCCATCCAAAGGGGCCTGGACAGCTTGAGAAATGTGCCCGTGTGAACCTCATGAGGTTCAATAAGGCCAAGTGCAGGATCCTGTACCTGGGTCAGGGCAACCCCCAGTATCAATACAGGCTGGGGAATGAAGGGATTGAGAGCAGCCAAGCCAAGAAGAACTTGGTACTGGTGGATGTAAAGCTGGACATGAACCAACAGTGTGCGCTCGCAGCCCAGAAGGCCAACAGTATCGTGGGCTGCATCAAAAGAAGTGTGGCCAGCAGGTTGAGGGAGGTGATTCTGACCCTCTACTCTGCTCTTGTGAGACCCCACCTGGAGTACTTGTCCTGGTTTGAGGTAAAACAGAACCAATTTTCTTCAGTAACTTCGCTTCTTAGCTGGGCCTCTTCTAACTACTGACATTAACTGCATATTGTGCAGACAGTGTTCACTCTCTCAGAGTGATAAGACCAATTGTGTATAGCTGATGCCCAGGCATGGTGTGCAGAGAGGCTCTGCTTATACTTATTGCTGTAACCCCCAAGGCCAACCGACTTTGTTATTTGCCACATTGGAGGGTCGGAAGCAGAAAAGCATAGTGGGGTCCCACCTGCAGGGAGGAGCGGACAGGACAGGTGACCCAAAACTGACCAACAGGGTATTCCATCCCATCTGCCTCATGCTCAGTATAAAAGCTGAGGGATCAAAGGGTCAGGGGCTCTTCCTTCAATGGCCGACATCTGAGGAGAACTCTGTTCTTCTGCCTGTGATCCCAATCCTGAATCCAGATCCGGAATCCAGTTCCTGTCTGTTACTGAGTCCAGCCTGGGACTGCCCCAGTGCCAGCCGGTGACATGATTGTCATCTCAGGAGCTTGATACGGTTTTGTATATTTTTCATTATTTCTTTTTATTTTATTATTAATATTTTATTAAAGTAGTTTAGTTCCTTCTAAACTCATAAGTCTCATTTTCCTCCTCTGCCTCTCTCTTTGAAGAGGGGTAGAGGGGAGCATCTGTCGGTCCCGTCTGGGGTCCCTCGGGTCCCTAGTGGTGGATTATGGCCTAAACCACGACAGTACTGCATCCAGCCCTGGAGCCCTCAGCACAGGTAAGACATGGACCTGTTGGAGTGGGTCCAGAGGAGGGCCACAAAAATTATTAGAGGGATGAAACACCTCTCCTATGAGGAAAGGCTGAGAGAGTTGGGGTTGTTCAGCCTGGAGAAGAGAAGGGTCCAGGAGACCTTATTGCAGCCACCCAGTACTCAAAGGGACCTTACAGAAAAGATGGGGACCCAATTTTTAGCGGGGCCTGTTGCCATAGGACAAGGGTTAATGGCTTTAAACTAAAAGAGGGAAGATTTAGACTAGATATAAGGAAAAAATGTTTTACAATGAGAGTGATGAAACTCTGGCACAAGTTGCCCAGGGAGGTGGGAGATGCCCCATCCCTGGAAACATTCAAGGTTGGGTTGGAATAGGACTCTGAGCAACTTGATCTAGTTGAAGATGTCCCTGCTTATTGCAGGGGGTTTGGACTAGATGACCTTTAAAGGTCCCTTCCAACCTAAACTATGCTATGATTCTATGGTTCAATTAATTAAAAAATTTGATTCGATGGATTTTATCTTTGTTGCTTGACAGTGTCCATTTAAATATCCATAGGCATTTGGGTCCAACAGAATGAGTTGACGATAAAAAGCTACCATTTCCCCACAAAACCCTTCAGGTTTTCTTCCTAGGCAACAAATTGCCCTGTGTGGACAATAACTGTTCTACAGATGCAGCTCTCCTTTGTCATCCACAGGCAGCCTCTCTTTGTAGGCTTGATTCTAGGATAACGTGCTGCAATAAAGATTGGCTTGGGCTTCCAAGTCTTTGATCAGAAGGAACTTGAAGGATTGAGTTGGATCAATAGAGTCTGTTTTAATTAGGATGTAATAGCGAGCGTCAAAAGCTGCCAGACTCTGACTCAAGCAGAATAAGAAAGGATCAGGAGCCAACCTCAACAGTGAGTGAAAGACTGAGTCTATAGAAGATGGGGATTTTGAGGGAAGTGAGAACATCACTGATAAGGTTTAGTAAAACCCAAAAAGCAGGAAAATAGGCAGCACATGAACTGAATCTTGGCACAAAAATGACAATAAGAATTTTTCCCAAGTTGTTCTGTAAATGCTGAGTATATTACCAGAGCAATCAGTTGCACCTCAGTCTGGATACTTTTCTAGGTGTAGAGTGACTGCCTTCAGGTTATATTCATCTAAGAAGACAGAAACATTAGATAGTGCCAAAACATGAACTGAATTTTGATAAGCGTTTGCTTTTAAAAGGTTATACAGAATTTGATTGCAATCAGCAGCTCAGGGTATGCTAGTCATTTTCAGACACCTTCCATATGCTTTGATATTTGGCTGTAGGTACATGTACAGTCAGAATTTTAGTAAGTAATTTAGATGTTCATACACAACTTTTCAGAGCTTGATTTCGGTCCACCTCCTTGATTAAAGCCCCTGTATTTCACTATTCATTTTCTCAGTTCTATAGTAATGCCAAAGCTTTGCCTTTTGGCATATTTCTCTGGCTATCATGTGGCTTTTCTGATAGAAAATTCTTCCAACCCTTTGTAAAATATATATTGAAATATTAACTCATGTTTCATTTTTGTCATGTTGAATCAGAATCTGTCACATGTGCACTTGGAATATTATTTCTTTTAACAAATAGTTTCATTTCTTTTAATGATAAAGCCATTATTCTACATGGCAGTATTGGGACTTTATTTACTTAATATTCTTTATCCCTTAAAGTTCTGCCAGAATAAAACCACACCTTTATTTGCTATTATAACTAAATATTTGAAAACTAGATTGTAGTTCGGGTGCTTGCCCCTGATAAGAAAATAAATAGGTGATTATTATAATTAAGCAAAAAGCAAATGCTTTCAAAGGGTTGGGAATTTTGTTATCTTACTTTACAAAATGGTAAGAGAAATCAAGCAGCCTGATGGGCTCCCAGCCAAATGGTTATCATATCATAACCACATGGGTCAAATTGTTTGCCTAATCACTTTATACTCAAACATACCCACATAGAATAAAAATATTCCACTTTAGAGGAAAATGTATTATCTTACAAGTCTCAAAATAGTCTATATTTATCTCTTTCAATGTAGTGGGTGTTCCATGACATATTTTGATATTTGGATGTGGACATGCATCTTTTTATAGCTGCAACTATGCTGCCTTGAAGATGTTCTTGCCCTTTAGCTTATTCTCAATAACTATCACTGCCACACTTTTGTAGATGGCAACCTCAAATCTGCTGGTGGAGCTGCTTGTGAAACTCTACCCATTTCAGTCAAGATAAGCCAGGTTAACAAAGACCTGTTTGGCGAGGTAGACACGCTGGAGGGGAGTTATAGCATCCAGAGGGACATGGACAGGCTGGAGAGGTGGGCCCAAGCCAACCTCATGCAGTTCAACAAGGACAAGTGCAAGGTCTTACACCTGGGTCAGGGCAATCCCAAGCACAAATACAGGCTCAGCAGGGAATGACTGGAGAGCAGCCCTGAGGAGAAGGACCTGGGGGTGCTGATTGACAAGAAGCTCCACATGAGACAGCAATGTGCGATCGCAGCCCGGAAGGCCAACTGTATCCTGGGCTGCATCAGAAGAAGTGTGGCCAGCAGGTCAAAGGAGGTGATTCTGCCCCTCTACTCCACTCTCGTGAGACCCCACCTGGAATGCTGCATCCAGCTCTGGAGTCCCCAACAGAAGAAGGACATGGACCTGCTGGAGCGTGTCCAGCGGAGAGCCACGAGGATGATCCGAGGGCTGGAGCACCGGTCCTTTGAGGAGAGGCTGAAAGAGTTGGGGCTGTTCAGCCTGGAGAAGAGAAGGCTCCGGGGAGATCTTATTGCGGCCTTCCAGTACCTAAAGGGGGCCTACAGGAGAGCTGGGGAAGGACTTTTCATTAGGGCATGTAGCGATAGGACGAGAAGGAATGGCTTTAAACTGGCAGGTTCAGATTGAACATGAGGAAGTTTTTCACGTTGAGAGTGGTGAGGCACTGGAACAGGTTTCCCAGAGAGGTTGTTGAGGCCGCATCCGTGGAGGTGTTCAAGGCCAGGCTGGACGTGGCCTTGGGTGACCTGGTCTAGTGGGAGGTGTCCCTGTCTATGGCAGGGGGGTTGGAACTCGATGATCTTCAAGGTCCTTTCCAACCTAAACCATTCTATGATTCTATGATTCTAATATTCAAACTGAGACAAATCTAATGAGCTAGATTATCTTGAAGGAAAAAAACCAAGGCAATTGTATTGCAAATATCCATCTGTCCATGTCTCACCAAAAATATCTGAATCCCTCAATTAGACCTGTCAGAGCCTGAAGAGTCCAGTTTTGTGAAATATTGTGATTAGATATTAATTAGTTTATACTCTCCCTTTTTTGTCTGCTGATTTGCAAGAAAAAGGAAAGTTTACCAGTATGTTTAAGTGAAATAGGAAGAACCTTTAAGGAACACCTTTTCAGATTTAAGATGTGGTGGGGAGGAGGGAGGGAATGGCTGAAACAAGGAATAGAAGAACAACAAATGGAAAAGGCTTAATTAAATCAAGTAATCAAGTTATTCTCTGGTGCCAAAAGAGGACCAGAGACAGCAGTAACACGTATAAGAACAAAGTTATCTTGGGAACCTCAAAATCCGAGTAACAGGAGGGGGATAAGGGGAATTATCATGGAATCATAGAATGGTTTAGGTTGGAAAGGACCTTAAAGATCATCTAGTTCCAACCCCCCTGCCATTGGCAGGACACCTCCCACTAGACCAGGTTGCTCAAAGCCCCATCCAGCCTGGCCTTGAACATCTCCAGGGATGGGGCACCCACAACTTCCCTGGGCCTGTTCCAGTGCCTCACCACCCTCAGAGTGAAAACCATTCTTGCAAAAAAATGATAGGTTTTCTTCTCAGAACAAAATAAATATAGCAAAGGAAAAGTCAATAGAAGGAAAAATAACATCAGTATGAATGCTTGGAGCAAGAGCTATATCCAGGAAGTTAACAACGTGCAAAGCCTGATATCGTCTGCTTAAACTTTACAGAGAAGCTGTGGAAGCCTGCCGATGGGAGCTCACCGCTGCACAAGGCCCTGGGGTTCTTTCCAGCAATAATATGTTCTGAATTTTTCCTCTAATTTTTCAAACAATAAACATAGAGGGCAAAAAGGCAGCAAACAGCTGTTGTAGCATGGCAGATGATATTTATATTTCTTTTTTGATTCTGAATGATAATGGCAAAGGGCTAAATCCTGCCCTTTTTTACACCAGTGTCTAGATCCCTTCAGAGTCGTCTCAGCATTATGAATAAAAATTAACTCTCCTTTTCCAAGTTAGCAAAATTTATTTTTTGGTGTTAGCAAAACAGAGTAGAGGTCAGCAGGGTTTAGGAGAGGAAGAGAAGAGGAGGTTGGGAAACCAAAGGGCAGGGACTGGCTGAGTTTCAGAGGGGGAGTTAAGAAAGAGGAATTGAAGTTTGAGGTCTTTATCCTCTCTCACTCCCTCCTTGCTGCACACACTCTTTCAAAATTCACAGATATTCACCATACTGTTCACTGCACCTGCCTGTAGCCATACTTAAATCTGTCTCCTGGAATAAACTTCATTTACTCTTTACCTCTCCTCCCTTCTCACTATTCAGCTGCCCCCAGCTCTCGCCTAAGTCTTGAAAAGGGACAGATCTGGGTTCATTTGTACTGTAGAACGGGAAGAGGACAGGCCACGACTGATGAACCTGGCTAAGCAATTGCTACTCCTGTAAAATTTCCTTGAAGGGTGGTGAATGTGACTTTCCACACTCCACCTGTAACGGCAGGAGTAGCAGCAAGTCTAAGAAAGAGTTTGGAACTGGTCATTCAGGAGACTTAAGGTGAAGGCAAAGTAGAGTTTGTTAAGGTAAACAGGGGATGGGATCACAAAGGTAAAAGAAGGAGCATTATAAGATTGCTTAGTAATAGAAATGTTTTGTGTCCCATGGGAAGATTTGGAGCATTTGTTCATTCACTTTTTACATCTGTCGTGGTTTAGGCCAAATCTGCTACTGGGGACCTGGGGGACCCCAGATGGGACCGACAGATCCTCCCTCTTCAAAGAGAGAGGCAGAGGAGGAAAAAGAGACTTATGAGTTTAGAAGGAACTAAACTACTTTAATGAAATATTAATAATAAAATTAAAAAAAAAATGAAATGTATACAAAACCGTATCAAGCTCCTGAGATGACAATCACGTCACCGGCTGGCACTGGGGCAGTCCCAGGCTGGACTCAGTGACGGACAGGAACTGGATTCCGGATCTGGATTCAGGATTGGGATCACAGGCAGAAGAACAGAGTTCTCCTCAGATGTCAGCCATTGAAGGAAGAGCCCCTGACCCTTTGATCCCTCAGCTTTTATACTGAGCATGAGGCAGATGGGATGGAATACCCTGTTGGTCAGTTTTGGGTCACCTGTCCTGTCCGCTCCTCCCTGCAGGTGGGACCCCACTATGCTTTTCTGCTTCCGACCCTCCAATGTGGCAAATAACAAAGTCGGTTGGCCTTGGGGGTTATAGCAACAAGTATAAGCAGAGCCATGCTTATACATGATGCCATGCCTGGGCATCAGCTATAAACAATTGGTCTTATCACTCTGAGAGAGTGAACATTGTCTGCACGATATGCTGTTAATGTCCATAGTTAGAAGAGGCCCAGCTAAGTTACTGAAGAAAATTGGTTCTGTTTTACCTCAAACCAGGACAACAACCTAATATCATGGAAGTGTTCCTATTTGCAGTAGAAAATGTCTTAGTATAAACAAAATATGTAACACTTGTTCACTAGACTAAAGATAATGGAGAACATTTAACGTGAAACTTCCCAAGCAAGAGAAACAAAGATGGAGAATTTTAAATGGACTCGCAGAAGGAAAACCAGGGGAAGGCTGGGTCAGTTTTTCAATTTTGGCACTGATGATTTAAAAAAAAAACAAAACAAAATACTAGCTAATAGGTGATATGAGATGATTCATTCATTCAGAAGAACTCTGGAAGATCCAGAGTTAATCCTTGGAGGTCAAGTGAAGGAAATAACTGTTTCAACCAACCTCCTGCAATGCTTAAAGCTCCATCACATTGTACTTGTTCTGAGCTACTATTCGTACTTTGCTGAAAAGCTTACTGGAGGATGTGGTCTCCAGTGTGATTATTTGGATCCAATTCACTTTTCTTAAATATAATAGTTGAAAATAAGCCACAGTTTACTGTGAGCCATTGAATTAGTTAAAATTTGAAACTCGAGGAGGCGATAACTGAGGGTGGATAACCATGTATGTATGATTTCTCTTTCTTTTTCCTCAGACCAGTTCCCAACAAATTTACAAATAGCAGCAAACATTTCATTAACAGGTTTTGCTTCACTTGATATTCCCAGGCTGACACCTGGTTGGGCTTTCACTTATCTTCCCCTGCTTTGCCTATATCCTTGACATCGATTTGAGTAATTTTCAGTGAAGCATGGATTAAAACATGTTAAAAGCTTAATGTTTTTTCTTGTGCAGATAAGTCAAGAATGTAGATTATTTTCTTAGATTATTAAGGAGGAAGTTCACCCTCATCCTGTGTCCCTGAAGGGAGAAATGGTAGCATGGTCCACATGGATGCCTGGAAATCTCAGTGAGGGTTTAGGATATGGGATATGAGAAGGGGCAGGCAGCTGGACCATTATTTTCAGCTTCCATGTCAGGGATGCAGACAAAGGATCTACACCTATAAATATGCTTATACGGTTCTAGCCAGAAGCACTGCCTTGGCTTTGGAAACTTAAAGCAGACAAGCAAATTGGACTAGGACCAACAGCAACCTCAGTACTATTCAAATTGGGGAAACTTAGCACTAACAAAACGGGCAAAGCACAAGAAATAGCGTTCTGTGACAGGCCACTTAACCGATTAATTATAATGCATTTTATGTTAGTTTCTTGTAATTATAATTATTATATCATTACACGTTACTTTAATTTTGATATTGTATTACGTGTTTTATATAATGTTATATTGCTATTGCAATATTGTGCTTTATAAGGACTTACTTACACATTCATCAAGACCTCACACACGCAAGAGGTTGGACGGGAGGTGCGGGCCAGGTGCTGAGCGAGGCCAGGATGCGCAGCCAGGGTGGGAGCTGGTGATCCTGCTGGGAAGGCAGGGGCAATGGGAGGGTGAAACCTGGGCTTGCCGGCAGAGGCAATTATGGTACTGCAAGAACCATAAGCACAGAGAAACTATTGAGAAGGGAAACACACGCACAAACAGCTGCAGTAGAGCACACCGCTGCAGGACTCTATGGGTGAAATTGTAGCTCTTTTAAAGTCAGCATTTGCCCTTGAATTCAATGTAGCAAGGATGTCTCCCCTTCTTATCAATACTACTTTGTTTGCCTGCTAAAAAAGCGCTGTTAGTTTTCACTAAGTTTTGTATTTCTACTTTTCAAATCTTCAGTAAATTACAAAAACAAACAACAAAAATTGTAATTGACAACACATGAAGTTGCTCAGTGACTGGCTATGCATCTATCACAACCTTTACAAATGCTAAGTACTGAAAAACAAATGAGTAGACAATATGATAAATCCTTACACTTTGCCCATCATAAATAAATGCATTACTTCTATCAAGCACAAAAATATTATTTCTCCATTGCAAAACAACTATTCTGTCTCTTTTAATATACACTTTTCATTTTGCCATCTGATATTTTTACGTGACAGCATTGATAAGGGAACCTCCATTAATAAGCTTTGTTCAAACAATTTCATTCTTTCAGAATGATTTTTAATTTATAATTAACAGGAAGACCTTGATAACAGAATGCGTCATATCCGTGGCAAGAATAGGTAGAAATCAGATGTTTCAACTGAGAACCATTTCTTTGTCACTCACACCTTCCTTTTTTAACTAGAAGTTTAACAGGAATAAAAGAAGCTAATCTTAGAGTATTAGACAGTTTGTTTCAAGAGATTATTGAAATTTTCTGGTTTTCCTTTTGTCTGAACTAAGAATTTTGATACCCAAGGTTGTATCCAAACATAACTGTCTTAAGAATGAGCATATGTCTATAATGCCATGATTACCTGTAAGACCCCTCACATTTTTGTCTTATTTGTCTGACAAATCTCCCTCCTAACACAGGAAAAAGAAAATTATGCAAAATCTTAACTGTCACTTAAATCTAAATTTCTCATTTTTGTGGTTACTAAAGGGAACAGAATGTTGTGTTGTTGGAACAAATCCCTAGAGACAGAGATAAAATACTTCCAAAAGGATATGAATTGTTCCTATTAATCTCAATGGCATGCTAACTGTGATATAAAGTAAATTGGGTACTGGTGTTTAGCCTTTCTTACATAAGAACGAAGTTAAAAAGTGTCTATCAACTAAATTGATAGACATAAAATGAAAAATGAACAAATGAAGGACACAATTATGCCACTACCTGTGGAACTTGTCTACACATGGCTTCAGCATACAAAAGGAGACTAAAGAACAGAAGAGGATTAAAAAATGAGATACACTATTAAAAGTAAAAAGAAAATTCACCACTGACAAACTTGAAACAGAAAAAATATCATGTAATTATCTAGTAGAAGGACTTTACATTTTTTTTTCAAGTTCTTGTGATTCTTGAAGTTGCATGGATGACACCACAATCCTGTATATGAACATTCAAACTACATTTTTAAAGAGTAAGAGACCTAAACGAAATGGAGGTTAACCTATTCCAGAGTTTGAGTCCCAAGAAATTCTGATGACAGCCTCTAAATATAAAAATTGCTCAACTGAAGGATGAATAAGTATCTTCACAAAACCAAAGAATCTACTCTGTCTTTAAGGTGGAATTTGGTTTGCATGCTCAACCACATAAATGGTGTCCTGAATGATTTCTGGTTTTTAATGTTTGTCAAGAGTTTTTGATGAAGAGCTTGTTGGCAAGAGAAGATCATATCAGATTTTGCAATAATGTAAAATTATAAGTTTTTTGTGGAAACCAATGTGAAAACTTTCCAGGTTAAAAAAGGGATCTTCTTAATCTGCATCAATTATTCATTCAAACCTGATGATATAACAAACTTATCAAGACAATGATGCCTTTCTACAATGGAGAACTCAAGGTTTAAATCCAAAATCTCTGCTACTTAGGTAATAATCTATTAAATAAAACTTATATAAAATAGCTAAGTATACAGTGAAGTAATTTATTGAAATATTCTCCCCCCTCCACACCTGGGAAGGTATAAACTCACAAATAGGGTTTTTTTAGAAGGTGTACCTATTTGTATCACATAAAAATGTTTAACAGCATGAATAAAACCAATCCTGAGACTACAAGAAGCCTGTGATATCTCTGGCTTTCCAGAGCATAGGGAAGTTACACCCCTTTGTCCTTTACCTCTGACCTTTTGATTGATATTTTGTTAACGCAACAGGACTTGTACAGTGGTATATTTTATGTTACAAGAGTATCATTTTGCATAGTTTTAAAAGGCAGGATAGCATTACATTTTTGTGTCATGTATTGAAATTCAGAGGACTTCTTCATTTTGTAAAGACTTCAGAGATAACGTAGAAGCAGGGAGATGGATGACAACTTTGAGCTTGCTCACAGGTGATTTTTGAGCACCCACCTGCAATCATTAAATTCAACTCCCCAAGGTAAAGAAAATTCTGTTCTCTGCAAGGGTATATACAACAGCTGAATATAAAGAGCTCCTTCAACTGAATGAGATGCAACTGCACCCAATGGGAGTGGCAAAGAGAGGGGCCTCTGAATCTGGTTCCTGAACAGGTGTCTTAAATTAGTTTTTGGATGTGAGCATTCATGATGGACCGTTGACCTCTTGTTTGTCTCATCTTTTGGTTACCACAAGTCCAAAAGCAGAGACTCCAGTTATATTTTGTTATTGCACATGATTTGAAAAACAGTCTCAGAACCTGCAGAATTCAAGGTGACTATATAAGCCTGAAACCATTTTTAAAGGAAGAAACAATTGGTTTTGAAGATCTGTCACAGAATCGAACTCCACACATCTATATACTGCATACAGTACCTCGTGTTTCATGTTCATCATTTCTCTAGATACTTTAACAGCTCCCAGGATGTTAATAATTCCACCCTAGGATTCAAAGAATTGGGATGAGATTTAATATTCCACTTTGCTCCTTTGAAATTGTTACTCTGCTATTTCCTAGATTTGGTTTCTTTTTTTTTCTCTTTAACCCTTGGTATGTACTGAAATGTATTACTGATACTGGCAATTCAGTGCCAGAGGATTCCCCATTGGCAAAACCACCCATCTAAAGTAAATGGAAGTAATTCCCCTCATCAAGAATGTTTATAAACAGTAGAGATATTGAATATCATGCTTTCAATTTGAACAGAATAAGACAAAAGAACAGGGACTGACAGAAAATACTTCAAAAACAGGCAGTTCATGCTCTATGCATTTGTTTTCAAAGTATTCTGATCATCCTAGTTATATCAGTAATTTTGATAAATTGATTTTGTTGCTTCTGAATTTCCCATTGTCAGCTCTTCAGTGGAAAGAATGTCTAGAAACAAATGTGTTTTTCAAGGCAATCACAGTATGTAACCAACATTTCTCTGTTTGCAGCTTATATACCCTTTCCCCTCCCCAAATAATTACACCACTTAGAAGCGTAATGGAGTCTTTCAAGGCCCATTAGGAGTTCTTCAGGCCTCAAAGCATCCTGCCTATGTTAGCAATTAACACACCTACTTTTGGGGGGATCAAGCACTTGTATGTATTTTCATGGCTTTGGGAGAATACAACCCATGTGTCAGGGCCATAGAGATGAATCATAAAGCATATTTACATGTTCTTTCCTGCCCTCTTTAAAAATCTCTTATATCTCAACAAATTAGTTTCTTTTGAAACCTCTTACACTAAACCAACCTTTTCTGTCCATTTTTTGGACTTGCCTTATGCATCTGGAAGTGTGGATAATTCCAGATGTCTTGGGGGTCTTCAGGTAAAGAAAAAAACTTCTCCGTATTTTTTAGATGGCATCCACCTGAGGAATCTGAAGGTGCACAAGTCCATGGGACCTGATGACATACATCTGTGGGACCTGAGGGAGCTAGCAGATGAGGTCGCTAAGCCCCTAGCCATCATATTTGAGAAGTCGTGGCTGTCTGGCAAGGTTGCTGCCAACTGGAAAAGGGGAAACATAACCCCTATTTTCAAAAAGGGAAACAAGGAAGACCCAGGGAACTACAAGCCAGTCAGTCTCACATCTGTGCCTGGCAAGATCATGGAGCAGATCCTCCTGGAAACTCTGCTGAGGCACATAGAAAACAAGGAGGTGATTGGTGAGAGCCAGCATGGCTTCACCAAGGGCAAGTCATGCCTGACAAATTTGGTGGCCTTCTACGAAGGGGTTACAGCGGCAGTGGACAAGGGAAGAACAACTGATGTCATCTACCTGGACTTGTGCAAAGCATTTGACACTGTCCCACATGATATCCTGGTCTCTAAATTGAAGAGACATGGATTCGGCAAATGGACCCCTCGGTGGATAAAGAACTGTCTGGAGGGTTGCACTCAAAGAGTTGTGGTCAACGGCTCGATGTCCAAGTGGAGAGCAGTGACGAGTGGCGTTCCTCAGGGGTGGGTACTGGGACCTGTACTGTTCAACATCTTTGTCAGCGACATGGACAGTGTGGTTGAGTGCACCCTCAGCAAGTTTGCCTATGATACCAAGCTGTTTGGTGAGGTAGACACGCTGGAGGGGAGGGATGGCATCCAGAGGGACATGGACAGGCTGCAGAGGTGGGCCCAAGCCAACCTCAAGCAGTTCAATAAGGACAAGTGCAAGGTCTTACACCTGGGTCAGGGCAATCCCAAGCACAAATACAGGCTCAGCAGGGAATGACTGGAGAGCAGCCCTGAGGAGAAGGACCTGGGGGTGCTGATTGACAAGAAGCTCCACATGAGACAGCTGTGTGCTATCACAGCCCAGAAGGCCAACCTGGGCTGCATCAGAAGTGTGGCCAGCAGGTCAAAGGAGGTGATTCTGCCCCTCTACTCCACTCTCGTGAGACCCCACCTGGAGTACTGCATCCAGCTCTGGAGTCCCCAACATAAGAAGGACATGGACCTGCTGGAGCGTGTCCAGCGGAGAGCCACGAGGATGATCCGAGGGCTGGAGCACCGGTCCTTTGAGGAGAGGCTGAAAGAGTTGGGGCTGTTCAGCCTGGAGAAGAGAAGGCTCCGGGGAGATCTTATTGCAGCCTTCCAGTACCTGAAGGGGGCCTACAGGAGAGCTGGGGAAGGACTTTTCACTAGGGCATGTAGCGATAGGACGAGAGGGAATGGCTTTAAACTGGCAGGTTCAGATTGAACATGAGGAAGTTTTTCACGTTGAGAGTGGTGAGGCACTGGAACAGGTTTCCCAGAGAGGTTGTTGAGGCTGCATCCGTGGAGGTGTTCAAGGCCAGGCTGGACGTCCCTGTCCTAACTCCGCCTGTGGAAGAGGTCGATCTCCCTTTTCTGGCAAAGAACTGGAGACCTCATACAATCCCCCCCTTGCCCTAGCGAGCTATACAACCATTTGCTTTTGAAACCTGATAGTCTTTCAAGAAACTGAGATCCGAAACAGCAACTGGAGGGGAAGGCTGATGACAATGTGCTGCTGTGACAGTGATTGATCTCTGTGTATCTATCCATCTTTTTTTTTTCCTTCTGTGACCATTTTACTCCAGCCAGCCATGGCACCTTGCTCTTCTCAGAGTGCTAACTACCCAGTTTTCCCTCCGTGGGGGTTAACAGCGTGCCTGCTAGCAGCTCTTGATCTTTCACAGGTGCTTACTACCCTTTACCTCTCAAGTGCCTCAGCTGCTCAGCAATTTTGTGAGACCCCATGAAGACGCTGCGTGCCTGAGAGCGCTCTTGCACTTTTCCTAGCTGGTTTTAAATGTAAAAATAAATAAATAAATAAATAAATAAATAAATAAAATGCCTTTTTTAATCCCCTCAACTCTCAAATGGACAGGGTGTATGGAAGCAGAGAGACGGCCGGGGATGGTGGGGATGCTCTGGGGGATGCTCTGGGGGATGCGGGTCCGGCTGCGAGCTACGGGGATGGGGCTCTGCCCTCCAGCGTCGGGCTACCTGTCACTTCTAATGACTTCTTCTTCAGCTCTTTCTGTGTCTGAGCAGGATGGCCTGCAGGTGGCCTAGTAGCTAGCTGTCTCCCAGGCTGCCGAGGAGCTGCCTATGTGTGTGACCTGAATTGCAGCGCTTGGGCTGTGGGCCCTGCTTTACATGCAGCGTGCGTAAGCAGGAGGCACAGAGCAGCCCTGCTGATATGGCTGTGGTATAGCAGTTATTGCTTCAACACATTTAGACACAGCACCTCTGTAATTTGTCTCGACGTGATATCATCTTTTGTCTCAGCAAACTGACCCTTTTATCTGTCTTCGTTCTGCTTTCTCTAGCGCTTCCCGGGTTTGTGCCACCAGTGACAGCGCGCTACGGCACAGGAGGAAAAAATAGAATATTCAGATGGCGATAGCAGGAATAATAACTGACTTCAAAGTTATTTGCTGTTTTGAGGTGTTTGTAGATTTCTTGGTTGGTTGTTTTTTTGTTGTTTTTGTTGTTTTTTTTTTTAATTGAAGCATGTGTCTGTGTGTGAGAAATGCTGCCTGTATTACATGATCCTTCTCATTCGGCTGTTTGAAAGCCACAGTGAATCTCACTTATGAAATTACATGTAAAGGCGAGATTACAGCTCCTTCTTAAAGCACTACTTTGTATAGTAGTTGCACTTTAAAATATTTGGGTCTAATCTTACAAGTATACATTTCTCCATATAGAAGCAAGTAAGGTGAGATATTAGAGTAGATACTATTTTTTAATTGTCCCAATTGTATTTGTGAGCTAATTGTTCCTGTGCACTTGTAGCTAAAATGCTGGGACTGATGTAGGCGGTGTCTTCCTGAAAGGAATATTCTGTCCCCTTCTGCTCATGCCCTGCTCAATTATGTGCTGCTGTTCCCCAGCAGAAGAGTCATTGGAGAGCAGCAGAGACCGACTCTCACGCTGAGGAATTTTCCTTCTGCAGTATGGACAGTTTGTGGTGGCTGTGACAATGCAAACATTGCAAAATGAGATAACTTAAGTCATCTCTTCTTCCCTCTCCTGCTGACCCCGAGACATTATGTGGGAAATGAGAGTTCAAGAAACCAAAAGACGGCGGGCTTTCACAATAACAGTTGAAAAGAGTTTTGTTTAACAACTCAATCATGTAACGCAGAAAGTAAATAAAGAGTAATGCAATACAGATTCGATATGGAAAATTAATGTGCAACAGTGACACAAAATATATACTTGTAATGATAATGTGAATATAGAAGAAAAGAAAAAGAAAAAAGAGAGGAAGATACTGAAGATCAAAATTAAGATTATTTCAAAAAAACTAAGAAAGGAATTGCTCACAAATTTTCACCTAACTTGTGTTCAGCAACTAAACTTCAAGGAAGAGGTGAACAAGGAATGCTGAACCCCTTTTCTGTTGTCTTGGTCAATAAACAGAACCTTTCAATCTATGCAAATTAATTGGATATAATCAATCCACATTATCTCAGCTGAGCAAAGGCAAAAATTGTCTTTGTTGGCTACTTGCCAGCCAAGCTGCTTCTTTTTACCCAATGAAAGTCCCACCTCATCTCTGTTTTGCACCTCTGACATTTACTAATCCTATAACTTTCACTTAGCTTAATGCTAAATTGACTTAAACTGCCTGTAATAGTAACTCTCATATGCTAAACTACTATTCATATTCTTACTCTATTATGTTTCTCATGTTTATCATATGTGACGTCCTATATTATCATAAAGTAAATACTGTATCTAGACCGACTAAAAGAGTTGGGATTAAATGATAGTTCTATGCTGTTCCACAAAGAAGATTTTAGGATTTAGGTTGGAGAGTATCTGTGAATAATAATAATATCATAGGTTTTACCACTTGTTTATTTTGGGTTTTTTGCCTTCTCGCTGTAAATTGGTAGTTTGCAGGTAGAATTTTAAAAGTGGTACCATGGGGTCCCGTGGCTCATTTCTCCTTCTTTTTTATTGAGGGCTTATGAGACATGTCAGAGCAGTTATCAGCAGGTTACAAGAGTGTCAAGGGGATTGTCAAGAATAGTTCCTGTGGACTTTTTTTCTTTCAACCACTCTTCAATAAAGTAGAGGCTGAAGATAATATGAAAATGACTCAAATAAACAGGATTACTGTGATAAAAAGGGTTATGAATATTATATCACATATGAAACCATTAAGGGTGAGTTTTCCCAAATATTTATTTTAGGGGCTCATCAAGGGAGCTTTTTTTCCCCCCTCTCTCCTCTCACTCTGTCTCTACCTACTTATTTCCATTGTATCAGAGGAATTCAAATTTCTATAATTAAGGTTAAGTACTATTTTTCAGCCCATTTTTCCAACCAGGCAATGAAATTCTGATTGTCTCTAGGCAATGGTGTGCTGGGACATGTGATTGTCAGTGTCTAAACCCAAACTATCATGCAAAATGTGGAAAAATAACATAACCTGGACAAAAAAAAAAAAAACAAAACAAAAAAAAACCACCTTAATTCCTATCCCCCAAAAGCTGCGTAGCCACAGAAAAAAAAAAAATATTTATATTTGCGGATCTAAATTTAACCTAATTTTACGTATTAATTTTGTGAATTGATTTTAAATACTGCATGTATCCAGGAAACTGAGGCTGATGGAGGCAAATGCCACGCCGGTGTTTTGCGACGAGAAAGTCTGAGCAGCAGCAGCAAGTGGGTCACGGGCAGGCAGAGTTCAGTAAACAAAAGCATATGTGCCCTGCAGTGCCTCTTGCCTTTCCCTCAAGCAGAGTCTGGCTAGCGAACCTTAGCGGCGCAGCGCTGGGCCCGCGAGTGAGCACTTTTGACCTTTATCAGAGCAAAAAGCTGCTGACATCGGGGGACCTCGGAGGCTGCGAGGTGCCCTCTTGCACCTACTTCTGGCGCTGCTGGAAGGGGGAGGCGGTGGGGACCAAAAGTGTGTCACCACACACAGCCTGTGCTCTGCAGGACGATGGGGAAGGAGCCGCGGCTTTCCCCTTCTCTCCAGGTCTGCCTCTGCTGTTCCGTGCCTTTTGGAAGGATTTGGCTAAATTTGTTTAAACAGCGTCTCTCTCAAGGAAACTCCAGCTGGGGAGGAGTGAATGTGCTGGTGTCACCCATCTTCAGGCTCCTGGCCTGGCTATAACAAGCATTTCTATATCCCTCCCATGGCTACGTTGCTGAAAGCTTTAAGACTGACATATAAAACTGTGTTCTGCCCACCACATATTACAGAACGTATACACAGATAGATTTGTAATGTGCACAGAATCGTGGTGGAGATGATTTCATGAACAAAATATCATGGGTAATGTACATGATAAGTACATTTTCTTCTGTAACTGAGATTTTTCACAAAAGTATGTGGGCATGTTCATGTGTATACATTTGGTTAAACCAGTACTGACCCTTCACGGGCATATTTAAATGAGCTTATGACCACCTCATTTTTTCTTAATTCAATTATGAACAGATGTTGATTTTTGGAAACAAAGAGACCACTGGATACTCCAGTTTTCCACACAGCACAGGCCTGGGGATTTCAGCCAAAAAATCCCATATCCAGCCTAAAACTAGAGCACATCTTTACATAAGATAGGTTTCCCAGTTTCAGCTAGGATAGAGTTAATTTTCTTCCTAGTAGCTGCTGAGTTTTGGATTTGGTATGAGAATAATGTTGAGGATACATATTGTTTCAATTGCTGCTAAGTGATATTTATATTAAGTCAAGGATATTTTCAGCTTCCCATAGAAGCTGAGGGGGAGTACAGATAGGACAAGCTGGCCAGAGGAATATTCCATACCATAGACGTCATGCTCAGTATATATAGGAGAAGGATCTGGGGGTCCTAATAAACAGTAAATTATCCATGAGCCAGCAATGCGCTCTTGTCGCCAAAAAGGCCAATGGAATCCTGGGCTGCATAGGAAAGAGTGTGGCCAGTAGGTCGAGGGAGGTCATTCTCCCCCTCTACTCTGCACTGGGGAGGCCACAACTGGAATACTGTGTCCAGTTTTGGGCTCCCCAGTTCAAGAGGGACAGGGAACTGCTGGAGCGAGTCCAGCGAAGGGCAACTAAAATGATTAAGGGCTTGGAGCATCTGCCTTATGAGGAAAGGCTGAGAGAGCTGGGACTCTTTAGCCTGGAGAAGAGAAGGCTGAGGGGAGACCTTATTATGGCGTACAAGTATCTAAAGGGTGGGTTGAAGGAGGATGGAGCCAGGCTCTTCTCAATGGTTCCCAGTGACAGGACGACAGGCAATGGGCACAAGTTAGAACATAAGAAGTTCCGTTCAAATACACCGAAAAACTTCTTTACAGTGAGGGTGACAGAGCACTGGCACAGGCTGCCCAGGGAGGTGGTGGAGTCCCCTTCTCTGGAGATTTTCAAGACGCGCCTGGATGCAGTCCTGAGTAATGTGCTCTGGGCAATCCTGCTTTAGCAGGGGAGTTGGACTAGATGATCTCTAGAGGTCCCTTCCAACTCTGAAACTCCGTGATTCCATGATTCCGTGATATAAATGGGGGTTGGCTGGGGAGCAGGAATCGGCGATTGCTGCTTGGGAGTGGGCTGGGCATCGGTCAGCGGGTGGTGAGCAATTGCATTGTGAATCACTTGTTTTGTATGTTCTTTTATCACTATTATTGTTATTTTTTTCTCTTCCTTTGCTGTCCTATAAAACTGTTTTTATCTCAACCCATACATTTTTTTTTTTTTCCTGATTCTCTCTCCTATCACTCGGGGAGAGGGAGGGTGTGAGGGAGTGAGCAAGTGGCTGCGTGGTGTTTGGCTGGGTTAAAACATGACAATAGCTTATTCAAAACTTTCAAGGGGTATAGATCCATTGTGTCCTTTGTGCACTCTCTCTGTTACTGGGGGAGTCACACTTCCATTCTGGCATTGCCCAGTTTGCCCTTAGATGCTCTTGTTATGCCAAGCATAGTAGAAAATTCACCACCACCCAACTCTCTCACAGGTTTCAGTTAAATCTCTGTAAACCAGGCATAAACCAGTTTAATTTAATTGCCATACGTATTTTAGTTGGATGTGGACTAATGGCTCTAGCTAATAGGCGTAGCTTAGTCCAAACAGCCTAGATTACCAGGCTTGAGGTGGTGATGTTGTATGGGTGGACCAGTGAAAGTTGTGAGAGCTGACCTGTGTGCGGCTGGTTCAGTCAGGTGTGGAAGAGGCAGAGCTCAGCCCCGCAGGCTGCTGGTGCCAAACGCCCTCCTGGGCTGTCTGCCTTCGCCTGCCCCAGCGGCACAGGGGTTTTGCCGGGGGCTGAGGAGAGGCACGTGTCCTTCCCTGGGCGCAGGCAGAGAATAAGCGGAGAAGGAGTTACTGGAGCTGAAGTGCTGCAACTCATTAGCTGCCATAATTCGATTTACTATTTGAATTCTACTAAAGTCTCCCCAGGGAAAAGGTGTGGTTTTAACCATGTTACCATCCTTTTGTAGACACGTGAATTGTAATTTAATACCCATCAATTACCTGGTGTTAGGTTCCTCACTTACAATTACTCAGACTGGATGAAATGTGTCCAAACGAATAGTGCCTCGTCTATATTGAGATTGTAATGCATTAAAAACATCTTTTATCTTGGCAAGGCAAAGGTTAACTTTAATTTATAAAATATCTGTGTATAAAGAAGACCTGTGCAAAGGAGTGAGTCCCTTGCCTATACAGACAGAGAGTGTTTTTGTCAAATCTGCAGACAGCAAGAGTGACATGATAATACTGGAAGGGTGTGAATGTTTCTTTATTCATAAAAAATAACAACATCTAAAATGAAATGAAGCCTAGAAATGAATGAATGAACGAGTGCTCAGAACAAACTCCCATGAACTGCAGAGCTTTTTATGGCTCAGTCCCCAACCGTTTTTAATTTTCTCCCTGCAGGAGACCACGTCCCCATAACGGAGCTGGCAGAAGGGATCGCATGTCCACACTCCGGCTGCTGCAGGCAAAGTCCAGTGCGGTAACTGAGATTCCTCCTCCCTGGCCCGTGCAAGCCAGGCTGCCTGCGCTGGGCTGGCCGAGGCACTGACACGTCTTCCTTTCCCGCTCGCTCCGCTGCGGGAGCCGTAACCTCTGCAAAAGGTGAGCCGCACAGCTGGGGGAGTGACTGCGGGAGCCACTAGAGTTTGTCTGTGAAAACCTTTCTATCCTGTGTGTTGAAAAGGGTTTTCTGCAAGGAAAGGATTTTTTTTTTTTCACTATGTATTTACATTCGGTAAATGCAAGTGCAAGGTCCTCCACCTGGGGAGGAAGAATGCTAGGCACCAGTATAGGTTAGGGGCGGACCTGCTGGGAAGTAGCTCGGAGGAGAAGGATCTGGGGGTTGTAGTAGAGAGTAAATTATCCATGAGCCAGCAATGTGCCCTTGTTGCCAAAAAGGCCAATGGAATCCTGGGCTGCATAGGGAAGAGTGTGGCCAGTAGGTCGAAGGAGGTCATTCTCCCCCTCTACTCTGCACTGGGGAGGCCACAACTGGAATACTGTGTCCAGTTTTGGGCTCCCCAGTTCAAGAGGGACAGGGAACTGCTGGAGCGAGTCCAGCGAAGGGCAACTAAGATGATTAAGGGCTTGGAGCATCTGCCTTATGAGGAAAGGCTGAGAGAGCTGGGACTCTTTAGCCTGGAGAAGAGAAGGCTGAGGGGAGACCTTATTATGGCATACAAGTATCTAAAGGGTGGGTTGAAGGAGGATGGAGCCAGGCTCTTTTCAATGGTTCCCAGTGACAGGACGAGGGGCAATGGGCACAAGTTAGAACACAGGAAGTTCCGTTCAAATACACGGAAAAACTTCTTTACAGTGAGGGTGACAGAGCACTGGCACAGGCTGCCCAGGGAGGTTGTGGAGTCCCCTTCTCTGGGGATTTTCAAGACCCGCCTGGATGCAGTCCTGAGTAATGTGCTCTGGTAATCCTGCTTTAGGAGGGGAGTTGGACTAGATGATCTCTAGAGGTCCCTTCCAACTCTGAAAATTCTGTGATTCTGTGATTCTATGATTGTCCTGACAGATAAAGCTAGTGAAATTACTGAATTAATTAACAAAATTTGGACTGCTAACAAGGGGAACTACTTTTAGTTCCTAAACGCAAACCACTTAAAAAGTATTTAGTCAATATTTACATTTCAGCTGATGTTTTGATGACAGGGATCCTTACTAAACGTTCACCTAAGGCATAGCTTTGCAAATACAGCTGAGAGATGAGATAGGTCCTCCCTGCCTCTATCACAAGTCATGTTTATATGCTTTGTACAATTTGAACTCAGTTAAACAGCATCATCTTATATATCATGATTAACAGTCAGGGATCCATTCTCTTCTGCATTCTTTGAAGAAGCACATGGGAACTATTTAATTTCTGGCATTTTTCTTCAAACTTTATCTAATGCTTCATTTTAACACTGTGTAGAAAACCTCAGTCTCACCTCAGAACACTATTAATCTGACCGTGATATTTGGACTATAAGAAGCTTGTTTTATCCCCTCTTATTCCCTCTGATACTCCCTTCCTCCCTCCTCCCCCTTAGTCCTGAGCTGCTTCACGCCCCCTGTCCTGCTCCACGTCCCCGAGCTCTTCTAGTCTTGCTGCTGGTATTTCTCTCGCACTTTTGAATCCTCTCGATGTGTGCTCCTTAAAATCCAGCCAGTCCTGTGTTTAGTGTCTCCCACCTCAGACCGAACCCTGCTCCTCTCCTGCAGATAGGGCCTGGGGAGGGGAACAGCATGATCCAACATGGCAAAGTTTGTAATTCCTACCTCTCGGCTGTCCCGGCCGGTGGCAACCTGCCCATCTCGCCCCAACTGTTGTGCTGTGTTGGCACTGTGCCACGCGGTGCCTGGGCTCGCTGCCCACCAGCACGGCGGTGGGACACACAGAGCGATGTCCTTGGAGGCTGCGTCGGCCATGGCAGGGCTGGGAATCCCGTGCTTTCCGCAGGCCAGGGAAAAGACGGAGGTATTAGGACATGCGGTGGGGAGGGAGGGGGGCAGTTTGCTCTCCGATAGAGGTGATACGCTTTCAGAATATTTATAGCTATGTTTGGGGCTTTCTTTAGTTATTTTGACAATAACTGAACATCTGTATTTTTTTTTGTCTTCCAATTCATATGCAGATGTATGTACAGCAGCAAGGTTGAATGCTGATCAAATCCCACGAACTGGAGTACTTGTGGTTTGACCATTTCATTCATTGTAAGCTCAAGAAATCTGTTAATGGTGTCAGCACTTTGACTTTTTTTTTTTTTCCAGGGTGTTGATTCACATTTTAATATATAAGTAGGGATGTGGCAGGGGATGGAGGAGGTTTCCCACCTCAGGGGGTGCAGGCTGCTTTCTGTGGGGCTGGATTTTTCAAAGGAGCTGAGCACTCCTTGTCTAAAAATTATAACCCTCTTCAGATGTCTCAAAATCAAAGAGCCACTGAAGGAGCTATAGGCTATTAATTTGTCTCAGTTTTTAATTAGGTGAAATTGCACTTTGGCCTTTTCCAGCCTGTGAGACTTTTGACTGTTTCCTTTGCATGTCTCTCAGTCTAAATGGCAAGTGTCTGGTGTCGCTGCTACCAACTGGAATGAGAACGACTTCTGGCAGCAATTTGCCGGTCCCTGAGGACTTGCGACATTTCCATGTCATCCTCCTCGTCAGAGGAGTATGGCATTAATGGCATAGATCTTGCCTCTGAGTCGGCGCAGTGGCTGGCATGAGTTAATAAAGGAGAAGGTATCAAAGTCACCTGATGGAATAATTTATTCAAAAAGAAAATTTCTTCTTAACTCCTGTCAGTGAGCCTGAAGCGGTGACACCTGTACCCCTCTGCGACTGAGTGACATGGAGCCCATTCACCTGCTCCGCAGCAGGGGAAGTCCCTCTTTCTCCCTCCAGGTTTGCGCTCCCAGTCTCCTCCCATGGGAAGCCCACATACAAGGGACAGGGTAGCCTCCAGGCCCCCACAGGGACTCACAGCAGATGGCAGAGAGGAGTGTTGTGATTCCCCTTCTCGAGACAGTTGTAAATAACATTGGACATGGTTAATGCCTTCAAGCCTGGTGATGATTTTGGGACACTGAGTTTCACAAGTTCATCCACGGCACATGGGAGCAGGGAGAGTAAATGTTGTCTGTAACCACTTTCAACTTACTTTTCAGCTCTAGGCAGTCTGTCCCCATGTTTCTCACCACTGTCAGGGTAACCTAGACCTCTTGGTTTGCCACTCATCTCAGGATGCTTTCTGGTTTTGCTAAATGTTTCCCATGTTGCACAAATAACAGTGCTCTACTTACCTACCTTTTTATACAGGCAGTTTTTAGCATCTTCCAACACAACTTTCCTAATTGCAAGGAAAGCTAGCGTTATCTCTGTGTCTTGCTTTAACCTCTGCAGTCCCATTTCACCCACCTGTTGGTGGACCTTTTACGTCAGGAGATTGAGCTAATCCAGGGTGTTACTGGGCTCTCTATTAATTCCCAATGACCGGTATACTTCCCATTTTGTAGTGCCACACTTCTGCAGCGCCAGAATTTATCTGCCACCGTGCTTCCTATTTGTCTGCTGGTGGGATTCCTTACAGGCACTTCCAGCCCCTATTATCCTCAGAGCTTTGTGTCAAACGCAAATATTGTTGTTAATTGCTATTTGCATTACAAGAACGATTACATCTCGCTGTTCTTTAATTCCTGATTTATTTATGAATATTTTCAACACTGACTTAGCATAGAAGCTTTGCCAAGGTGAAAATTGAGTATTTGTTTTGTTATTTTGCCATTGTCTAGTCCACAGCAGTTCTTTGCTGCTTGCCCAATGACTACCCAATTTTCTTATTAGTCTCTACAAGGGATTTGTTGAAGGCTTGAAATTCCCAGTACAAAGGAAGAGACTACATCATTTCATTCAGTCTCCTGTTGTCACGTACAAGAGTTGGATCTGTGGAGACATGGCTTATCTTACTTTAGCTAGCCTAATTCATTTAGTCATACATCATTCGTCAAGGTGTGTGCTCGTTATGTTTGCTCAGCATCTCCTCCTTGCAACCGCAGTCCACAACACTTTATTGCCTTCATTAGGATGTGAAAAGTGTAAAGTATCTAAGAGTATCTGTATATATCTGCACTTGTGTATTGACTGAAATTGCTATTCTGGGCTAAATCCTCATGTGGACACTCTTAGCATTTAAGAATAATTACACTGAAGTAAGTATTATGGAATAGACTTTAAAGCACTTTTGTCCCAGGGGCTTTTCTACACGAGAAAGTCATATAGGTGGTTCAAAATGAGTTTGTTCTATGGGCGCAGGGTCACCTCCAATCACTTCATTTGGCCACTTGGGGAGTGATTTCCAAGCTATCTGAAAAGGTTTAAAATACTCATATTCCAGGTAACTGTGTCCACACAGGAGAGTTAGATCATAAGAGCTAACAGTTAACTGTATCACTATAGTTAACGATACTGTCACTGAAAACCTTCCTGTAAGGACAAACCCTAAATTTTATGCTACCAAAAAAAAAATACTCAAGGCATCTATGTGTCTAGGCTTGTATTATTAACTAGTATTTAAGATAATCTGGTAAGGTAAAAGAAATTTTGAGACTAAAATCTCCAAATATTTTAAAGGGAACATTCTGCCGATACAAGCTTGCTTTTGTGTTTGGGCAAAGACTGATATCCACTTTAAGCTCCTACTGGTATTACTTCCTCCAGCTGGTAAAGGCCACTGAAATGGGAACTTTGTACATCTGTCCTGTTCATAGTATTAACCGATTCTTGTGACAGTTGTAGTTTGTTGATAGACTGCAGAGAAGCCAGATGCTTTATGGCTTTTCTACATTGCTATTGTCAGATTCTTACAACTGAGTGAATATAGCGTGAGAGCATAAAAACAGAAGTCTGTGTTATGCATTTTCCTGTGCTAAATTAGATCTTGAGTCTCCAGAAAGAGACAGAAATTCTAGATGTGGCATGTCTGGGCCGAGACATGTGTTTCATTCAAAATTCACTGACAGAAATAGTAATGATATGCTTTGAATTTTCTAGGACTGTTTCTGCATTTTCTATGTTATTTTCAGCCAGAGTGCCATGGGGAGGCCATTTATACCACCCTCTTCCATAAAGATGCAGTGCTACAGCAACTGTGAGCTTTCTGTACTTTGCAAAGGAGAAGCCAACAGCGGAAGACCGGGATCCGCTTTGCAATGGCTTTCATGATTGTGAAACTGAAGACACTTGAATTCAAACCTGTGAATGACTTTCCCAGAGGTACCGTATTCCAGTAAAAGCCCCTGCCCTATTTTTTCATAGGATGTGTAATCAAATGTAACAAGATCTACGATAATTTAAATGTTCTGATGTGCTTAAAAAGGGGGAGGAAGCATGTTGGAGTTCCTGAGCATGTTAACGAGCGACCCTATCACCAAACAGCTGTTATTTGATGATGTGCTGTGGAGGAGCCAGATAATTTATGTCCTATCTGCCTCACACTGTCACGTTGCTTTACACACCTTCTGCCTCACTCTCGAGTCTCCCAATGAAATATACAGCCCACAAGTGGTAAGTAAGTTAGGGTAAAATCAGCTATGCATCCATCAGCTCTGGGGAAAGGAATTTACTAGCTTGGTTTCATTTGTTTTTAAATCTTCTTCTTTTATTATTATTTTTTTTTAATAGAGGAACAGTTATTGTTGGTGCTCTGTGGTAGAGTCCCACTGTAGTGAAGACCTGTGATATCCCACCTATCCCCACTCTTTATAACCTTTATATTGAATCTCTGCTGCATTTGTTGATGTAACTCCAAGCATGAGGGAGAAGAAAGACTACACATTGCCCTTCTTCCTAAGGCTCTTCCTCGTTGTCAGTTTTCTTCCACTCTTACTTCTCCCTCAAGGGTGTAATGTTATTACAAGTTTTTCCTGTACACTAAGTCCTTTCTGGAGACCAGCTCCTCTGCCCCAGTATTTACTTCTGTCATTGCATAGGTCTTCAGCTCTCCAATATTGCTGGCAACGACACCTTCTGTTACTGTATAAAAGAAAAAGGTAAGTGGTATTCTGCTGGTCCACCTGCCATTATGAATTCGACAAGGAAAACTGCAAATCAAAGACATTTTAGTAGTTCAATTGGCTATGTTAGGGATTAAGCAGGTATTGGGGCATTATATTCAGGAAGCAATTTGGACTCCTCGCTATTTGTTACAAGTAGAGCGAAGGAAAAGCATGAAACCATGTACAATTGCCCACTTGCTTGTCGACCTGCACGGCACGCACCTGTCAAAGGAGGGGAGGATTCTGCCATTCCACTTTTTCACCTGTTAAAGTGTGGGTGACATGTGGGGCTACAGATAATTAAGAAATTCTTCCAGAACAGCTTTTCTGACAGACAGTGCTGATTCAACAAAGTTGGAAGGTTTCACAAGGGATATTTTTATATGTATCTCTAATCCAGCCTCACAGGAAGTTATTAAAATGTTTGGTTTTATAAGGTCAGTGTATTCTATATTTGATATAATGTATAATATAGAAATTGAAAGAGTAAAGCAGAAGCAAATATTCTTATCTTTTTTGAAAACCTTTTTTGTATATTTTTTTTACAAAATATTGCTGTTTTCTCCTTATTTTCCAATCACAGAATATCCAGACTTTCTCCAAGCCTACAAAGCTTGGTTGCTCTTTTGGTGGCACTATCCAAATGTCCAACTTCTGTATAAGTTTCTATGCCTTTGTGAGAATAAGGGAAAGATAATATCAAGTATGTATTATGTATGTGTATATATAGGTATACACTTATGCACACTAAGACATTATGTGTCGTTAACTCTACTCCTGGAGTTATTATTCTATTTCAATTTATAAAACCTATTCTATTACAATTTTCTTCACCTTCATGAGTACATACCTTCCTTGGCAATTGTGTCTGTCTTACCCACAAGCCCTTTCCATCCTTTATTTTTTGTCTCTTCAGGATGTTAAATGTGTGATAATAATATTTGTCACAAAAAGTTGCAAACCAAACCTTTCTGAAGTATTAAAATACACTAAAACCTGACAAGACTTCCATCACAACTTGCAAGAATGAGTGACTATGCAGAAAATTCTCAAATTACAACATTTTATTCCAACCAAATTGTATTTTGCTATACAAAAAAATAGTCTTGTAAACATACAGTTAACAGAAAAATGAAATAGATTACACTAATTGCCTTTGACAAAAGCACTCAAGTAAATGGAATTTATTGAAATTGTTGACACTAAGAAAAGAACTTTTACTGTGATAATTTCTTTAATGCTTCCTTTGAAGCCACTTGCAGAATATAGTGGCTGGTTTCATCCAAGTCATTGTTATTACTGAAGTGGGAGCTATTTTCTAAATAAAGTCTATATTATTTGCGTATCACGGGTCCTTCCGGAGGTGCAGAGCCAAAAGGAGCCAATAAGATCTCCATTATCCAAGTCCTACAATGATTAACTTCTGCAGCTGTGTGACACACCAAGACCACCCATCTGCTGCTCCGAGCTGCTCCATCACTCCTTTTCACTAAATGGACTTCAGGTGAAAACTGGGAATAAGGCTGGGCCACATTGCTAATTTTGTAGGCTTCTCTCCAAACGGCCTTCCCCCATGAGCGCATTGCTTGCTTCCCTGTGCCGTGGGGAGATGCCTGCCTGCCCCGCGAGCAGCGTCCTGCACCGGTGGGTAGGGTCTGGTGTGGGACCAGGCAGTGCCTGTGCACCAGGGCACGTGGCTGGGGCTGGCATCGATGCCTCTTCTATACGGCAGGAGTGACTTGACAAACAGGCAGTTAGAAAAGGAGATTGCGGATCTTAGCATTGGTAAATCATCCAAATTTGGCCATTCATCTTTTAACAGATATGTATTTTATTGTTCTGTAGGAAAACTCTGTCAGGCAACTGAAAGATTTTCACCAAAGAAAAGCAGCCTGCTGTATATTTTCTTCTACTTTATCCTTGGAATTCAGCTGGCATTAAATAACAATGTATTTATACTTCTCTGCTTTTATTTCTTTGTTTCCAGTTCTGGAAAGTGTCCTTATATAGCAAACTACTTGAGAAAAGTCCTCTTACAGCCCTTTCTTAGAACAAAGATCCTGGTTTATTTGTACGGTTGCAGTGAGATTTGGACGCCTGTACCTTGTACAATTAGCCACATCCTTGAAGAGAAACTAGTTATACCAGTGGAAAGGAGGGATAATCACGTCAATAGCAGGAGCAGCTGCCAGCGTAGCTGTTTCAGTCACATACCCCAGCTCTGCCAGCCCAGGTTTGGCAATGGGTGTCTGCAGCAGGCACTTCTCACTGACTGCTGTCAGTCATGCAGGGCACACGGTGAACAGCCTTCCCTCTTCCCCCGGAGGAGTGGACTTCAGAATACGTACGGTGCTTTTCTGAGTTGCGGCGTCTGCTTTTAAATATATATATAAATGAGCAGTTTAACAAGGGAATTTGCATTCTGCAGCCCTCAGCTGGAGCCCTGTCTTTAAATTTAAGGTGCTATCCCCAGAACAGCAACATTTTTCTTCCTTGATTGCACCTACCTGATGTTCCTGCAGGCACGTTTCTGAATACTAGACATCGCGATTTGCATATCTATTTTAACTCTTTTAAATTGTGTCTTTACAACAATACGATGACAGAATTTGTCATCCCAAATGTCATTCTGTTGCTGGGGGGTCAGTGATTTCTGGGTTTTTTTTGAAATAGCACAAGAGTTACAGCTGAGGGCAGGAGATGAAAAATGACTGGATACCTTACAGTCAGCATCAGGAACCTCCACAAAGGAAAAACAGGAACTACAGCAAACACATTCATCTGTGAACTCTGTAAGATATCATTAAACACTGCTTTCATATGTCTTTAAATAAATACCTAATATTTTGTTTTCAGTTAGGCAAAAACAACATTTAGGAATCATCGAGCTATACTGGATCGGTATAAGTTTGCCTAATAGATTATTATGTCCCTGACAGCAGCCAATACCGGCTGTTTCAGAAGAAGGTACAAGAAACGCATTAATGATCAATTATGGAAGAATCTGCCTTTTGGGCAGCAGTTCACAATTTTTATATGCTAGTCACTTTTAGCTAAAGTGATACAGGGTGTACCATGCCACTACATGCAGATATGAATAATGGGACTACTGCCTTCCCTTATAAACATTCTTTGAGCAGTCTAATGGCTTAAAAGTCGAGGTCGTCCATGATTCAATAAATTACAGTCAGTTGGGGGTTTTCGTAGTTTTCATGGGGTGGTAAGGTGAAAGGGGCTTCATGGCTATTGAGTAAATGATACTTCAGGGTTCCCTTCTTGTATCTGGAGAAAGACTGAATCATTTTGGCATTATATTATTTAGGACCCTGAAGAACAACTCAGAGATGTGTGTCTTGCTCCTCTCTTCACCAGCCTCTGTTCATTTTTATATCCTTTGCAGAAGGCTGTGCTCCTCTCTTTGAGAAGTCTTGCAGAATGAGATGCTTCGTCCAGACCCAGAGCTCCATATTTTGTGGGCTTGTGTCCCTGCATTGCACATGATTAGACAGAAATCCTGTGATTGGAAAGGTGTGAGTTAATACTCCTTGATGATTGCTATCTGGATTGATGGCCATTGGTTCAAAATTAACAAACCCTCCCCTAGTTCTGTGCAATTATTTCTTCTGAAATCTCTGAACGTCTCTGAAATGTCTTACCTGAGTTGCTATCCTCGTAACTCTCACGTATCATAGGATTGTGTGCAGTGAGTTCCTTAGGTGAGTGATGTGAAGTTTCATGTGTGCTTTTGGCTAAACATTTTACAGCAAATGTTTGTTCAGAGTGTTTAGCCTCACTTTAAGTAAAAGGAAGAAAGATCTTTAAGTTATCTGCCACTAAGTGACAGAACAACTGAATACTCTCATACACTATACTTTTACGCAGTATATACACAAGGTTATTTGACTTATGAAAAACTACTACTCTGATTTCTGTCCTCTACTCCAACATGTTAGTATTTTCTTATGTGTATTTCTCTTATGCTTTGTCACTGACTATTCCTCACGTTCATGTCCCTCCTGTTTCCTGAAGCAGCAAACCAGGCCAAAATATAAATGGAGCTGCTCTCTTTGAATGTCTCCACAAGAGCGGAGGGCCGTCTTGTGTCCCCTGTGGAAAGACAGCACAAAGGGCAATTGTTCTATTTCCTGAGTGGATAATTGAAAATTTAAATACATGGGCAATGTTTTTTTTTTGGAGGACTTTTTATCACCCTTGACTTCTAATCATGCTTTAAGATTAGGGCACTTTTTAACCTACTGAGTAAGAGTCTATGTTGAGTTTTATTTTGCACGGTTTTTTAAATTCTATGTTTTTAGATTTTCAAGCTGACTCAGACTGATTTTGTGGGAATAGTTAAGAGATCATGTAGTAAATTTTTCAGATTTAAAGAAGTTTTAAGATGGGAAGAATCTAGAAGACATAGTATTTTCCAATGGTTTTCATGTGTCCCTTGCTGGAGTATATTTCTGAGAAATAACTAGGCGCTCGGTTGCTCTAAGGGGTTTTGCACATCTGAAAAATCTTGAGCTCTGACAGGGAAAGGAAAGAAGAGGAATAGAGAGATTGGTATTACATCCTAGTGACTTTCCATCCTCTAGGGATAGTATCTGACATGAGTTAGACCTACTTAAATTTTAGATCAAATAACCTTTACTCATTTGCTTCTGGTTTGGGGATATTTTTTATCGTCATATGGTCTTAGTACCGCACTTCTGTGTTGAAAAAGCTATTCTGAGTCATTGCATCCCCTACTGGAAGTCGAACCGAAAAAAGGTCCCATTCAAGCACTAAATTCAGCAGGGTTTGCTCCAGAGACACAGCTGGCTGGGTAACCCGCTGCAGCTGGGGACAGGGCTGTGAGTCAGGGATCTGCAGGACTGAACCTCAGAGGGGATGGAGCAGCTCGGCTGCCACTCAGGAAGGCACGTGTGAGACAAGGAGGGACTGAGGAGGGACCTGATGTGCAGCTAGTCCCATAACGGTGACAGCGCTGAAAAAACAAATCTGATCATTATAATCTTTGTGTCGCTTCTCAATACTACCCGAGTTGTTCGTCTACATATAAAAAAGCGAGATGCCATGCGAGTCCCCTGTGTATTGTTCTTTCCCCTATTGTGCTTAATGACTGATCAGTTATATAAAATAGGTACAACTCTTTGATAATGCTTATATAAGTACCTGTTTAGTAATCCTCCTCTGAACGTCACATTTAACTGGTAGAATTTATTAATATTTATATTACTGTAGAGCTGAGAGACATCAACAAGGTTATAGCTATGTTGCACTAGGTACTGTAAAAAGAGAGACTATCGGCCTGCCACATGAATCCTTGCTCCATATATTTATTTTATGAAATATATATCTTCTATATTCACATTAATGGGAGGTGACTGAGCACTGCAAAATTGACCAGCAATTTACAGCCTCTTTATTTTTTAATTAAAAACATAAATATGCTTCTATGTAGCAAAGGGGAAGTTTGCTAAAATGAATTCAGAATTACTTAACAAGCTTCCTTCCTTCCACCCACAGTTATAGAGGAATTTTCCACAAAGATATAGAAATAATTTGGCTTTTGAAAAATATCAAGGAATGAATGAAGAAATAATCACAAGCTTTTATCATTTTAGGCTAATATACCAGTAGGTGAAAGATTAACTTTCAATGATATGTAAATAATGACTCCAAAGTCACAAATAATGCCTTTGTCAGTTATCAAGGAATAAAACATCATTTTAACAACCAACTGTAGGCTGAATCCTTGGGACTATCATCTGCTCACTATCCTATGTGAATAGGAATAAAGTTTGGCTTATTTTGTCCTACTTAGCAGAACTAGCATGACAGCATACTAGTACTTTTTCTTTGCAGATGGTGTGTTTAAGTACTTTCATTTTAACCTATCCTTAACCCAAGGATGGGCACATAAATAACCTAAAGTGGGTGGCAAGGTTACAGAGAGAATGAATTAAACATTTCTAATAACTACTGTTTTTTTATGTTACACCAGTTTTCTAAGAGTTCTTGGCAATGTATACTTTAAAAGTAGATTAAATCTTATGAACAGTTAAGTATTAGGTAGAGTTTTATATAGATTTGACATAAATAAGAGAATTGTTCTCACCAGCTAGAAAGTTTTACAAAATTTAGCGTGTCCTTTGCTCATTCCATGAGATAATGACCCTAACGCTTGATCAGATATGTATGCAAGATATGTCTTGAATGTTTTCTTTAATTATAAACCTCTTTAAGATTTACTCTTCCAGATGTTCCAGATTATAATTCTAGGGTGTATGAACTTCAGCTTTTGCAACAAGTCTACCATTTCAATGCCAACATTAATGAAAAACAAATATTTTGTCTGTAATCTGAAAAAGAAATGATCTCACAATGATGGAAGGGATTCCCAGTGACAATGGTCAAAACTTGATGCTGCATTTACAAAAAAACCTAGATGTTGCAGTGTCTATGTGCTGTGCCTCACCACAACTGTCCCCAGGACAGCTTTCAAATCTACCACACAATCCACAATTTCAGCCACATTTGGAAGGAGAATAGAACTGTCAAAGATAATAGACGACTGGATAAAATTGAAGAGCCCTATTATTGCTCCCAATCTGCAACTTGAGTTCAGCACCTATTAGACATCAGAAAATGATCATGGGATCTTAACATTGGGCTCCACAAAGCGATAGGAGACCTGGATTCAGTAGTACTGCTGCTCTTAGAACTAGTTATCAATAAGGATGAAATTGAAGTTACTATATGTGTGGTGGGAGCAAAATTCAAAGAGCTGAATTCGCTCAGTGTTCTGAAAGAGCTGATGCACAGTCAGAAGTGGGATTGTTCGTGATGCAGCCTGTAAAAGATTTTTAAGCAGGGTACGATTGTATGAGGGGTTTGAAGAATAGTAAATGTAGCCCTTACATTTAGGCAGACAGAAAAAGTGATCTAACAGAGACAGGCACTTTTATCTGAGTTCAAGGAGGGAAAAACTGAAGACAGGGAGGTGAATGGAAGGTAGAGGCAAAAAGGTTTACTAAAGATAAATTTGGTGAGACCAGTCTGCTATCTATCCCTGGAAAAGCAGCTTATTTTTAGACACAGAAAACACAGTTGATCTAATCTACCACACTTCCCCTGAAGGACTCCTTGGTACAGGATGTTGTTGATGTTTGACATTTAAGTAAATTCATAAGTCAGTCAGAAAAATTCATTGAAGAAAAGTCCCTTCAAGGCTATTAAATATATGGACCCCTATTCTGATTAGGAATTCTCTGAGACATACATTTATGAAGGTAAGGAGACACTTTGGGGGAACTAAAGCTGTATACTCACCCCATTTTTATTCTCTTTCATAGACATTTGCTATTGACAGGTGGACATTTAATCTGATCAGTATAACCATCTTCATACTCCTGTGTTCTTAGCTGAACTGCATGGAGTTATGTGAGGGGAAGTTATTAATTAAGCTGGAGAAGATATGGAAATAATTCCAGAATTTTAAGATGGATAAAGCAAGGGCTGTATAAGCAATCATAGCAGTGATCCTTCCCCTTTATGCACCACTGATGAGACCATACCTGGAGTACAGTGCCCCATTCTGGGCTCCCCGGTACGAAAGAGAGATGGATTTCTTGCAGAGAGTCCAGTGAAGGACCACAAAGATGATTAAGGGACTGGAAAGGCTGAGAGGGCTGGGATTGTTTTGTCCAGAGAAGAGAAGGTTCAGGGGGCCTCTTATTAATGTATATAAATACCTGAAGGGAGGGTGCAAAGATGACAAAGCCAGGCTCTTTTCAGTGGTGCTCAGTAACAGGACCAGAGGGACACAAAACAGTGGGCATGAACTGAAACACAGGAGGTGTCATCTGAATATCAGGAAACACTTTTTTACTGTGAGGGTGACTGAGCACTGGCACAGGTAGAGAGCTTGTGGAGTCTCCATCCTTGGAGATATTCAAAAGCCATCTGGACGCGGTCAAGGGCAACTGGCTCTAGGTGGCCCTGCTCGAGCAGGGGGGTTGGACCAGATGACCTCCAGAGGTCCCTTCCAACCTCAGCCATGCTGTGATTCTCTGATTGCAGAGAATGGATCCAGATGATAGTGACCTCAAAGGCAGCTTCTAGGTCATATCTTATTTTCCTGGTACCCTGAAATACCTCAAAATATAAAGCTGGGGTACACATTAATTTTGCTGACTAAATAAAGCTGGGTGTCAGGGTTAGTGAAAGAGATGGCTGGAGTAAGCTACAGAGGGAATTAGAGAACCCTGAAGACAGGAAAAATAAAAATAGAAAACAATTAACACAATGTACCAGGTTCTGGTTTTCACCTGGAGAAACAGAAGAACGAGACTTAGAGTGCTAGCCTGTTATGGGGTTAAGATCAAAGCTGTATGCATTCGGGTCCCTATGGGTAGTTTTACTTTGCTTAAATGTATTTCTGACTTCAGCAGTAAAACACAGGCCACCTAAATTAGGTTCCATGAATTTCTTCACAAAGAAAGGACTCAGCACTAACTGATGAGTTTTCTGGATCACATGCTGCGCAGGGAGTTGGACAGAGCTAGCCTATAGAGCCAGCGCTTGCGTGGAACCCGAACCTTGCAGCCCTGACCACTTGAAACCCAAGCCGCTCTGCCAGCCACTTCCCCTTTGATCAGTTTTCCCTTTGTCATGGGATCAAGTTTGCACAAACTTGTACTAACCAATAGTTTATGATGTTTGGAGGAGAAGGAACTACTCTCCCACTTCCCAGGGAAGTCGTGACACGGTGGAAGCAAGACTGCAGGAGTCAGGGGTCCAGACAGTGGCCAGATGTGGAGCTGGGCTCAGAAGCCAAGGGGTGAGTGCATTCAGAGGGAAGGGACAGAGATCTACCTTCTTCCACTTGGATTCTTTCACTTTGTTTTTTTATTTTTAAATACGGGAATTATGCAATATAAAACATAAATTGTCTCTTAACTTCCTTTAAAACATTTTCAGGATGGTGTGTATATAGTCCCTATTGGAAATCGCAGCCTATAACCAGGTGAGAAGTGGTACACTTGGTTCTCCTTGGGACCCTTGAGAAGGGTGCAGATCTGCTCCCCATCAGGGCATGTTGCCTCCAGACCAGTGGCAGTACCTAAATGAAGTAGCTACTTTGATTGACTTGCTCGTCTTAAGTCCTGAGGCTCGCTGCCTCCGAAATTGATAGTCCAACCAAGTAATTCCCTGGGAAGCTGAGTATTTATTACCTTTCCCCAACATGAAAATAATTAAACATAAATTATATTTTAGTGAGGAGGTTAGAAAGAATTCAACTATTTAGAGTCGTTGCCCCGTTGAGAACGTTCTTCCCAAATTGTAACAGAAGCACTGAAGGTATTGTGGCTAAATTTGGCTTCTCACTGACTATAGTTAAACAACTTTTTTCATGGGTGAAAAGGTGGTTGAGCCTTTCTGAGGAAAATATTTAGTGGAAACATCTTTCTCAGATGCATTTCTGAACTGATTCACAAAAGTATATACTAATATTTTCATAGGAATTAGGATCTTCTTAGCTCTATTCCACAGGGGTGGAAAACAGTTGTTAGTTGACAGGAAATATGTTATTTAGCACGTTCCGATAAGCTGTCCTCTGGTTGTTTAAGCTTTAAGATCTTATCACCTTAAAAGTCATTCTTGTCAAAGAAGATACATGAGCAATTGAGGTACATATTTATAGACACCAGTGTTGAATCCCAGTATTTTGTCTAGGCAAAGGTGATACTAGTAAGTTGTCTTAAGGGCCAAAATTTGCCACTGGAGCAAATACAAATGGATTTTAAAAGAAGATTGTCAACCCAGAGACTGATCCTGATGAGTAGTGCCCTCAATATTATTATTATTATACTGAAATTTCTTTATGGGACTCTGCTCTATATAAGGCCCATAGACATCTCCAGGAGAAGAAAGGAGTTATGGAAAGAAGCTGTTTGGGTTTGGCTTAGCAGGCAGCAAGGAACAATATGGAGCAGTAAGAGCAGCTGGAATATTCTTAGAAGAAGGAGGGAAAAGAGGAAGGAGCTGGAGGAGAAGCCACTGGAGGTCCTGAGGATGGCTGTAGGAGCAGCAGGCAGCAACCTGGCGCAGCCAGAACCGGGGCAGGGGCAACGCTGCGCTGCTCCCGCCTGTGGATGAGTGTTGGGGCGCTGAACCCCAAGGTGTTACTGGAAGTGAGGTGATGGGTTTAAAACCTGCATGGCCAATGCAAGTGGGACCTGCAAAGTCTGTGACCAAGTGTCTGGTGGGTTGGGGTAGGAGCTGGTGGTACACTCCTTCACGCAGCACTTAAAGTAATTGTGCCCATGACAGTTTCACTGTCTGAACATGGAAAGCATCATGTGTTGTTTGTCAGGATACGGCTATTTATAGGAGCCCATGGAGGGCTCAAGCTGGGAGAGGCTGGTGTTCAGGCACACATTTTGCCCCTGCCTCTGAGTCTGCATTATCTCTGCACATGTCTGCACATCAGTGTGCCACACGTTCACGTTGACAGCCCAAAGAGGGATCAGTTGCATTATTATCTAAATCCCAACAGTGTGCTTGGATCTGATGATGACACTAATATAGCCTATTTCTGTACGAAGAAAACTGCACTGAGAAAAGCAAGGAGGATGGCAGACGGGAGCTGTGGCTTACCAGGTGTGGGGGTTTATAGGGACTACTTGTCTAGAGTTTTTACTCATTATCTTTTCATAAGGTACTTTCTCAAAAAAAAAAAAAAAAAGGCAATGTAGTCCTGGTCTCTCAATTATGTTTGTGTGCTTGTACACACGTACATAACTATCTGTAATCTTTTGCTGTAATATTGGCAACATGTTTGGGTGGTTTTTTTTTTTTAATCAGAACAGTTGCCAGTAGCTCTGTCTCTGCCTGTTTCCTACTCCAACAAAGATGCGATTTCACAGAGCGCATCTAACCATTCTTATTTCCCAGAATGTCCTGAAGTTTGATCTTTTTAAAAGGAAAGATAGGAAAGGCACCTTGAGTATTATTGCTACTGCTGCTTCCCTTTAATGGTTATATGGTGACACTGCTTCGCACAGGATTACTGTCACTGGCGCGGAGGGGATAGGAGATTGGCTGCCTTGAGGAATGAGATAAGACGATAAAGGAAAGAGGATGTTACCTCTGCGGCATCTGGCTCCATCTCTCGATTTTCATTCCATGCGTTCTGTGTGGAGCCAAGGTGGGGTTTGAAGCAGTTTCTTGCCTTGGCGCACCTGCCATTGTTCAGCAACAGCAAAGAGAGCGAGAGAATCGTGACAAATCTATTTTACTTAAAATAACTGAACTGTGTAATTGTTCGAGAGGGCTTAGCAGGCAAATGCGATAAAACCGAAAGTTATGCAGATCACCAAAGGTACAGCACACAGTGACAGAGTAATGCAGAAAATTGACTCGTGCTATATTATTCTTTGGTAAGCATTGACGTAATTATATTACTTAAGTGCTCATATTGCAGTGAACATGGTTTTCAGAGTGCTGCACTTCTGCTTAACTGGAATGAAACCCCTAAATTTCTTGACTACATTTTGCTTTGTGCAGCGAAGGCTGAAGTTTTCTCTGCAGAAATCAAGTTCCAGTATACTGACCCCTTTGGAGTGCAGCAGTTAGAGCTAATCTGAGACATTGTTGCTTCATATGCATCAAAAGTGTCGCAATTAAGACTGTTTGTCATGGCAGAAGAGAAAAAATCATAAAAGGAGCGAGAGGCCCTGCAGTGGGTTGAGAAGAAGAAACATTTTTAGCTGACCTTCACTTGTTAGAGCGAGTCTTCCTCTGAAGGCAGCGGCATGTGGGAGGCTCTTGAGCTTATGGCTGTCATCAAACAGGCAACTGCTCTGCCAGTGGTTTTACCTTTGCACTCTCCAAAGTTGTGTCTATCCCAGATAATTTAAGTAAAAATGTTGTCCCTTAAAAATCCCAGTAATGAGAGATTTCATTTTTCTATTGAAAGTTTCCCGTAATAGTCTTTCTATTATTTGATGTCTGTTCCTTTCAGGGAGGGGTAATTAAGAGCCAGAAGAGAAAAGAAGGGAAAAAAAGTATCTCACCTTTCTGGCATATTTTCAAAGGATTCAATTAGGGAACACAAAACAAAATTCCTTTAAAAACATGATTGATGTGGGAGCTTTAACTAGGTGCTGTCATTTGATACAGGGGCTTTTTATTAATGCATATTGCACGATAGAAACGTGTGGGACAGGATGCCAGGCTGTTGACAGTGTTTGTGTGTGGTATATGTGTTACATGAATAGACGGGCTGTGCAGAGGTGCATTTTGTTTCTTCTTTCACCGGTGCATTTCTTTAATCTGAACTGAAACTGAAAGATCTTACTGTGAGGCAAGGAGTTTTGAGTGAAAAGGGCTGTTAAGAAAATCTACTTTGAAGGTATTTTATGTACAGAATGTCATTTTCTCTAGAATGGAAATGCTTAAAAGCCGGTGGCTGTACCCTACATTATGCATACTGCAGAGGGCTGGGAAACCATTCATGACCATTTGATGTTCCTGATTTTCTGCATATATATATGCACATATATACACATGTATATGTACATGTTTTGTATACACATATTCGTCTATACTCATACACATCCAGATGATTTGTCAATATGCTTATATGACATATATGGCATGTATATGACAGTGCAATTGCTGAGAGTTGTAAAATGCTCTTAGCCTTTAGAGTTGGGAGCTGCTTCCCATGGAGAGCAGGATCTTTGTCTCATCTAAAGAAGTACAATAAACTGTGAAACCCTTGTTATTTTTGAAAATGCATTTCAGAAAGTGAGTAGTATTTTTTTTTGTTATGGACATTTAATTTGCCTATAAATAGACTAACTTCTATTCCATCCTCCTCTCTCTCTTTTTTTTTTAAATTCTTTAATAGCGATGGGTTGCCTGTGCACAATGCAACCCTGATGAAATGAAAAATTTGACATCAATTATTGAGAGAATATAGCTAATCATCTCGCATACAGATACCAGTAGCCCTGGGGCAACCTAAGGTGGTCTTGCATAGTGTTGGAAGAAGTTAAAATGTAGGGACTAGTCAACAGTTTAAAACATATTCTGGAAATACATACAATGACAATTTCCCCCAACTTTCTAAGGAAGATTCAGGCAGCAGTTTAAAGGTTACAAAAAGTAAACCTTAAAAGCCAGAAATTTTGTTCATGAAGCAGGTAAGAAAATAATTTTAAAAATTGTTTAATGGTTTTAAGCCAAAGAGAAGTTTTTATATTTTTTGATTTTTCCTTAAGATCTCTGAGGTTTTTACCTAGAACTGTGGATAAGCGTGGTAAATACATTCACCAACAATGGGACTTGAAACTGCAAACACTTATGTACATGAATAACTTTACTGAGATTTGTGCTTGACCGAGTAGGGACATGTGATTTGTCCTGCACCACAACTTGACCTTTTGCTCATATTGGAGAGCTGAGACCCGGCCCTAGCCAGACTCCAGCATTATTTAAAATGGTTTCCTTCAGACCTTAACTCAGATACACTTCTTTGTCGTGCTTTTGCAAACAGCGTTGAACACAGTCTGAGAAGCAAGTCCATTCACAAAAAATTGCACCCAGAAAATAAATCTTTCAAAACTGCTTGTGAGATTGCTTTGCTACAGCACTAGCTACTTAAAGCACTGAAGAATTGTCCAGTAAATAAAAGATACTGTTAGAAACTGCTAATAAAGTTTAGAGAACCACCCGGTGACAAATTTCAAAAGAGCAGTCTTTCGATAGAAATGACACTACTTTAGCACAAGTAGGAAAATTATCGAAGGGGTAGAAGATGAAAGGTTCAGAAAATCTAGCTTTTTATATAGTGGCACACTCAGATCCATTTCCTGTAGGTCTAAAATGAAAATTGCCATTTAAGAATAGAGATTTCGAACAAATGGCAGAGTTGGCAGAAAGAACTGCAGGACCTTGGATTTTGGAGAAAATACGTTAACATGAACATAGAGTATACATATTGCCAGGAGTAAGGAGAAAAGGGCAATAAGGTAAAACATTTGTCTGAATATATGTCTCAAGATCTACACTCAGACAATGGAGTTTTTTCATCCATTATATCAGAGCCATTAGATGAGCTCAGTAAATTTACCGTTTGAAGACACCTAGGTAAAATATAACAATTTTTTTCAGTGGAATAGCTGTTCAGATTAGAGCCATTGTAGGGTATGAAAAAAAGTGTTCAGGACGAAATATCTAAAAAGGAAGAGACTGGGCAACATTGTTAGGAAACAACAAATTTTCTATTGAAGAATCTCCTTAAATTGGCCAAATGCCTTTGCAGCAGATAATGAGCTATATTTCCTGAATACTGAGTCTGAGAAACTCTTAATTGCTCATAAATCCATGTACTGGAAAGTTTGAAACATTTAATGAGTTGGCAACAGACTTCAAAGAAAAGGATTTCGTACGGACTGAATTAGTAGAAACTAATGGACAATGGGTAAATAAGAAGGACTGTAGCTGAAGTGTTGGGGACTTAGGACAAACCAACCCCTATATTTTGGAGATTAAATCTTTCCTTCATGGTCAAGGATATCTGTCTTCTACAATGATGATGACTTCTACATCTAGTTTGAGGCATGAAGTTCAAACAATAATATCTATCTTGCCTTATTACAAAATGATCTTAGACCGTTCATTTTCCTCATGAATGTCTTTAGTTACCTGAAACAGAGGGAGCCACATAAAGGAAAACAACGCCTCATACCTTATTGCTGTAAGCTGGTTTTGTTTCTCTGTTCTTTGAGCGCGAGTATGATGAGGCCTGACTTGTTCATGAGGATACTCACATGTTGAAAAATCTGTCTTTTGGGGACTCGCGTCTTGCATCTGTGTTCTTGAAATGAACATTTTGGTTGGGATCCCTGTTGAACATCTCAGCACCTTGTACTGATATCCCTCAGTGAACACCCAACTTGACATCAGTTCTACAGCTGGCCACCTCATGTGGCACTAATGACCAGGCAGATTCAGCAAGCTCTGAACGTGCCTTGTTAACACCGATACTTCTTTGACATGGCTTCTTTCACCAATAGCGGACAGATGGCATCTACAGGCAACCTCAAGTTTGAGATTACAGATTTTGTAAGAATCTGAATGTCTATATTTGGTATTTTTTAAATTAGGTGATCTATTAGAATTGCTCCAAAAGTGCATTGAGATTTCTGATAATTTCCAATCATATTGACTCTTTCACCCTCATCTTGGGTTTTGCCAACTTTCAGAAGGGAAATATCCTTTTGTATGTTGTCTGTGGACTGATCACAGAGAAGCATTTTGTTAATCTGTGCCCTAAACAAGGCTATTTTGGTGTCTGGGCTTTTGGTATTCTGTGTGTGGTCCATTACGACAGTATGAGCTCCTCCTTCTTCACTGCTCAGGTAATAGTTGTGAAGCTTATGTTTGCAACCTACCATAAAAAAGACATTGCAGAAAAAAAGCTTACAAGAATCAGATAAATAAGAGCAGTGGTAACAGGTGTATGAATAAAAACACATATTGTGGCATCTTATATTCACTTTGATAAAAATCTTGAAAAAAATATTTCTGTAGACAGGTTATAGTATATGAAATTACTCTACTAAACCATGTAAATAAAGTTGTCCAATTCAAGTTTTGCTGTCTCAGAAGTTATGGGATAACATCTTGACTAATGGACTGTGCGAAGTCCTTAACAAAGTCCAGTTATTCCTTAACTGGAATAAAAACAGTGCTCTATGAATGAGTACACAAACACAGTAAGATGAAGTATATCTTTTCATTTTCTGTAGATGTTTATAAAATAGGCAGTCATTCTAAAAAACTCAAAATTATCACTATAACTAGCTTAGAATATGTGTTGTACGTACTAAAAACGCAAAGTCCTGAAAATCTGCTTGCCTGAGTTTTTAAAAATAGCTACTAATAAAGCAGTTAATTTTTGTTTTTTCTACAAAGTAACAAGTCTGCCCCAAGGACTGGAAAGTGGTTTTGAGACTGTAGCAGCAGAATGGGTGTCTGATTGTGGCTCAGCATTTCTTTTCGATTTCTCAGTGCTTAAAGGACACCCTACACCAGATCTGCTTTTAGTACTATTATTTACCCTTTTGTGGAGGCAGAGGTCTGCCTAAAGGGAGAAAAAAATAGAACCAAAGCTCTCCCGACTCTTCATGCTTGTTCTCTCCCCTCCTCTGCAGAGGAAGATGCGGTGACCGTCAATCAGGTTTCTACTTGACTCATGGTGCCATGGAGCAAGAGTACAGGGTGTTTAAAGCTTTCCTCCCCGGCACAAAAGGGCTCACTTGTTAGGCAGGATCTCTGCAGAAACTATTCTTTTTAACATGTGGACCACAACTGAAAAAGTCAAGAAAAAAATAAAGCCTTTTACCAAAACATCTGCCCACAACCCTATTCAGCACTCTCCATCAGTCTAGAAGTTTTGTCTCCCTTCTTGGGGGACTCTGACACGATGCGTTTACAAAGTAAAAGGTGACACCTGCTGTGAAAGCAATGAAGATTATTAGTGTGTCCAACTTCAAATACTTTTCAATCTTTCAGTGATTATGGATGCTTCCTATCAAAACTGTCCAAGATGCTGTAACTTTTATATGGGTTTCTGCAAAAAGATAAACCTTGGAAGTTGCTGGACTGTAAAATAGCAGTACACTGTGACACTGGCAAACCTTTAAAAGATAAATCTTGGCTGCCACTAGACTGTACAATATTAGCACGCTCTGACACCACTGGATCTCCGAAACTCCAGAGAAGAATTGTAGAAGTGATTTTTCTCACATAACAGAATGAAGAAGACTCTCTAACCTTAGAAATCCATCTGGCTTAATTTAATTTACAACTATCCTGTCTAAGTGCATATATCTTTAGTGAGCCCCTTGTAGAAAGGCAAAAATGGTGATTATTTAGTTGGTTTGCATTGGTTTATATATTGTAATGATAGCTCCAAAGCAAAACTTGGCAATTCCAATTCTCAGAACAATGGCTTATTTGGAAAAAATAAGCTTCTAAAATAGTAAATAATTTTAACAAACAATGAAGTTTTACCATATCCAAGCTTTTGAAAACAATGAGCTTGAGCCCCCATATTTGTGGCTGCCTAAAATCACTAGGGTCTTCTTATTTGATATCTAAATCAAACTTCCCTTTGTCCTTTTTTGTCTCCTTTTTAGCATCATTGAGAAACTCCCATTTCCTTCTTTATCCCATCTTGCCTTCCCTGTCTGTGGCATTCTCGCAGGTTTTAAGTTTATCCTTAAAAACCTCTATAGAAATGCAACCTCTCAGCTCACTGATCCAAGAGACTCCATCTGCTAGGAACCCTTGAGACTCAGATTTCTCTATCCCTGCTGCGGGAGCAGCTACCTGCTTGAATTTTCTTTGCATGTTTTCGCATAGCTCCCATGCCGCAGCATTTGCTTGACCTCCATACTTCCTCCTCTTCTCACAATTTCCTACTTGGCATTTTCCTCCGCTCTGCTACAGCACATTCGCCTGCACTCTGACTCCGCGTCCTCATCTTCACGCTTGTCTGCCCCTCCTCTGCATCCCTCCTGGTCCCTACATTAGTCTCACTCAATTTGCTGTCCCGTTTCCCAACGCATTTTCCCTCCCTGCTGCTCCCACCGTTTCTGGCATGTCCATATTCTCCTGTCCCCTGCCTGGCCCTCACAGAGTAGCTAACGGACCATTAGCTTCCCTGATGGCATCCTGTCTTCTGCCCGATTGCAAATAACAAGGACTGGCATCCATCTTCACTGGTTTACCCTCACTTTCACCCAGAAACTTTAAATGGATCTGGCAACCAACCTTCTGAGATCAGGCTTGGCCTGGTCCCCGTGTTGGTAAAGGGAGATGGAAGGCATTTTACTTACAGATCAAATTTCATAATCTTGTAAAAAAATATTCATAATTATCATAGCCAAAAAATAAGAAGATATTAATAAAAACCCTCCACCTAATTTATTCTATGATATGAGCAAAACCATGAAAGCTGGTGAGGCTGTTGACAGAGGTCCTACACAGCAGTGGCAGAACTGTGAGATCAGGGAGGACAGAGCAGGGCTTTCCCTCGAGTATTGGTGAGACTGTGCTCCCCTGAAATCCTTACAAAATGTTAACATCACTTACTGAGCTCAAACCCTAAATAAATGAACCTTGCTTGCCTCACCAGATTTCAGCCCCCCATGGAAAGTTGTCCCGTGCTTTGGAACAATTCCTGCCATTTCTGTGACAGCTGTCTGTAAAAAAACTAGAAACTATGGCATCTTCATTGTGATGTTTCTTGCTTCACGCTGTAGAAAACTAATCATGACCTAAAACTAATCACTGGACCTAATAAAACACTGTGCCTTCGATGACTTCAGAAGCCATACTTTATTTTTAAAGTTGATCTACTCTTAATGTGTGGGGAGGGAGGACAATAGACCATGTCCTCTCAGCGCAGGCTGGGAATCTCAGGCGCAGTGTGGTTTTGACAGCTTTGAATAGCAATCCATCACTTAACAGACAAATAGAGGCTACGGTCTCATTGCAGCAGCTCTTTTTCAACACTAGGATGACATCGGTGCCCTCTGCAAAGGATTGCACAGTGTCAGCCTCAGAGAGGGATAGGTTTCAAACACATCTGGGCTTGAGCAGGCCATTTGCGAGGTGGTTTGAGTGTTATTTCTTCTTCCGGACCTGGTTCTCCAGTGGCGATATAATATTTGTGTCACCCAAACTTTCAAGCAAGTGCATACCAAAATAGGATAGCTAGGTAGTGGAGAACAGCAAATGGAGGATCACAGCCATATACCTATGTGTTACAGGCAAAATAGGAAGTTATACTGGCATATGCAAAACTCTATCTGAAAGCGGAACTGATGTCATGTATACATCAGAGGATTACATAATGGTATCTTCCGATGTTACTCTCTTTGATGAAATGTTTGAAAATGGGGGTAAATAGTTGTAAAGATTTGTCTAAGGCCCACTGCATTTTATATGTATATTATAAAGTGAATTTGCAAGTGAATTCTTAAGAAGCCGGGAGACAATACAGCAAAAACAATTGCAAGTTGGTTATACAGTTCAACACTTTGACCCAATATAGTCCTTCAAAGCAGATGAGTTGTGTTCTCTGTTAGGACTTTATTGTAAAATATAGTGTACATTTAATAATCAATGCCATCTTCTCATGAAGAAAGAGCAAAAGTAAAAATGCTAATCTATATTTTCTTAACTATTTCATTCTTTTACTATACAATACTTTTCTTTTTCATGGTAACCTTGTTAGAAGTCTGACATTGTCAGAATATCTGACTGTCCAGGTCATTAGGGACCATAAAATTATTTCAGATGTTTTACTCTTAGAAAGGACTATAGAGATTTATTTTCACTTACATGTTCAAATAGAACAGTGGGATGATGCATCCAGGTATTTACTTCATTATTTCTGATGGTGAACATGTGTTCTTTGAGTAAAGTTAAAATGGTTTTAATCCATCATGGAATGGATTTAACAAAGTGTTAATATTAAAAATTAACCAGTAGACTTGCTTATTTAACAATGCTCCTGGAAATAGTGTATCATATTCAAGCAGTATAATAACCCCAGACCTCTTTCCTAGTAAAGAATTTCCTGTTGCATTTTTTGGTATTTATACTGATAGAGGAGAACATAGTAATTGTATAATTGTTTCCTACTGATAAGTACAATTCAGTAGCTCTCAGTCACTCAGTCTGTGGCCTTGCAGAGGTCATTTGGCAGTTCCATAGATTTTTAAGCCATCAGGGACCATTAGATCATCTTGTCTGATCTTTCTGCATAAAACAGGTCAGAGAATTTCATCTAGTTACTTTACTCCTGTATCGAGTGGAGCAACTGGTATTTGAACAAAGCTTGTCTTTATGTCACACAGTTTACCTATTTTTTTTTAAATGGGGGATGTTAGTTCCTATTTAGTACCCAAGTTGTTCATTAATGTTTCCGAATACTCTGAGATACTGGGATCTAATGTGTTATAAAAGTGAACAGTAGAAATATTTCCAGTAATGATCTAAACAGGATTTTTTAATCAATGTGATGAATTGGATACTGGGACAAATTAATCAGTAGTGTCTCCAGTAGGAAGGAGTTTTGCCAATTCAGTCCAAGAATTTTTGTTATAATAGTTGCTGATAATTTGAAGAGGAATGGATATACGGTACAAAAATGACATGTTTTAAAAAATGTTAAAAATAAAATGTTAAACAGAAAGCACCTAAATATTCAATATCAATAAATCTAATTAATGAAATTTTCTTTAGGTTTCAGATTAAAACTTCACAGAGATTTTCATTCCTTTTATCTTCATTAGCCCATGTATGTGTTATTAATTATTTGTTAGGTACTTCCATAAACATGTGATGATATTAGTGGTGTGAACGTAAAACCAAAATGCTTTTACTCTAACATCACTGGGACAATACAGTGATGCTTGCCCAGCTCCACGTGCGTGCCAAAGAGTCTCCCTTTGAAGGCGCTCAGTTACATGGGAGCTATTGCCCAGACTGTCTTAGGCTGCAAAGCACCTGCCAGCTGCAACGCCTGCTCCATCGCCTTTGCCTTTGCACCAGGCAAAAATAATTTCTACACAAAGGGTGGAAACCCTCTCTGATCATCTGTAAAGAGAGGGGAAGGTAATCAAAGACATATTCTCCATCTTCAGTGAATATGATTTTAGTATGACCCAACCAGGCTTCCTATCAACTGCTTTCAGGATACCTGCTGAAGTAGCAAAGTTTTAGAAAAACACTTGCTTTCACCGGTTTATATTTGTCTTTGCCTATTTAGTAGCATCGTCTTTCAATTTGCTGTACCGAGCAATATTGCCCTTGCGGCTGTGCATCTTCTCTGGATCCTCCTGGTTATTTAAGAAGTTCCTCTTCAGGCACCATTTGTGAAGTTTCTCTATGGTCAGAATTTCAATTTACAACAAATCTCCTTCAGAAGAGGGTGCAGTCAGGCTATTCTGGTCTATTATCTATATCGTCTACTTATATTTACCCATAGTCTACGTGTATTTAGTTTATTTGAAAAACACACACAGATGTATTTGCTGAACAAACAGTAACTGGTGTCCCAAAGTTACATTTAGAGTGGGCAGAGTAAAACTTTTAAGTACCCACATAGAGTGAATTACTACACAGGAGACACTAAAACTGGTGATAAATATTTTAAATCTCTCTGCCCCATTCAAACTTTCTTTTTTACACAAATTAAAGCATTATTGGTTAGAGATATTAAAACTTCAGGTTTGTTGTTTTACCTCTGAACAGTTAATATGGCAATAGAAATAAATGCTTATAAAATTTTAACAGTTAAAAGGAAGTAGATTCAATCCATCCACGGTTTACAGATGCTGTAATTTAAGATTTTGGGAACCAGAAAAATAAATGGCACTTTTGAGAGCACCTTCTGCATGATCCTGCAGGATCTGCTCCTCTGACCAGTTTGACTCTTGTTATTAACAATTATTAACTTACTGTTCTCAGGTTATTGCTTCATTTCTTCCTTGGTGTTTGAAAAGCTGCATCCTTTCTCCATTATTTGCTGCAAGACTGGGGAGGAGGAGGCAACCAGTAGGTCTGTTGGGGCTGAGAGACAATGCTGTGGTAAGAGAATGTCAGGGAGGAGACACCCAGGACAGGGAAAGGGTCTCAACAAGCGAGACAGAGCTGTGTAGTGCCAAGCTACTGTTACTGGACAAGTCCTCTTTTACACACACAAAAAAAATGAAGCTGAGGGAAGAGAGACCTTCTAGTCTACTTACAATAGAAGAAGAATGACTTTTTCTGAAAATTGCTGTTTTGAAAGGAAATGCAGATAGCACGATCAATCAGCACCGTGCCTTGAAAGATGAGACCATTCCTAGTTTAACTGGCAGGTAATCCAAGAGGTGCTGCTATTCTTGCTTCAGGACTTGTAACTGCTCCCATACACATAACAAGCTCTACATGAAAAGACGTTGAAAATACTTCAGTGATAAACAGTATAGTTACTTATTCACTCACTTAGAACCAGCAGAATAGAAAGCAAGGAAATTAATAGTTTAGGGTCCTTGCAAATCTTGACGTTTCCTGGCGTGCAAAACTCCTACGTTCTTCTTACCAAGAACAAGAAAATACATATTTCATCACAACTGCCTTAACTCTGACCTGTGCATTGTGGCTTTTATATATTATTTGTATTATATTGATTTAGAGAAGAATTCATCTTCACTACATTTAGCCATCTGAAGTTAGGGGTTTCATCTAAGCTATTTGTCCAGGTTCCCCTTATAGTAAATGGAGAACGATAGGTTCCTCCAAATGGCAATTCATCCCATTTTAAGATAGATGTCTGAGATAGACTGGATGAATTGCTCTCTATCACAATCTCTCTCCATTGCTTGCAGAGGAACTTAAGTGACTAGCTTAGGCTAAGCGCCCAGCTTTCAGATGGCTAAAAATTAGGTGAGTTGAATCCCTCCCAAATATTTTCTTTTAAGGGATGCATTTAGCTGAGAAATATCTGGTAGTCAGTTTGCCATGTGTTATTTCGCTAAAATTTGATAAGTGATATTTCTTTGGAGTTCTATACCTGGCGTTTAATGAATAACTGTAATATCAAATAATAGTAAAATTACATATGACTAGGCGGTTGATCAATACGTGACATTAATGTGCACATAAATCATTCTCATGTTCTCTTTCAAAGAAGTGCATTCATTTAGACTGCTGGTAGAAAACAAAGCTTGTTCTTTTCTGAAACACCAATGATGAAGAATTCCTTTTGAAATATTAGAGAGCTGCAAGAATCAAGTACTTCTTAAAAATCAGGCTGATAATATTGATTTAGGGTCAAAGTAGGGGAGGAGTTACAGTGTGTTTGTTTCTATTTGATAGGAATCGTGTTCAGATTTTATTATGTGGGAGTATGAGATTTTTAATACCCTCAACTATTAATTTCTTTGAGTTTGAGTGTCTCATTTTGGAAATCATGCAATAGATAACAACACTATTGTCTCTTAGCAACATCAATTAGTATTTGAAAGAAAGGAGGGTTTGCAAGCTTGGACTTTTTACCCTGTTTTTACATAATCTTGTTTGTTTGTGTGTGTGTGTGCGCGTGTGAACACATTAATGAATGAATCAGTTATTAACAGTTTTTAAAATGGGGGAGACAGGCCATCAGCTTATTAAATTATAGGAATGAGTGGTGCAGGGCGAGCAAAGAATGCCTCTTGTGAAGTCCTGCCTCTTTCACTGAGCGCCTGACAAGATATGCACATCCCCTAGGTGGCTAAGTTAGCCATGCATGCGTGCACATCACAGCATGCCTTCCTTCCAAATGCTGGTAGAAAGGGCTCAAAAGTCACTGCAAATTACGTGTCACCACCAGCAGCAGTGTAGGCAGCAAGTTGCTACCAGACCTCCTATTCCTTTCGTGTCAACAAATTGCCCTCTGACCTGGAAGAATATGTCTAGAGTGAGAAATTATTTGCCCTAGATCCAAACTGGTTCTACAACCTGTTCAATTAAAGCCAGGTTTGAGTGGATTTAAGTACCTTCAGCTCAGTGTTTGCATTGGTTTCATTAACCAACTGCTCCAGAAATTGCAATTTGTTCAATGCCTAGGCCTATGCATGTGGCGTATGGAAGTACGAGGTTCCTACTGATTGATGGGAAGATTTCACCAATAAAAAAATAATTTTGGTTTCCTTTATTTTCCCTCACTAATTATAGTTATATCCTCTGACCATGTTTTGTGTAATACCTCTTCCATCTCTAAAGTTTGGCACTTGCATATTCAAAAATAAATCACATTCTTCCTTCACAAGAGCTTGGTATGAATAAATTTGCATTTAGAATGAGTTGGTGGGGACAGAAGAGTGAGTCTGGCATTGTAATGACAGACTTGTATTACTTCTATTCATTTCATGACACTTCATGTTGTTATAACCACATCAAGCTTTGATGCCACTTGGTTTACAACAACCATGGAAGATTATGCAGATTCCCCCTCATACCTCGCCTTGCCTTGCCTTTCCCCTCCCGTGCCTTCTGCTGAACTAACACTTTTTGAGAAAAACGTAGAGAAAAACTGTGTTCCTGTCACCATGGACTATCTCTGATGTTCGGCTCTTTTTACACAAGTCTCGCGTTTCTGCTGCAGCGTACCTGGCCGAGCAGGTAAGCAGAAGCTGTATCCAAGGTGCACACCTAGAAAAACTCATGGCTAATACTCTGGTATAATACCATAGTTTCCTAGAAGTGGGATGCCAGTAGCAATAGATCACCAGCAGGTGTTCTGCTGCGTTTATGGTGTTGCCTTTTGCCATTTAAATACTCCCAGTTCAAATGGCAGAAGGAGCATTTTCTATCATCTAATGCAAATCAACTTAAGATTTTTTCCTATAAACTGAGAGAAAACTCCTTCAAGAGCAAAAACCTAAAGCTGACCATTATTTGGTCTGAAACGCCAGTAAAGAAGCCCGCTGTTCTCATAAATGAGGACCCACAAATCCTTAGATTGATTACATATTCCGATTTTGTATATTCACAGTTTAATTCCTGCAGGGAACCTGTAGGAAATAAGAACTTGAAAAAATCCCTAAAAAAAATCCCTAAAAATAAATTATTTAATCCTCAAACTGGCACATATTTATCACTAGTGTATTGAAAAGAGCGAAATAATGATAAATTACCAGAGGAATATGCACTATGTTAATATTTATACATTTTTTCTTTGAAGTGAATACACCAAACATAAAGCTATAACATCCTAGTGGAAATATATGGTAGCGATAGACAGACAGGTATATATTTACAAATTGGATGTTGGAAAGACCAAGCACGGGAGTAACAAGAATTCCCAAGGAGAAGAACCAAAAGATTTGCCAAGAGTGCTAGTGCCATGACAACAAAAAACCTTTAAGGTCTGCATCTGCTATAAATGTAGCAGAAATATCATGTGATCTTAGTCGGACCCACACGAGGGTGTCTGGTGTGCTGCAAATGCCTCTCCATGTTTTGCCTTCTCAAGGGATGACTTTTGGCCCTCAGCTGGTTAGAGGCATCCATTGGGACTGTGAGTGAGGGTCTTCTTCACGGTGGTCGGACTGCCTTGCTTCTGGTGGAACTGAAAGGCTGGCCATGGCAATGGCAATCCAAGTTACACCACAACGTATTCTAATTCTTCTCAGGCTTTGTAGACCCCAGCTATGCTGAGGCTGAGGGTCGTCAACGCTGAGCATGCTGACAGACAGACCACCTGGAAGAGCCCTGTGCTTGCTCGCAGATGGGTTTGGTCCATACAGACACACATCATCAGGGGGCACAGGCTTCTAGTCACCTGTCCTGTGAGGGAGAAGAAGGTGATGAGACAGTTCTTCTCAAGCATCGTGCAAACTCCAGCTGCTAATTGCACCCTTGCTGCTGTGACGGAGGCCTGGGAGCAGGGAAGAGTGCCAGTGCTGTTCCCGGCCTTGTTCAAAAGCCCACGTCTGATGCCAGCAGTTGTGCGTGCCCAATTCGGGTGTCTGCAATCCATGTCTGTTTGCACAGTGTTTCCAGGAGCTCGGTGTCTGAAAATCCGGCACAGCAAAGCAAGAAGATTGTAGAGCTGGCAGTTCCCGTGTTAAACAAAACCACCAGATAAATAAATGAAAGGGGAGACCCCAGTGCCTCATGACATGGGATGTCGCTTTGCACCTGGTCATCAAACTGGAAGCCTCTGCACATGCACTATCATATCCAAACCTCAGGTCTGATGACAAGTGGGAAGAGGAAAGACAAGGGGACATTTAAGGGAAGGACTTTTACCCCGTAGGCCCTGACATGGTACTCTTAGTCCATTTCAAACTTCGTAACTCTCAGAAATCGACAGCAGCTGGCTAAGGACTTTCCCACTTGGGTCTGAAGATTTAAGTGCTGTGTGTGAAGTTTTAAGTTGTCTGTAGTTACTTTGGTGATTTCCTTTATTGTTTCTTTCCTTTGGCAAATATGAATGTCATTAGACTGCTAAAAAAGTTTCCCTCTGGATCTGATGCAAGCTTTATTTACTGGAGCCATTTAAGTCTCAGCAAAAAACTTTTACATAAACTGAAGGAAATAATTTGGCATTTGAAGGCAGATGCCTATGATGACCTAACGGATTTTTTTTTTTTCCTTTTTGTTTTCGTTGCTAACTTCTTCTGTGATTCTGTCAATATTTCAAATAAGATTTCCAAGTGCCAGTGAAATAGCTTCATGTTAGGGAGTTATTTTTATAATTCAGTGCATCCAAACTTCATGAAAAATATGCAAATCACCTTCATTATAACCATATCTTGTCGCAACATGCAGAGTGCGTAGTGCCAAAAATGAATGCATTCATGGCATCTTTTGGGTCTTAAGATCCAATTATGTCTTTTGTTGTTCCTTTTTGGCTTTCTGTGTCAGCTGCATGCTCTGTAAAGTTACTGATTACTGACCTGTTGGCAACTTTACAAATCAGCTTTGAAATGCAAGCTGTCAGGAGCTCTTGAGTACCCCAGTCCCAGGTTACCAAGGCCATGAAACGCTGCATTGAATTTTTAATCTGTTTTCCCTCTGCTTCTGCCTTGCTTTTTCCAGGTTAAGGTCAATTTTGAAACCAGCTGAATTCTTTAATAATCACTGTCTTTGCAGTCCTCACTGGGTTCAAAAGGAAGAACAATTTTTTCATTGCATTAATATTAATTTTTTTTTTTACTGTGGGGGCTTATTACAGTGGCATATTTTCTATTTAAGTATTCATTGTTAGATCACAAAGAGTGCTACAGTCTAGCCAAAGTATTGCCTCACGAAGATATGGGTGAACTGCCACTAACCCGAAATTTCACTGCCCCAGCTTTTAAAATGAAGCAGGGCTGCTATTGTAACCCATTCTACATTTTTTCCCTGCAGCCGTGCTACTCAGAGGAGAAAGCTTGCCACCTCAGATGCCTGTCCTTTGGCTCACCTTTCTAAATGTGACAACTGCAGTTTATTTAGCAATTCTACCGTCAAGCTTTGATCTCTGTTTTACAAAGTTGCAGCTTTTTTGTCTAAGCAGGCAAGACTAGAATAAGTCTTAATCAGTGTGCTGGAAATTCAGACCTAAATGTGAAATGAAACAGTCATCTTTACTTCCTTTTCAATTTTCTCCCAGAAGCATTTATCTTTTAGGGATTTGCTTTGATTTGGTGAGTAGGTGCTTATTTCATTGCAGCAGTGAATAATCCAGCGATGCTTTATTTTCAAAGAGCCTAGTGATGCTTTATTCTACTAGATACCCTAGAAGTTATGTTTATTTACAGGTTCCTGTGCCATGATGACACACCTAATCCGATAGTTATCACATTTTTTCCACCACAGTTCTTTGCGTATTCTCACAATAACATGATTTTTTACCCTGGAGTGAAAAGACAGTTATAATTACCCTTAGCTACCAAGGAAAACAGGTCGGTAAGAGGTACTGTGGTAGCATTTCTTATCATAACTCATCATAAAAGTATAACTTATCATAAAAAGATGCCAATATTTGTTTGTCTCTTGATCATGTTTCTTCTCTTTGAGTCTAGGATCAGAGCAACTGGGATTTCCGGGGACTGGTAGCAGTCCTACTATATGTAAGTGAATTCTTGGAGTAGTTTTTAAAGTTGTTTTCCCCCATATTACTATGAATCTTTAGGCAGTTAGTGACAGAATTGTTACCCAGGGACACTTCAGGTCATTTGAACTCTGGAATCCCCTGAAACTGCTTTTACTTATGGCTGGAAGCAACGCTTTGTACTGCAAGACTTGATGAAGGTGTTATTCTACACATACCTCAAAACAATCAGAAAACCAGAGGTAGCCAGGGCAAAAACTTACTAACGATGCACACTAAATATCGAGAAATATCTGATGATGCATGGATGACCTGCAAATGTTAATGACTTAAACAATCAGCCACAAAGTTAAGAAACAGTGCTATAATTTGTAAAGTCTGGTTTCTGGTGCCTTTGTATAAGGTAAGTTCTTGTCGCTTTTTCAGCTCTGGTCTAACTTCTCCTGTGACTGGGATTTATAAGCAGTCCTTCCTTGTGGAGGAATTCCTGAAAGGAAAAGGCCACAATTTAATCGATGTGAGCAATCCTGGGTTTGAGCTGGGTGAAGAGGCCTATGGGATGGCCTCAGAGCACAATTAGAAACACTGTCTTTAACTGGCCTTGACTCGTAAAAGGAGAAAGAAGAAAGTCCTGAATCATCAAGAAGACGGAATTCAGTCCTGGAATCGAAGCCAAGAAACAGTGTATGCTATGCACGTGGACAAGAGACTTTAACAAATCATATCGCAGAGCGCTGAGCGTGAACACAAGGCTTGAACCAATTGTGTGTTGTTGATTATGCATGCTTGCGCTGTAGTCTATATATACTCTGCTAAAACAGCTAACAAATGAGAACGACCATACTCACATTGAGATCGTGTCGTTACTCCGAATCCGATCCCACTCCAACACTTCCTCATGCTATTTCTTATACCAATTGATTGTTTTACTGCTTTTTCTTTATGGATGATGAGGAAGAAGAAATAATTTGGTCAGTCTCTTCTATCTGGTGGCAAGTTTATTTTCTCAGTCATGTAGGAGCTTAATAATAATAAACTTCCCTCTTCTAGCCTTTTCAGTGGAGGCTGGTCCATAGTTAACATGTTTTGAGGTGGCAGAATGACCAGTGCACAGAAAGACACACATACTGAACAGTGACAGAAAACTTATTCTCTTATGAAGCCAGATCTAAAAATTACATTACAAGTGGCATTCACTAATGCCACTAAAGGAATAAAATGTACTAATTGTATCTAAAAATGATGTCTCCTTAACAAAGAAAACCAGGATAAAACAAATGAGCTGCTTCTTTAAAAAAAAAAAAAAACACAAACAAAAAAAAACACAACCAACCAAACAAAAAAACCCCCACCTTGAAAAACTGAAGGAAAGCCCAGATTTTCTGTTAGGTTGTTCTTGCATTCAATCACTTATGGATGTTTTGTGGTGCTGTGGGAGATCTCCTACCCCCTGGGAGATTCCTATTGCTGGGCCTGGAGCTGCTCATGTTCCAGTTTTAACAAAGTGGATTTTAACCACCTCCACAGAGAAGATGAAGATCATTCGAGCAAGTCCCAAACTGTTCATAGTTTTATGGATACAGGAGTCCATGCTGCTAAGCCCCTCTTAATTTGAAACATCAGAGCTGATGGATCCTTCATAGATTTCCTATGAGCAGGCTGCTATGACTATGTAGTTACTGGTCTCACAGACTACTTGGGACCTACTTTACTGCACAGGAGGAAAGTTTTCAATGGGAACTCAACATTCTGGTGTTATTTGCAGTTATTTTATTGTACCTATTTTAATAAGTACAGTCCAGCACACTTTATTGTCAGAGCTGAGAACAGGAGTTTTATTTTTTACACATGCGGCTAGAAAAACAAGACAGCATTAGATAAAGCAGATATTCAAGGGTGGAAGGAAAGAAGAGATGATAAGACTGATAAAGGACAAAGTGTAGATAAAACTGAGACTGACCATGAAAAGCAGTAAATAGGCAAATCGAGGCACCTTTGTTTTGCTAAATAACTGTTGAACCAAAGATAGCTGCTGATGACTAATAATAATAGTTATTTGGTTTTGTTAACACTCGTGATAATTGATGGGCAAGCATTTTTCACCAGAGATCATTCTACCTTGCAAGATTTTTTCTATTTTAACTTGGGTTTTTTGGCCATCACTTTGGATTAATCGTTGGGGTTAATTGCTATAGCCCAGTGAACTTTAGGCACAATGTTTCTAGTCAACCCCACGAAGAGGAACACTGTGGAGAAGCACTGAGGCAGTTGCTCTACAGCCCTACTGAAGGAGAAGGTACTACCACATCCTTTTGCTGTCGATGCAGCGTAGGCAGGGGATGAGTTTAGAGAAGAAAACATGCAGCAGGAAGTTTTGGGGATACACTCAACTTCTTATTTTACTTTCTGATACTGTAAGACCAAATTGGGAACACGTGTTCCTGATATAGCTGTGACGAGGGATGAAAAGCAGAGTTTGAAGTCCGCCGTGGCATATCACACCCTGCACTGGGAGTCTGGGTGTAGCCAAAATCTCAGCCTGTTTTCTGTTTCCTGGCCTTTTTCTTTCAGTTGTGCATGAAGCAATGAAAAGAGATCACAGGAAAACCCATCCCTTTGCTCATTATGCTTCCTGCTGCTTGGTGTGCAGCTACTCGCATGAGGGATGTATTCGCACGCAGCTTTTTCCTTGCTTTGCCTATAACTAACCAGAGAGAAACAAACTCCAAAGAGACTTGTTAAACCCATGAAAGCTGCCACAGTTTGTCACATGTGGCTCTGCACACGCAAGCAGAGCATTGCTTTTATAGTACACTGCAAGTCTCCCCTTCTGCAACAGTAGTAACTCATGTCGCTGCTTTAGTCTCAAGAGAAGCTACTATTAAATGGTACGTGTTAGTTTAATATTAATAATTGTCTTAACTTCATACATCTACAGGTTTTCATCTAGTAAAAGGGAGCTATTCATTTTTCCCCATAAAAACAACATTTCTCTGAAGGGAATTTAACAGATGTAAGAGGGTTGATGGCAGGTGCAGCATAATGAAAGCAAGACACTTTGAACTGTCAGTGGCTCTCTAACTGCTCTTTGTATTACCCTGGCAGAGGTGTGCCTGCTCCAGTTCAAAACAGCTGCTCTCTCACAAGTGTACTCCTGGCTCCCATTCACCACCCTGCAAGGAAAAGCAGGGCTGCAGAAAGAGAAAAAAATATAGAAAAAAAATGTCTGGACCAGGTAAAAAACATCTGCCTGCACATCAGTATGGTTTAGAGCAGTCAAGAGAGCCCATAATGTTATACAGAGTTTGCATATTGTCATTTTTAAAGTGGAAGACTCAGAAAATGAAGATTCATTAAAGCTGTAGCGCTGGATGTTGGGCGAACACCTCTTTCATCACCCAGCACACCACCGTGGGGAGCGTTGCTCTTCTGCAGAGTGTTCTCCCTTTTTTCTCCAGTTAATTTTAAGTTGGTGCTAGGGCTTCTGCCACTTCTCTAGGAAAATATATTAATAGGTCTTAGCAGTAAGAGATGTTTCTTGATAGCTAAACTACAGATAGCCTTTCTCCCATTTTACCTCATTTAATTATGTTGCTAGTTTGTAGTCTAGTTGGAGGTCAGTAACGAGTGGTGTCCCTCAGGGGTCAGTACTGGGTCCAGTCCTGTTCAATATATTCATCAATGACCTGGATGAAGGGATAGAGTGTACCATCAGCAAGTTTGCTGATGACACAAAACTGGGAGGAGTGGCTGACACACCAGAAGGCTGCGCTGCCATTCAGCATGATCTGGACAGGCTGGAGAATGCGGTGGAGAGAAACCTTACGAAATTCAACAAAAGCAAGTGTAGGGTACTGCATCTAGGGAGGAATAACCCCATGCATAAGTACAGGTTGGGGGTTGATCTGGTGGAAAGCAGCTCTGTGGAAAGGGACCTGGAAGTCCTGGTGGACAACAGGATGACCATGAGCTAGCAATGTGCCCTGGTGGCCAAGAAGGCCAATGGCATCCTGGGGTGCATCAAGAAGAGCGTGGCCAGCACATCAAGGGAGGTTATCCTCCCCCTCTACTCTGCCCTGGTGAGGCCACATCTGGAGTATTGTGTCCAGTTCTGGGCTCCCCAGTTCAAGAAGGACAGGGATCTGCTGGAGAGGGTCCAGCAAAGAGCTACAGAGATGATTAGGGGATTGGAACATCTCTCTTATGAGGAAAGGCTGAGGGACTTGGGTCTTTTTAGTCTGGAGAAGAGAAGAATGAGGGGGGATATTATCAATACTTATAAATACATAAAGGGAGGCTGCCAGGAGGACAGGAACAGTCTTTTTTCAGTGGTGCCCCATGATAGAACAAGAGTTAACAGGCACAAACTGGAGTATAGGAAGTTCCATCTAAACATGAGGAGGAGCTTCTTTACTTTGAGGGTGGCAGAGGACTGGTCCAGGCGGCCCAGAGAGATTGTGGAGTCTCCCACTCTGGAGACACTCAAAACCCGCCTGGACACCATCTTGTGGAACTTGCTGTAGGTGCACCTGCTCTGGCAGAGGGATTGGACTAGGTGATCTCCAGAGGTCCCTTCCAACCCTTATCATTCTTTGATTCTGTAATGCATTAAGATTTTCTCTTTGTTCTTGTTTTTTACATTCTTCACCTTCTTGTCATCTGCATGACACAGAGTTGACTATTTTAATCTTTTTCCACATATCTTTTGACCATTTAATCAATCTTGTGCTTTTTTTTTTTTTCTTCTTCATAGTTCCCTCATCTCTGTCCATGTCTTTCTGGCTAAGACTCTCAGAAATGTCTGCAGTATTAATAAAGAATGCATGATGCTGTAGTAAAAAGGTTTCTTGGCATGGGTTTGGGGTGACCTGTAGAACTCTTGTGGTAAAGTCATAAAGTAAGCTATGCAGCGCACCTGAAATTATTACTAAACCTTCATATGACGGTTATAAGATACGTAATTTTAAGACCATTGTAGAGCTGTTTTTCTCATACTATTGTTTGAAGTTTATTTCTTTTTCATTTTCTGTTTCTCTTAGCACCATTTTTTCCAGGAGGAATTGATATCTTATGACAAGGCATATAGAAGCCCTTCTGTTCTGCCGTGTTCTTTTTTATACATATGATTAGACAATGAACGGGACTGCCTTTCCTGAGGCAGCCGCTGGGGCTGCTGAACCATAGTCAGAAGAAACAGGAACTGTTAAAGACAAAACTATAACCATTGTATGCAGCTGTGTATGCAATAATCTAATGTTGTCTCCTTCTAGGTGGCATGGGGATACCTGGGAGGATGCAATTGCTATTGCATCTTACTATAAAGGTTTAAAGACAAACCAAAATGTTCTCAGTGACTACACAAGGTTGTTTCAATTCCTATTGTCAAATTTTATATTGATTAGAATAGGAGAAAAATTAGGACCACTGAAGTTTGGGAGACACACTGTATTTTTAGATAATTAATTGAAAAAATACTGCCAACACAGGTAATGCTTAAATTATTCGTATATAATCACAGATCTGTTCCTCAACTATCTGCCTTCCAATTGTGTATGTAGCGCATTCCTGTGAGATCTTAACTGAGAAAGGGGCATCTGCCATCAAGCACGTTGGTTTTAATCAATTACTGATTTTGAATATCTTGCAAAATAGTGTTTTATCCTGCTGATTTAACTTTTGCATTGTGTGTATTTGGAAATATATATTTGACTACTTTTTGTATGAAGTAATAGACCATGTTATGTATGTTTATTGATATGCTTCATTCAAGACATGGTGGCCTCAACTCAATAAAGCACTTAAGAATGTGCTTAAAATTAAATATATGCTTGAGTATATTACTGAAAATCCACATGCTGAAGGGCTTTCCTGAATAAAGGTGGCTTTAGGCATATGGCTGAGTACTCTGCTGAACTGCAGCTTGTGAGTTCTATTGTATTGAGAATTGAATAGAGTCACTCAAAGTGTATAAAATTAAGCACGTTTATGACATGTTTATGATTTTGCAGGATCAGGACTTAATTCATATCTTGGAGCACATATTCACATGAGGAACTCTTTATTAATGAAGGGATTCAGAACTGGTCTTTTTAAAGTGGCAGTTTTAATAAGAAAACCTTAATAAAAAGTGTAAACTACAGAGTAATGATGTTAGTTCAGTTCCCTAAGGCAAGCCTTACATCATCGTGTTTGTATAGAGTAAATAAGACTACAGAGAAAAAAATCCAGGCCAATAAATGGATTATAGAAACGAGTTTGGTAATGAAACTTTACACATTGACACATTTGCCAGTGAAGGCGAAATGCGTGTGGCTGAAACACTGTTAAAAATAAAGGTTCTCCTGACTGCCTAATATTTCACTGGTGTTTGAAATGTTCATTTACATACATATGTTTTCTTATGGCTCCCTTGAACGAGGGATCTATTATTTGCATGCGGAAGATGCATGTTGGCACTCTCCTTAAAAATTCTTTTCCACAACACGGGGGGAAATTCAGGAAATCAAGTCACCAGCAAAACAATAAGGTAGGTCAGAGCGAGCTGGATATTCATACTTTGGCTTAAGGCCTGAAAAGGCTGACTGCTCTGAAATTCTAAGTTTCCGTATTAAAAATTTTGAGGTCCCAATCACACAACGACTTCCACTCATATGAAGCATGCTGCAGGACTGGGGCCTGAAATAATACAGTGCTGATTTAGATCAACCATCTGTTTTTATCAACCTTCTCCTCTTTGTCTAACTGCAGAGTGGATTTAAACTGTTCTTGCTCAATACAAAATTCAGTGCATCTAGCAGAGCAGAGGAAATTCAGATAAAACATCCTGAATGAAGCTGCTCCCACGACCAGCCGCATGCTTTGAGTTGAATACCTGTACTGCCCTGGCTTGCTTTCCAAGCAGTCGGTGCTCTTCTGTGAAGAACAGCAAGTACCACAAAGTGGTAAAGGTGAAGACTCAAGCAACTGCTGTACTAGCCAACAAACTACTCAGCCAGGCTTTCAGGAAACAGCCGCACAGACGAGGAAACTACGCTGCAGACTTCAGGCCTGAGGTCAAAGATGCATCATTAGAGACATCATTTCCTGATATTAGAGGCTCCAAATCATTAGTCTTTTAATACATAATATCAATAGCTATAATGAAAAATGCGGGTAGGATGTAGAGAAGCCCCTGAATCTTAATGTACTCTCTGCTGTTGGAAGCATAATGCAGTATCTATGTCAGTTGAGCTGGAGAAAAACAACGGGTCAAATGGAGAAAATTAAGAGGAAGGCAGGGGCTAAACCTCTGATTCTTGCGTGTGAATGCAAATCGCCTCTGTTCCCGGGGTCAGCACAAGCTGCTCCTCTGGAAACGCACCGAAACGGAGCGTGAGTGGGATTTCTGCAGAATGCGTGACTGTTCTGGCTCCTGCACAGAGAGACGTTTCACACTGTGCACAGCAGATGGGAGCTGGGAAATTTGGCCCCAGCATTGAAGTTTGCATACATATGCATAAATATATATATATATATATATATATATGGGGTGTGTGTGTCTGACTAGACCCTGGCAGAGCTGCTGCCGGTAGCCTCTCACTGGGCTGTGTCTGGATCCATGTGCACTTAAGCATCCTTGCACGCCCCTGGCACGCCGCCCGGGCACGGCTGCTCTGCCGGCAAATGGATGCTCACGGCCATGCGACATGAAACCTTCGGGACCATTGCTGAGCCCTTTCTTTGCAGGCTCTCCAGCAGCCTAAACCCACCTTTTCCAGGGGCATGGATATTGCGGGCACACAGAATTTAAAAGTAGTTTGCAGAGGAGCCCCAGTCATTGAAAGCAAGCAGAAACTTTATCTGGGTTCAAAAAAGTCAGTTGCCTTTTAATATTTTAGTACCAGATGTAGCTGTGAATAACAACAGCATAATAAAACCCAATACCCCTTTTTCTGCTTCAGTTTCTTCTCTGCTTTTATAAGTTCTCAACAGGGTACGTGGATGAGTCTTCAAGCAAGATGGGGATCCTCCTCCTGTCTCGGGTTTTCTGAATCACAAATCCATCACGTTCAAAAACACAGCATTAATACCATATTAGTTTCTTCACCCTTTTGAGCTTTTATATTGCCCAGCCAAGAGGCTTGGGAAAGCTGGTTAGGCACAGGACAAGGCAGCCTCAATTAAATCCAGCAATGATTAACCCCTCTCCATTACGCACGATCAAGAACAGTGTGTCCTCAACATTTTTTAACTGCACGGTGCACTTTATCTTTTTTGAAAAAATTCCACTGATTATGTTGTGCAGCTTTGCTGCAGTGATTTCCATTTAGAATAAAATAAAAGTCTGAATTAAATTTCATTTATTACTTTTATTTCCTCCCCTCCCTCCCCCATTTCTGTTTGCTTGCTCAAGTGTTGGATTTGTGTAAATTTTTTAATGTAAATATATTTTTGCAGGTTTTTACAGACAACATTTAATCTGTATGTACGGCATTGGTGCGGGAGATAAATAACTTGGGTTTGATTGTATATGGCTGACTGTATACACAAAGACATTTCTTGATGCGGTGATTTCATTAGGTTAGTCAGAACCTCTAAGTTGTACACCAACAGAAATCCCAAATACGTACCTGCAGACAAAAAGCTATGTTGATTTTCATTGAGAGGCTGGTTTCTAGCAAGTTAGCCATGAGTGCACAGATAAAAAGTGGTTTTTGAACCGATCTCTGTAAAAGTTATTTCTACGCAGATGCCCATGAGAATCTGAAATACACTCACACATATGTGTTTTCTTCAGCTCTTGCTTCTCTGCAAGGCTAGCGCGAGAAATGTTGTAGTTCCAGGGAAGGCTTTAGAAATTGCTATTTTTCACTACAAGAGGCATTACTACAGATCCATTACACGAGCTGAGATTTCCCAACCCATTTCTAGCCCAATTTAGCAGGCATACAACGTTTGGATAATTGGGGCAAGTTCTGGACTTCTTTTCTGAAGGAAAGTGTAACTCCCTGCGCCATGAGAGGTGTCTCCCTCACCACAGCAGTTATCTCGGCCTTGGCCCCAGCCAGGAAACTGCATCCCAACTTTTAAGTTTTGCTCTCAGGTTTCTGAAGCATAATGGAGCTTTAGGCCTTTGAGGGGAGGATGGGGAGGGCTTGGAGGAGAAGGTCAGAGATTCCCGAATTAAGGTTTTTCATTTTCTTCTTGAGAAATGAAGAGTGAGAGGGACCACTAGAAGGTAATTCAGACCTCAAGAGGCTAGAAGCATCTCCTGGAGGTGCTTCTCCCACTCTTCATTTGCTGTAGAAAGAGCCCAAGGTGACGAGGCTCCTGGTTGGGCGCCTGAGATAAGTGCTTAAAATTAGGTAGGCTGATCTCTCTCCTTTATGCCATGGCAAATTCCCTGCTTTGCCCTTTGGTACAGCATGCACAGGGCTGTACATGAATGCAATATTGATGCTCTGTGACAAGTTAAAAGGCCAATGAGTAGTGCTCAGTGTGAATTATTTCACCTGTTTGGTACCTGCTTTTTCCTTAACTCTCTTAATGGCACAGTGTGTTTTCCTACCCCGGTGACATCAGTTGCACGTACTGTTAATTTTTGCTTTGTAGCTTGCATCTAGATTACCGTTTGCGCGTCCCCAAAGTGGTATCAGCTGCCTGAAATCTTGGTTCCTCGGTGCTGTGTGGCTTGCATAAATGTCAGCTGGTCCAAGGGAGCGGTTTTAAAAGAAACGGAGCTGATCTGACATTCTTCAAAGGGAAGCCTGGGAGACTCATCTCTGCACCTGGGTTTGTTATATACACTGAGCAACGGGAAGAGTGCTATGAATGCTGTCACTCGAGCAGTGAAGAGGGACAGGCAGCCATGTCAAAAATGACAACGTTTCTTTTACTAGTCTTGCAAAAGATGTCTGCAGTGATGTGACTGCAGATGACATCAAACAACATAAGTGGCTGGTTTCTGCAGTAGATTGAAATTCATCCAGTTCCCTGTGTTCACTGTGATGACTTTCAATGCTAATTCTCAGTGAGTGAGGCATGAAATATATTCACAGGCTATACGCAGTTAGGATACTTTTAAGTTATTTGAGGTACCTGTGATGTAAACATCTGTGCCTCTTGCTTTCGTGCATCTTTTCCTGCGTTTCAATTATGCAGTCAAAGAAACGCTGGAAAAGGGGAGAACAAGTTTGCTGATCTAGTTCTTTTTCTTTTTTTGAAAGGAATGAGTGCCTCATTGTCTGAGCAGAAGGAAACATAAGATAGAAGCACACTTTCATCTTCTCCAACAAGGAAGAGATCAGCTGAATTGATGCAAATGAGGTGTTTTTGAAAGTGATCCCCAAAGCTCGCTGTATTCGCTGAACAAAACTGGGGGTCGCTTCACCTTTCATTTGGAAATCTAAATAATGTGAGGTGGTGTAAAAGATGAAAAAGTTTTAGCTTGAGTTTTACCGCATGACTGTAATGCTTTTTGAAGCTGAAGCTAAATCCAGCATTCAGCACATACGGTGTCCTGCAGCTGCAGCAGCGTGTGTGCTTTGCTGTATTTTGGGAGGATGTTTCTCAGTCCTGGCTTCAGATGACACTCTGTGCTCTTCTTAGGATTACCTGGAAGAAAGAGGCTGCAAAATGCTGGGGGAAAGGAGGGAAAAGCCTCCTGTGCGTGTGCGGAAGGTCATGGGAATTTGGTGACAGGAACTACTCCCTGGGATCTGCAGAACAGGAGAACTGGGACAACAGTCTGTCACTGCATCAGGTCTAACTAACCCAAGGTAAGCGGGTTTATGGCAGTATAAATCAGAAAGAGATTTCTTGTTCGGTGTCAACTGATGCTAAGCCTTTTTTCTACCCCAAATAACTTCTGCCTTTTTCATACATGACACCCAGTATCTGCATTTTGTGTTAACTCCTTTGCTATATACTCTCTGCTTTTGCAGTCGGCTAGGAAGAAAGAGAGATGTATTCCTGTCGTGACTTTTGGATTTCAGTCTCTGTTCTAATGGCTTTTTCACATAAAAGACATAAATAGCTGCGGGAGCAAGGGGCTGGCGCTCCCCTGCTTTCCCAAGGGGAAGGCCACAGAGTAACGCACAGCCTCTCTTCTGGACCGCGCACCTTGAATTCTGGTTTTTGTACAATGGAATAGAATCTGTAGGATAGGGTGAGAACGTCCTCACCTTAGAATACAGTACAAGATGGCTGTAAAAATGAGAAAAAATAATTTAAGTTCAGAAGAGAGAAGTCAACCCAGGCCTCGCTCAATCTGTCTGTGTCTCCCAGCCACCGAGCGACCTGAGACTTGAGCTGTAGTGGTTCCCACTGGAGCCATTTCAGAGGTTAGCACAGCCAGCAGTTTGCCCTGTCCTGCCAGCAGGGTCTGCAGACGGGGTGGCGTTTCATCTCCTCGGCTCCTTCACCAGGTGATCTGTTAGACTGGCAGCAGCTCAGCCTTGCACCCTTGGCTGCAACCTGCAGCACCCGAGCAGCAAGGAAGACTCGGTGGGGAACGCCTGAAGGACCCACCAAGGCTGGTGAAGTACTGTTGGACTGCTGAACCACCTGGTGGTCTTGGGCTCCTCCACTGTGATAGTCTAGCAGGGGGATGCGGGCAGAAAAGCCGGTCTGCTGGGAGGGCTCCGTCAAAACCGGCTGGACGGAGCCTCTCAGGGAAGGATGAATCAGTTCTGGATCCTGCTTGGGTGCAAGCATACAAGAGGTGTTTTCCTCCATCAAGGCCAGGACACCTCTGGGTGCAGAAGGAAGCAGAATTACAGACATTTGGTTTGGGATTCATCTCACCTACCTTTAGATGTTTTTCCTGTGAATGTTTATATACGAGCTGGTTGCACCAGGCTCCCATTGATGAAAAATAGGCCCTCTGGGGATGTGATTCATCAGACTGACAATTTCGGCATCTTAGGAGCTCTTTAAAATTGTACTATGAGCCTCCTCTATGTTGGTATGTTTATTGGTGATATCTAATTATTGTTGTCTTCTAATAAAGGTGCAGTAAGAACAATGAAGAACACTGTCCTCCCTTTTTAAAAATTAATTTCTGCACACATCTGTTTCATAAAAGAGTCGTAAGGAGAAAAAAGATTTAGGGTTTCTCTCTTATGAAATGCCGGGAAATAAGGAAGGGAAGTAGAGCTGAATTTAGATGGATCCATAGGCTCTATATATTTGTGACCTGACACACTAGCCATTTGCTCATTATACCACTTCAGCATTTAATAAAGCAGAATAAAGGCTTTTATTTTATTAAATATTAATTCACCCTTTTATATTTTTAGGGAAGGCTATAGGAATAAAGCACTGATGGAGAAAGATAAGTGATGGGATAACAGTAAATGAGACACAATTTCCCTGATTTCTAGCAAAAGCTCTCCTGGCTTTATGCTACCACTTTATCTAATTATATCTGATTTTTTCAACAACAAAACATATAGAGAAAGAAAAAGAGAAGAAAGCACAAACAGCTTGGCTCTTTGGAAAAAAAAATTGTCGCTGAAAGCAATTTTTTCCCCCTCTTTGTTTACTGGTGAAGGTGAAGCAGTAACTCAACATGCAGGTACAGACGTGATAATTTACTTGTCAGTTATGTGGTGGAAAAATCACTCTTAATGATAATTGTTGTATTAAGGGCTGTTGTTTTTTTTTTAAATCATGAAGGCAGCTGACTATTCTTTTTCAACAGTGCACTCTACTGTTTTTTATTCCTGGCCCCTATCATCCTACATGCATTTTTTCACCCGTCAGAGCCAGAGAGGGATCTATTGTGTTTTACCATTCAGCAAAAAGGCTATTTGTGGTCCTGAGTCTGGTCTTCTCTACCCACTTGGCAATGTTATTCATTGTTATTAAGGATGTGCAGATAGAAAACGTACCTATGAATTGGTATAATTCACTTGTTGACAGAATCAACCCTTACATTTCTTTAGATGTCCATTTCTCAAGTACAGTAGATCATAATCTTAAGCAGTGACTTTATATTCATTTTTTAGCACATCTTTTGAACTGGTATACATAGTGCATTTAGATGATTTAATAATGTGTTTTAAGCATTCAAAACAAAAGGGAAGGGGAACTACCTATTTGGAAAGGTGGCGGTTATTTAGTTCAACTGATTAGAGGAAAAATACATGTTCTTTTTTGTTTGTTTGCCGGTTTCCAAGGATGGGGATGGGGATGGTGTGTAGCTGACATAAATAGGAATCATGCAAATTAATTTTTTGGAAAACCTTCACCTTGAAAAGGCAGATGATGCAGAAGAAATGGGATGAGGTACAAAGTAGCCATGCCATGTCAGAACAGAAAGAAAGCTTCTATGAAATGGACAGGAATGCAGGCAAAGATTGTAGCTGTCATAACTAGTAGTAGCTGTCCATATTAAAATTGTACTTTCATCAGGAGAAGCACACTCAGTTACAACAAAGGTGGATTTCTCTTCACTTCTAATTAAGCAAATAAACTAAAATAGAAAGGAACATTCTGTCACATCTCAGTGCATGCAGGAGGCAAGGTGAATAAGCCCCTGGCCTCCTGGCTTGGCTTCTTCCCATAACTTTGACCAATAAAGCATATGTCTGTGAAGAGTTCAAGTCCCAAACAAGCCTTCTCATTAAAAGATCTGGAAGGAACAGGACTTGATGTTAAGGGCCATTAGCAAGGGAGATGCCAGAGGGATAACTTACTTGTCATGCACACACAAGTACCCATCATGTCCATATCCTGCCTGGCAATTGTCAACGGTTTTAACTGTTGATGTTCTGTCTAGCTCTCTAGATATTCACGTCTTTGCCAGCCCTCTACCACCCATCACCTGAGAGCATGTCAAGTTACAATCCAACCACCTACCTCCATCTAATTCATGTCCAGTGTAGATGAAGAATGCCAACCAACTATTATAATGGGTACAAGCAGCAGGATTTACATCAGGAGATAAAAATGGAAGGAAAAGATATGCCACAGGGAAGGAGAGGTGAGAGATGAAGTTGGTGATCAGAGTACCTTGCTCCTACTGCTACCAGTGAGTTGGGCAGCACAAGGACTGAGCTTGCTGCTCTCCAAGGGGGTTTATCCCATTCTCCACTCCTACAGCAACAGCTGCCACCCCAGAAACACTGCTGCTTCCAGAAAAAACAGCGAGAAGCCTGGTTCTTCATGGCTGTGGTGTAGCTCACTAGGTATGGAAGGGTTATGACTATTTGGTCACCCTCAGCAATTTGCTGTCTTATTTAACCAGGCCCCCTCAGCCATGACCACACTGTAGGCCTCTCCTGCCCAAAATGAGCAGCTTGTTTGATCTTGCTTAGGGATGTCACCATCTAGTCAAATTTTAATGATGCAGCTTTCATAAGGCTTGGTATTCCTTTTTGCTTTTGCCTTCCTTCTGACATAGCAGAACCCTTCAGAACTTATTAGCCCTCACAGCAAGGCCCCATCAGAAAGAAAGGCAGAAACAATTTCCAAAATTTGGCAGTACTTGAAATAATATATGGTAAGAATTCTTTTTCCTTTTTACAGCTCCCTTTTGTCATCTCTGTATCTCCCCAAATCTGCTTTATATAAAGTTTTGTTGCAAAAAAATGTTACAGGTAAAGTAGCCTATGTGGATTCAGACGTGTTTAGCATCATTTTTCCTTTTCCACCAACAGAGGGAGTAAAGTCATCTTTCCCCTCCAGAGCTTCTGGCCATAAGGCTTAGTTATGTGAGACCAGTAACTCTGCTGTGGGTTTTGCAGGTCTTAGGGCAGGAGGTCAGCTAGGTCTTGGTTTGCAATCTTTAGAAAGTTATCGTGCAGTATAAACTAGCACAGACTGTGTGAGATTAAATCAGAAAAGCTGATGTATTGTGGGCTGAATGGATGTTGCACCAATTATGAGATGCATATAGAAATTTTGCAATGTGGTGCACTCCCTTAAGGACTAGTGATGAGATCTGTTAATTGCATTATATTATCTACTGGTAACCACACCATTAATGCATGTCAGCGCCATTCCTGACAGGGCTGGCTTGAGGGGCTTTTACTGCCGTAGGCAAACTGGAAAGTGTGTGCCACTCTTAGCCACATTTGCTTCGACAGTAAACAGTCAAAACAGTCAGTTGTATCTAGGTCTCAATTTTAAATTATGCACCAGTGACTTATTTAAGTAATTAGGGTCATATTATCCACCCCAGCAGCTGAAAAATGTTTTATGAAGAGGAATCTTCATAAGAGTAATTACATTTCTTTCCTGACCCCTCCTAGACCACGAAGTACTTGTGAGTTTGCACTGCTTAGTGAGGACTTGGCAAATGCAAAAAGAGGGAGGCTGGAAACTACAGATATTTGTTGCCCAAGGCCATATGCTCTCTGTGGCATCAAACCCTGGCTGACGTGCAGGGTAATTCCTGAAAAAGTTAACACCAGGTATGTCAGTGCTCTCTACCCCAAATTCTTCTCTGTGTCGTTTTGTGCATTGTGTTACTCCCAAATTACTATTAGACATCCCCAAATTCCTTACTTCTAACAAAATATGTATATATATATTTCTATTGTACTATTATCTTTCATCCCAAATTTGCAAAGTCTTTGCCATTGTTTTGATTGGAAACTGTAACGTCCCTAAAGAACCAGCCTCTCCTCTCTTGCACAAAGCTATCTCGTGATGTTAACTCACCAACGCATGTGAGAACCATACACTCAGGTTGGCTTGACACCTTGACTTTGCTGCCTTAGTCTGGGTGCTACACTTTCTGCTCCATCCTGATGGCTGTACAGGATATATCCTCTGAATTCCTATCAGCTGAAGTTGACCGTAAGGTTCTTTTTATTACTATGCATAAAGAAATGCACATTTGTTCGCTCTGTGCATGTAAGCTTTACAGCCTGCTGAGTTTCCCTCTGGATGTCAAGCTGTGTATGGGAGGAGGTGGGTATCCTCTCGTCTTCTGTCCTGCCTTCAGTTCTGTCGCTTGCTACGTGGGGGAGGTGGGGGAGATAAAGGGTGAGGAAATATCCTACGGTAGGTTAAAAATCAGAATCCACATACATGGAGTGATAATTTGTTTTATATGATCTTCTGATGACAAGTGTTCTGTGTTATATCTGAGTAGAAATTAGATTATTTAATACAACTAAACCCCTGGAATTTCTAGTCTATTTTCCCCTCTGCAGTCAAAATACCTGAATTTATTGTGAATCAGAAAGTTTGTAAATCTGCTTGTAAATAATGCAGTAATTTCTGTAGTATTTTAATTGAAATTAATTATTTCTGCAATCCAGGTTGAAATATTTGATGTTCAGCTGATGCATAATAACTCTGCAGTTTCCAAATAAAAGCTTTATGGACATGGTACTTTGCTTGTCTTATTCTACCCTGCCTTATGGGAAGGGCTAATTGGCTGTAGTATGTTTACATATCAGCCTTGCAAACCATGTGAGTCAGAGTACCCTGCATGACTTGGTCATAAGGGAAGACACAGAGCATCACTGAATATATTGCCAGCCCAGGAAGTCCATGAGAAATCTTGGGAGTTATGTAGCATCTGCATCACAGTTCCAGTGGGACTCCCACGAGGTGCTGAGCAGATGCAACTTGACATCAGTATGATGCAGATGAAATGCTTCTGCTCAATAAACCAAAGCATTTTGATTTGGTGAGACCACCCTGGAACAAATAACGTTCTTTTTATTTTCTCAGTTTTGCCAGAATCATTTTTCCTGCACAGCATAAACCATTTAACAAAAAATTTCTCTGAAAATTTGAATATTTGCATTGCAAAAGTGTGTGTGCATATGCACTCGTGCATATACAAATACGTATACATGCGTGTATATATACACACATATAAATTGAACAAAGCTCGCATGTACTCCTTGTTTTCATTTACCTGGGATGTTTAGTTGCATTTTAGAAATAAGGGAGAGACATAACCCCAGAAATGAAGCTTGTATTAGACAAAAGGGCTACTGTAGTTATGAGCATTGACTTTTTTTTCTTTTTTTGAAACTGCGACTGTGTCACCTTGAAAAGTGAGTTGATTATTTGGTGCAAAATACGCACTAGAAAGTACTTGGACTGAAGGACTGGCTGGCTCGAGGGATCGGTAATCTAACGTGGGACCTTTCACTCCTTAGTCACCAGCACGACTCTGGCATAGGTGAGTAATAAAAACACAAATCTCTGCATCTGGCAGCCATTTGGATGTGTAAATAAATTGAGCTCATAATATCAATATAATTTGGTGGGAAAAAAATCCCACATCTGTGCAATAATTAGCATGCTTTTTGGGCATCTCAGCAGAGCAAAACCTGAAAGGGCACGGGGATTGAAAATAACAGTGGGTTGTGTTTCTGTAGTATTTCCCATCCTGAATTATTCCAAAGCATTTTATAATCTATTAACTTAAGTCATATTGCAGTGATTATCTCCCTGCAAATACCTGAAACCAGGGTCTGCTTAAATCCGATCAACTACTCTACTTGATAAGGACACCATGAAGACTGAATTTGTTTGTATTCAAAATTTCCTAAAGAGGGAGTTCTGGGGCTCTGCTTGAAAAACAGGTATGCAGAGGAGCGAGGCGCTGAACCAGCTCCAGGACTCTCTTCCCACAGTTACTTGGCAACATGGCCCTGGCTCTCCCTCCTCGCCACGGTCCCCAGGACCTGCTTTTGGTTGGGGTTAATTAGATGTTGCTTAGTGCATTCCCTGGCTAAGGCTAAAGTCTTCTGGGAGCTTTCTTGTGGCCTAAGGCTGAACTCACAATAACTATGCTAATGAATTAATGGGAGCAAGCAGGAAAAGGGTGAGTTACAGAAAACTATCTGTCTTTTTAACCCCTGTGCGAGCTGGTGTTAATATAGGGCTGGCAAACTCCGAAGCCTGGCTGGACATGTGCTGGCTTCCCGCGGAGCTGCTTGGATGTATCCGCGTTGCTCTCCCCAGCATGCCGGTTCCAGCAACATGATGCGGAGGCACCCGAGCACTGGCTCTGGAAGCCATACAAAACTATTTATGCAGAGCTTAAGCTAATAAGCTCTGCCAGACCTGGGCTAGCCTGCACAGAGCCAGCATGGATGTCTCTGCAATTGTGGCACCGTTTATCAGCAAACTGGATAATCTGCCAGGGGGATAATGGAGAGCTGACTGTATATTGAATGTTTGTTTGCAATGGAAATTACGTGTTAGGGTTTTGACTCTACAGCGTCAGTGGATTAGAGTCAGACAGCTGACAAGAGTTCTGCTCCTATCCGTCTGCTGGCCTCCTTCTCAGAGGTTGCTGCCCCTCTGACAGGGATGGCTTAAAAACTCATGAAGCAGCTTCTGAGTAGTTTATAACGTGTTCTGATGGGGTTTTCTTCTGGAATGATGGAAATGATCAATAGTATTCATGGTAGAAATTTCAATAAAAAGAAGACTGATTCAGACACCTTGGACCCTTTTTCTGTTTTCTGCAGGTATGTCAGGGTTTTTTGATTGAGTTGCTAGAGAGGAAAACCTTGTCTTGCTTCAGGCTGCATTCGCTCCTTAAATGCCTTACTGTCGTTACAGAAAGGATGATGAACATCCTCATACATCCAACCCAAACTTTTGGAGCTCTCTGGATGAAGGCATCACAGGCTTGACATTCATGATCCATTGAGCCAAGAGGAGTAACCATCAAAATATGATACATGGGCAGAGTTTTGGAAGACACAACGAAGATATACTAGCTGCAAGGATAAGAGAGGAAACTAGGAAGACCAGCTTCAAATGTTCTGTCTTGGATGTTTTAAAGTAATAGACATGACTGAGAGCAAGTTCACATGTTCATATACACGTGGTTGTGTAAGCAGCTCTAAAAGGACCAGAAAAAATAAGATTTAAATTCAGTAATAAAAGAAACATGCTAGAAACATACAATATATCCTGAAATTCCCTGTTGGTATGATATGGCAATCAGAGAAGATCAGATCATAGAATCATAGAATTGTCTAGGTTGGAAGGGACCTTGAAGATCATCGAGTCCAACCATCAACCTAACACTGCCAAAACCACCATTAAACCATGTCCTTCAGCACCACGTCTACCCGTCTTTTAAATACCTATAGGGATGGCAATTCCACCGCTTCCCTGGGCAGCCTGTTCCAATGCTTGTTGACCCTTTCGGTGAAGAAAATTTTCCTAACATCCATCCTAAGCCTCCCCTGGTGTATCTTGAGTCCATTTCCTCTTGTCCTATCACTTGTTAATTGGGGAAAGAGACTGACCCCCACCTCGCTACAACTTCCTTTCAGGTAGTATTGCAGCAAGTAGTTGAGTTCAGGTAGTATCACTCTCAGGTAGAGAGCGATAAGGTCTCCCCAAGCCTCCTTTTCTCCAGACTAAACAACCCCAGTTCCGTCAGCCGCTCCTCATAAGATTTGTTCTCCAGACCCCTCACCAGCTTCATTGCCCTTCTCTGGACATGCTCCAGCACCTCAATATCTTTATAGTGAGACACATTGAGGTCCTGGAACATGTCCAGATATTTAAATGTAGGAGAAGAAATTAGTAGACAGCAAATGCAAACTTAATCAATTATAGTTTTATTCTATTTACTTTTATACATATATATGGAGTTAGTTTCTTACAGCAAAGATCAGAACCAAAATAAGTACACCAAAAGTTTGTCACATGAGTTCTCAGGCCCTTCGTGCTTTTAAGAAGCAGGTGGAATAGTCTTTTCACAACCTTTTCTGGGTGATACCTCTTTGTGACTGCCAGTCGTGCACAAAAAGATTAGGTACGAATTTTTGTGGCAGAAGATTTTGTGTTACAGTCTGTCTCCACACCACCTTAGCACAAGGTTTTGCACCTATTTTTCAGTGGAGATGCATATTAAGCTGTAATGTTTTATTTCTTTATGTATTGAAAGGAACACAGATTTTTTTCCCTAGCTTTAAGTTAGCGAGTACTGATGCTTACAATAGGCTCCCAGATGATACTGCAGCCTGTTTGTCCTGCCCAGACTTCCTGAACTAAGCAGGAATCCTTGCATCCCTCTGGCATGCAGATGCTCCTTGCTGTCAAAATCCTGGTGTCTGTCTTTCTACCTCTGCATGCATTACACTGCACAATTAACTTTGTATCTTCATCTGTGAAAGATCTAATTCTGAGTGTGTACTTTCCATTTCCCTTTTTAATAAGACAATCTGTGAAAGAAGACATGAGAAAGGAAATTGCCTTTAGAAAATATTTTAGTATATGTCGTATATCACGTGACTGGAGATTTAACTGTTTGCAGGTTTCGCATTTGTAAGAAATTTCAACATTAAAGATCCAATTCTTGCATACACCCATGCCCTTCTGGAGTACCCTGATGCCCACCCATTTTACAGTCCCTTCACAATACGGAAAGTTTTAGTCTCATAATAAATGAAGATATGGCTCATAGAATCATAGAATCATTTTGGTTGGAAGAAACCTTTAAGATCATCAAGTCAAACCGTTAACCTAGCACTGCCAAGTCACCACTAAACCATGTCCCTCAGCTCTACATCTAAACATCTCTCAAATACCTCCATGGATGGTGACTCAACCACTTCCCTGGGCAGCCTGTTATCTTTTCAAGTCATTGAAGAAGAGACGCAGAATTGGTTTAATAGCTATGTTTTCTTCAAGGTAGCAACAAAAAATCTGTTGATAACTGAGAGGCAGCAGAGTTCATGTTATTTGCCTTTGATGTTCCAAACTGGGTAGGTGTTCAATGGGGTATCACAGATAAGGGTTTTCTTAGTACTTGCTTTAATTCCAGATTTTGTTAAAGTATGAATACTTGCCCAACGCTGAAGTATTCATCAGGCTCAAGCGCCCATTGTGCTGTGTACAAACTTCGAGCAGTTCTGTGTGTTTTTCTTGAAAATACTTTGGGTTGTCTGCTGGGTCATGCTTCCTGGAAGGAATGGTTGGGATGCTAGATCTCAAACATTTCCCTTTGGCAGATACTGCTTTTCACATTTATGAGCCTTTTAAGGCCCTTACAACCAAAACATGAAGGAAGATGCTCTCCATGTGCAAAACTATATTAATTATTATATTTATAGTACATCCTATGTAAACATTTTCAGGATGAAGAAGTATCTTCTCTAAAAATCCTTCATTCATTATGAACACCACATTCTCAAGAAAACTACATGAGGATATATAAAGTGCTGGAATTGATGGAGCTGCATTTCATATATTTTTCTCCATGGCAAAATTCTGGTACCTAAAGCTCTTCTCTACAGCAGTCTGAGCTCATCCACACTGCAGAAGTATCGTCTTAGAAGGTGCCCTAAGGGATCACTCTAAGCATCTACACAGAAACAACCTTTGTCTTGGTCTTAGGCCAACCCCAAGGACAGTCTTGCTGGCATTTAACACAGATAGAAAGCATCTTCAGACTCCAGGACTCCCTGCATGGTAATAGATAAAGTCAATATGTTTTACAGGATCTGAGCATTTATTAAGTGCTGCTGTGGCCCAAATATGGTTCTAATGCAACAGTTAAACAAAACAAATCAATGGAAAAAGTACCATTGGCTTCAGTGAAGATTGTTTAAGTCTCCTGAGGTTTTATTGTAAATGGAGATGTGTTCAAGCCTATTGCTATGAAGTGAAACAATCTGTGCATTATTTGGCTGAAGCAATCTACGATTACTCTGACATCATTGCTCTGCAGAATCTTGTCTTCAAAGCCGAGTATGAGGGCAGTTGTGCAAGTCTTCTGTATCTCAGAGCCACTGAACTCATCATTTAATAAAGGAAAGAGTTTAATATGTCTACATATTAACTGTGTGTTCTAGGGATGAATGAATCCAAAATCTAGAGCCATGAGGCTGAAGGTGAGATGTTTAAAACCAGTCAGAATAATATTGCACAGTCCTATCTACTCTTTAATTTTACTGCACTGTGGGACAGCAATATTGCGGGAAAACTCCATATCTGTGTTCAACTCAGGTGGAAATTTTACACTGAAGTCACAACCATGTGGTTATTCACAAAAGAAAAATTCATACTTAGAAAAGAAAATATTAAGAACCCACTGTGAGATATGAGTGAAAAATACAGAGAAACACTCCTCCTTTCTTCTTTTAAGAGTGATTTCTTAATATTTTTAAACTATTCTAGGCTATGGTTAATGAAGAATATTTTAAATAAGAAAAGAATAATGTTAAACTGTAGTTCTGTTGCAACGCAATTTAAAGTAAAATCTGTTTTTATAATAGTTTTTGCATGCCTTTATTCAAATATATGAAAATGTATGCAAATTTACATCCCATTGTTTTGTGGTTAGGTATACTACAAGGGATGTTTCAGGCTATGCAGCTTCCCTAGTTAACAACCCTCACTGACTTCTGTTGTGATAGGATTCAAACAACTGATCTTGAAATCTGAAACTAAAGAGAGCAAGCAAAGGTGAAGTAATATTATCCAGGAACTTAAAAGAAAATGGAAAAACTATCCAATCTTACAGGTACTTTATACAACAACAAAAAAAATCCCTTTACTCATTTTTTAGTTTTTTGTGACCACGTAGTTAGGCATGTAATTACCTGTTTACCAGGTAACAGCCTAGACACTCAGTACTCAATAAATTGGTGATTGCATTCAGATGAAATTCAAGAGAATTATTACCACCCTAAATAATACTTACATTTATTGCAAATCTTAAATGACCCTTTTAAAAAATTGTCAGTCTCTAAAGTACGTCCTTTCCCCTAAAGGACACAATAAATCGCTTAAGCACCCCTCCAGTTCTACTGAAGAGGCATCTGATTAACAGCCTTTTTCTAATAGAGGTAAGAACCTGGGAGGGTCAGAAACGAAATCTAAATGTCTCTTTTCAGAGCTATTTGGGAAAGAAATCTGTGTAGTAGTTTGATCTGTATCTGCACTTGGATTGAGCAATTGTGTTCAGGCAGAGAATTGCCTGGCATTATCTTATGACTCACTTGACAGAGCTTACCCCTACTTTTCATTACCTGAGAAGAGATCATTACAAAACATACAAGTAGTATAATTTTATAGCAATCTATTTTGAACTAGCAAATTAAATGGGAAGAAGAGAGGAAATGGAATGCAGCGAGCATAATGCTTTTTTAAAATGTTTTTAAAGAAATAGGAGCCTAGCAGAAGTGTGGGAGAAGGTCCAGGCTAGGGAGCAGGAGCCCTTTCACTATCTTGTGACATAGTGGGACTAACTACACAAACCTGATTTATGCTGGAGAACCCACTAACTGAAAAAAGGGTAAATATACATGGATGTCATAGGTGAAAAATATCTTAAATTGTGAAGGGTAATAGGTGGCAGATAATTGGGTGTATATGAGTGTGTGTTTCGGCAAATGTCCAAAACTGCATTTTTGAGGTTTCAAGCTGAAGCCTGCTGCTTTCTAGCTGCAACCCATACAGGCTGGCTGTAAATTTTCATAACACTTGGGCTAAATAGCAGTGAAATGTCCTGATCCCTCTGATTACTGAAGAGACACATGACAGCACCAAGAATTAGGATGCTGATCATGCTTCTGCATATAAACTAGATTGGGAAAACCCTGGGTTTGGGGGGGCCTGTAAAGAAAAGGAGGGAAAAAGAGAAGGATTCCCAAAAAGAAAAAGTGGTCTTGGAGAGAAAAGGACCAGGAAAGAAGGCGGTGAGCATCCTGACTAGGGGAAGGGTGCTGGTGGTCAGACAGATGCACAGAGATGAGCTACAGGGGATGCCCACGGACCTTCACCAGTGATGGTCCAGAAGGGTAACTGGGAGCAGCAGTGCATCAGGAACCAACAGGACTTTCTGCCCAGCTTTACCGGACCAGCAGCAGCTTCCCTGCTGGGGTGGAAGGTGAGGGCTAGAGAGAGTAGCGCTGAGGTGGGGGAGCGAGGGAGTGTGAAATGACTGAGTAGGTTAAAAGCTCTAATCTTGCTGTTTGTTAAGTAGATCCCAGTATCCAGCTCTACTACCAGTTCCTGTTTGTTCTGCCTCTCCTGTGACAGTGGGAGGAGGACAAGGTGACCAGCAGAAAGGCTTGGAAGTCAGGCTTGGGGAGTTTGCAGCGTGTCAGGAAGTGCAAAACTGAATAGTATCACTCTCGTCTAAATTAATATTTGAAGTAAAGTAACCTTTATTGGGAGAGGAATTCATTAGAGGGAGAAGAAGTTTGCAGGCAAGGTCTTCACATTCAGGTCTGGAGAACTAATGTTAATGAAGTGCAAGGTTGTACCTGAAAGCAGAATCTCCCCACTCTCTCCGCTTTCCTGTAAGACCATCCCACCCCTTGGCCCCTGTGCTTGCTACAAATAAATGTCAACATAATTGCAAGTCCCAAATGTGAAATACAGCCAGCTTTATAGGATGCTTCTGAAACATGTTTAATAGTCAACCTGGTTGAAGCACCTTCAAGACAGAGAAAAATTAATTAATAGAGGAATAGTAAGAGAAGATGCTGCAGAGGCAGGCCCTGAGCCTAAAGTTTTAATGCCAAGACTCTTAAACTGGCTTACCAGCATGACAGTCAAAGCTGCCCAGAAGAAACTTATCCACAAGGTTTCAGGCACTTTTCTTGCTCATGGATGCAGAAGGCATTTTTACAGATAAGAAAGTCTTTAGGCAAAAATGTAAGATGCCTCAGAACGTTTTACAGACCAGAAGGCATTTTTTGGCCCTTTGGTATCTCTTAACTCAGAGTTAGCTGAATGCCTTTGAATAAAATACAGCTGCAGCAACCTTCCCAACAGCCTTTGTTGCTCCCTCAGAAGTTTTTCTTTCTTCATTCCCATGACCTGCTCGTCTTCTGCTGCTGCCAGCATCCCCTTTGCTGGAGCCACAGGCTGCCAGCTCCTTGCTGAGGCTGCAATGCAGGAGGACTGCTCCAAGGGCGGGAGCGAGCTCCCAAGCTTCTCGGAAAGTTTCACCCAACACGGTCACTCCTCATAAGGGAAGACAGCCTGCAAGCCAAGAGCACACGGTGCAGCAAATGCCGTCTGCCATATTGACACTAAATCGAAAGAGAAACCACAGTACCACAGGGACCAGAATGGGGAATTTCCACTTCTGTTGTGGAGTCTTAAATACAACTATGGTTTTCTTCTTCTGTGCCACCTTTCCCTGTGCTTTCTCTTTTTCACATCCACACAGCTTCAGTGGAAGGGTTTCAACCACACCTTTCCTCCCAAGCCTTCTCTACAGCCTGGTGCCTTCCTCCTGTGGGTTTGGAAAGGTGAATTTAAATTAAGTTAAATCAGTGGTGAGGCCAGGTGTTACCACAGCTGTCTCATCTGTTTAAATTCATGTTGTAGCCCTCTCAGAAGAATCAGTTGGATGGTTTTCCTAGAGCTTGGGGAAGAATGGGAAGGAAATGAGCCTGCTTGGAGAGGGAGAGGGTGGTGGATGTGATGGGGCACAGCAGCAGAGAACTACAGCGGGGATCCAGGAGCTGCAGGGAGGAGACGGGTTGCATAGAGGCAAGAGGCACTCACTTGACTTTGCAGAGATAACCAGAAACAAGGACACTGTGGGCCAGGGGGAGAATTGTGCAGAAACCTTTCTGCTCTGTTCTGTTTGCACCTCACCAACTGGAGCTTTCCGCCATTAAAGCTAATGATCCTTGCTGTTTTTCTAAGAAAAAATTGCTTTCCTGAAATTCTGTTGGGGAGCTTGCTGTAAGAAGAAACCTAAATAGATCCACCACAAATCTCTGATGTGCTCAGGGTCTCAATGCACTAGATGAGTGCTCCAAGCACAAGGTATCAACCACAAAACTTAAAGTGATTGGAACCATTTCTTGTGATCCTGCTGGGATATGGGACAGGAACTCAGACAAGTCAGGTCCTGTCTATGTCTTAGCGTGGCGTTTGCAGGAGCCTGATGCCAATCTGCTCAAACTGGAGAAGTTTAGTGTTTGTTTATATGAAATATGTAGGCTTCTTGAGAGCTTTCAGGGCAAACATGGGAGCATTGAATGGGTTTAATGTTCCCTAGGGTAAGCCAGGGAATTGATATCAGTGTCCACCCATGTCCTGTGTAAAATCTGTAATCTTTCTCATCTGCCCACAGAAAATCATGCTAAAGCACAAAAGGAGAGCATTGAATCCATGGAAGTAAACACATGATTTGGAAACATTTTGTTTTCATTTTAGCCAAAATGTGTTTCTGATCTAGAGAAGATGAACTGGCAGATGCAGACAACTGAAAATTGCTCCTACCAGTAAGCTTGGTATAAGCTTGAACAAGTACTTAATCCCTCTGATCTTCGGGTTTCCCCTCTAGAAAAGGTGCATTAGTACTATTAGCTGTGAGTAACAGAGTCCTAAACTTGGGGCACTTTTAATTGATCTGAGTTCTTAAGACTGGAGATGCTAAAGATAACCGAGCAAATATCTCAGATGGCTCTTGTTCATTTTAGCTAGTGATATCAATAGCATTCTTTTCAATTCTTTTCATCATGCTTTGTCTATACTTTTTTGTTAAAGACAATTAGAAAATTTTCTAACGGCAATGTATTATCTCTGATATAATTACTAGTAAGTCAGGAATACCACTCGTATGAGCGCTAATGAAAAGCTGTTCTGTTTCTTAAATTAGCTATCTTAATATTTTCTGCAGTAAATTTTCTTTTTTATTTTCCAAATCAAGTTTATAAAAGTGCAATAGAACAGTAATGGGACAGGGGTGCTATAAAAAAATCTTAGTGAACAGAGTAATTGTAGCACTTACAACAGATGAGATGTTTGCAATTAATTTTACAGTTACCACTCAAGACTGTATTTTGGGAAATAAAATCTTTTACTAACTTAAATTAACACTGTTTGTAGACATTTAATGTTGGAAAATATTGGGTCAAAATTTGCTCTTCTGTTTTTCTTAGACGACTGAAAAATGCAAGTTACTGCCACCTCGTTACGCTGGTTTCAGCTCTGTGATTTTACCTCCAATATTTTCCTAAACCCTTGCTTATATTTTTAATAAAGTTTGAAGTTAAGGTAAGGGAATCAAACGAGAACCAAGATTAAAGTTTTATCTCTACAGATGTACCAAGATATCACAAATGGTCATACTTTTGGTATGAGAATATCTGCCAAGCTTTATGTTGTTATATGCCTGTAGTAATGAAAAGAAAGGGTATGATGCAGCCACTGAGAATGGAAATTATTTTCTGGAGTAGTGTCTTTTCTCTTAAATTTTAAAATTTTATTATCTTACACACAGACAAAAAGGCTGCATGCACATGGATGTGGTTATACCACAAGGGCTGCAGCAGGGACACTCACATGGTGCTACCCAAGAACAAGAGAGTGAAGGAGACAAGGAGTCTCTTCCACCTGCATGTCATTAGGTCAAAGAAGCATATTTGTTAGAGTTTCTCTTAGTCTGTGCCATTCATTTTTTAAAAATCAAATCCATGAAATCGCTTGCCTGAAAACAGAATGGTTTCATGAACTTGAATATTTCCCACAGTTTGTAGACCCAGCCCTTGGCCTCCAGGCTCCTGCAGCCCCCAGGCCAGCTGTATAAAAGCAGCAGCAGCTATTTACCTTCTCTATTCTGGAACTGAACAAAATCAGAAGAGTTCCAGCTTTGTGAAAAATCAAGTGACTGGAACAGTCCAATTAATGTTATCTGAGACAATGGGCATCCAATAAATTTTCTAGGGTTTTATATTTTTCCTAAAAAGGCGATTTCTGCGGAAACCCATCATACTGTGATTTTACCGGGTATGATTTAAAATCTTGTTCCTTTCTACCAAAAGTTAGCAGCACTGAAAGCCAAGCTTCACTACCTAAGCATTACGTATGAGGACTGCAGCCTTATTAAGATAAAAGTTCCAAAGAGTGAAGCTGGTTGAGGCTATTGCCTAAAGCAATCCCATCAGGCCTCCTGCTGAAGGTATATCTTCTACTTAAGAAAAACCACTATATGTGCTTTCTGCTTTGTAGCAATGCTTTTCATTTTAATCTAGCTGTATTTGTTCCTGCGCTTTTATTCCAAGCAAACAAAAATGAATTCTTAGCAATCTGGGAATATATTTCCTAATGCCCTGTAGCAAATACACTTTTTTGAGCGATACAGGCTACTGCAGAGGGAAAACGAACCCTTTATGCAGCAAGGAAAGACAAGTCAAAAACGGAAAAGTGCAAGAGATGTTTTTTGACCAAGAATAATTACAGTGAATAGGAGTATTTTCTATTCACAGAGCAGGCAAGCCTAACTCCCCTCTTCTTCAGGTTTGATCTAAAGCAGGAGCTGCAGCAGGTGGTCTCCATGGAACTGAAGTGTGAGAAGGTCACTCACTGACCTGGCCTTAAGAAGAAGAAACAAGCTTTTGAAACTTGTTTACTGACCCACTCTCTGTGTGGGACATATATATTTTTTAATGGCTCCATGTGGAAATGTGCGTTAGCAGAATATATAGTGCAGTTGCAGGAGCAGCAAGTAAATCTTCATCAAAATATTATAGGCTGCAGCACCAGCATATGTCCTGCAAGCCCAATCATTAATGTGAAAGCCTACGTTAACCATAATAGAGTTTTATTTGTCTGACAAGGTGGCGCACACAACCGGCATGAGGTGATTTTTGTTGTTTTACTTCATGGTCTAATGCACTGGGTATAAAACACAGAATGCCATGGGGCTGGGGGACAGGAATAGGGAATGGGCTGCCTTGATTAACCATTTCTGTTACTTGCTTACTACCAAGTTAACGCTCCTCCCCAGGCCACATCGTTCTGACTAGCTGTGTCAAGTGTGACTGTAGACAGATCCCTATATCCAGTAAAGGATTTACAACGCTTCAAGACAGGCACTGCAACACCTTTTGAACACTGCTGCAGTGTTCAGATTAGGCTGCCTATAGGTAGGCACATGGCCTCGTCACGTACATCAAATCAGTTCCACTGTGCTATTTTTGCAGGAGCTTTGCCTTTGAGGAACAATTCAGAGTGCCCTCAGTAAGCTTTATTTTTAGATAAGTGAAGCACACAATCCCTGTTTCTCATATTACAGTTCAGTGGCTGGAACATCTGCCCAGGAGGTGGAAAACTCCTTTGGAGCCCAATGCCATCGAGCTGAAATTGCTGAAACTCATTTCCCTGCCCTAACCACAGCAGCTTGCAGCACAGGCAGAGGAGATGAGGGCTTTCCTTCGTGCCTCTCACTGTGGCTATGTCACTGCAGGAAAGAAGTCACAGGAGCTCAGAAGCTTGGAGCAGAAAATGGAAAGGGGATTTGAGGCTTGGAAGTAAGTCTGTCAGCAAGAGCGGGAAGGAAAAGAGAGAGGAGAGGAGAGGAGAGGAGAGGAGAGGAGAGGAGAGGAGAGGAGAGGAGAGGAGAGGAGAGGAGAGGAGAGGAGAGGAGAGGAGAGGAGAGGAGAGGAGAGGAGAGGAGAGGAGAGGAGAGGAGAGGAGAGGAGAGGAGAGAGAAGATTTCAGTTGCTCTCTGTTCCTGCTCAGGGGATTGGGTACCCCAAGAACAACTGGTCTGACTATTACAGACTGAGGCAAAGAAGGCATTAAGTACAACATCCTTTTTCCATCCTTGGTCACTACGTTTCTGCCCCTACATCCAATAAAGAATGGAGATTATCCTTAGTCCTCCTTTTGTTGCTAATGTATTTATAGAAACATTTATTGTCTTTTACAGTAGTAGCCAGATTAAGTTCTGGTTGGGCTTTGACCCTTCTAATTTTCTCCCTGCATAACCTCATGACATCCTTGTAGTTCTCCGGAGTTGCCTGCCCTTCTTCCAAAGATCATAGACTCTCTTTTTTTTCCTAAGTTCCAGCCAAAACTCTCTGTCCAGCCAGGTGGGTCTTCTTCCCTGACAGCTCATCTTTTGATACATGGGGACTGCCTGCTCCTGCACCTTTAGGATTTCCTTCTTGAAGAATGTCCAGCCTTCCTGGACTCCTTTGCCCTTCAGGACTGCCACCCAAGGGACTCTGTCAATCAGGCTTCTAAACACACCAAAGTGTACCCTCTGGAAGCCCAAGATGGCAGTTCTGCTAACCCACCTCCTCACTTCTCCAAGAATTAAAAACTCTACCATTTCATGATCACTATGCCCAAGATGGTCTCCAGTCATCACATCACCCACAAGTCCTACTCTGTTTGCAAACAGGTCTAGCGGGGCACCTTCCCTAGTTGGCCCCCTCACCAACTGTGTCAGGAAGTTATCTTCCACACAGTCCAGGAACCTCCTAGACTGTCTCCTCTCCATTGTATTGCACTTCCATTGGACACCTGGATAAGTTGAAGTCCCCTACGAGAACAAGGGCTAGTAACTGTGAGACTTCTCCTAGCTGCTTACAGAATATTCTGCCTCTTCATCCTGGTTGGGTGGTCTGTAACAGACTCCCACCATGATATCTGTCTTGTTGGCCTTTCCCGTGATTCTTACCTATAAACACTCAACCCTTTCATCACTATCGTCAAGCTCTAAACAGTCAAACTGCTCCCTAACATTCAGGACTACCCCACCACCTCTCCTTCCTTGTCTATCCTTTCTGAAGAGTTTATAGCCATCCATTGCAGCAGTCCAGTTGTGTGAGTCATCCCACCATCTTTCTGTGATTGCAACTATATCATAGTTTTCCAGCTGCTCAACAGCTTCCAACTCCTCCTGGTTTTGCCCATGCTGCATGCGTTGGTGTAGATGCACTTCAGTTTGGCTATTGATCCCACCACTTTTCTGGGGGACAAGCCTTAATTCCTACCTGACTGTTCTCAGGTGCTTCTATTGTTTCTAACACATCAATAGCCTTTGCAACTTTTCTGCTGCATGGTTCTCCAACCCCTACCTCCACTGAGATGGCAGACCAAAGGACTTCACTAGCACACCGTCCTCAGACACTGGCATGCCACCCCCAGGCTTATCTCTGGAGAGTCTGTTTTTATCCCTCTCCCCCTTCAAATTTAGTTTAAAGCTCTTTCTATGAGCCCTGCTAACTTCTGCGCAAAGACCCTTTCCCCCCTTTGAGACAGGCGTACACCATCTGTCACCAGCTGGCCTCATGTCATGTAGACCAATGCATGATCAAAAAACCCCAAATTTTTCTGGTGACACCAGGCTTGGAGCCAGATATTGGTCTGCTGGCTCTTCCTGTTTCTTTCCTCATCATTCCCTGCAGCTGGAAAGACAGAGGAGAACACTACTTGTGCTCAACCAGTCATCCCAAGGCTCTGAAGTCTCTCTTGATTGCCCTCGGACTTCTTGCTGCAACTTCATTGCGGCCTACGTGGAAAATCAATAATGGATAATAATCTGAGGGCTGTACCAGGGTAGAAAGTTTTCTCTTAACATCTTTAACATGGGCCCCAGGGAGACAGCAGAATTCCCTAAGTGGGTCTGGTTTGCATATTGTTAAATTTCATCCCATTAATCATTGCCCAATGCTCCAATCTATCTAGATCCCTCTGCAAGGCCTCTCGTCCCTTGAGACACTCAACAGCACCTCCTAGTTTGGTATCATCAGCAAACTTGCATTCACTCCTGCATCCATTGAAAAATAGATTGAACGGAACTGGCCCTAGAATCGAATGGTGAGGAACACCACTGGTGACCAGTCACCAGCCAGATGGAGCCCCATTCACTACAACCCTTTGAGCCCTGCTGTCCAGCCAGTTCTTCACCAGTGCACCATGAACCCACTCATCCCACAGTTGGACAAGTTGTCTAGAAGGATGCTGTGAGGAACACTATCAAAAGCCTGACTAAGATCCAGAAAAACTACATCCACTGCCTTCCCTTCATCCACTGGGCAGATGACAACCATAGAAGGATATCAAATTAGTTAAACAGGACTTTCCCTCAGTGAACCCATGTTGACTGTGTCTGATAATTGCACTATTCTTTAAATGCCTTTCACTAGTACCCAGTATAATCTTCTCCATAATTTTTCCAGGAACTGAGGTTAGGCTAAGAGGTCTGTAGTTTCCTGGGTGTTCCCTCATGCCCTTCTTATAAATTGGAATAACATTGGCTGACTTCCAGTCAGCAGAGACCTCTTCAGGCTCCCAAGACCTTCGATAGATGATCAAGAGGGGTCCTGCGATAACATCTGCTAGCTCCTTTAGTACTCTGGGATGAATCCCATCAGGCCCCATGGACTTGTGAACATTCAGATGATACAGCTGATCTCTTACAATTTCAGTGTCCACAAATGGAAAGTCACTGTTTCCACACTCGTGGTTGTCCAACTAAGGGGACCAGACAGCCCAAGGTCTACCAGCATTAGTAAAGACTGAGGCAAAAAAAACCACATTGAATAGCTCTGTTTTTTTTCATCCCTGTTAGTCAGATGACCATCTTCAACAGGTATTAGTCCAATGTTTTCTTTAGACTTCTTGCTGTTAACGTACTTTAAAAAGCCCTTCTTGTTATCTGACACAACCCTGGCCGGTTTCAACTCTAAATGAGCTTTGGCCTTTCATGTCTTCTCTCTGCATATACGCACAACAGCTCTGTAATTTTCCTGCAAAGCCTGACCTCACTTCCAGAGTTCATACAATTTCGTTTTCCTCTTGAGCTCCACGAGGAGTTCCCTGTTCAGCCAAGCTGGTCTTCTGCCCCGCTTGTTTGACTTACAACACAGTGGAATTGCCTTCTCCTGTGCTTCTTAAAGGTGGTTCTTAAAGACTGACCAGCACTCGTGGACTCCTAAGCCCTCAAAAGCAGGTTCCCAGAGTACTCTGCTAAATAGCTCCTTGAATAGCTTCAAGTTTGCTCTCCTGAAGTCCAGGGTAGCAACTCTGCTGTCCTTTTTTCTCATTACACTGACATTTTAAGACTCAACCATTTCACGATCACTGTGGCCAAGAGAGCTGCCTACCATTACATCTACCACAAATCCTCCTCTATTCACAAACAGCAAGTCTAGGAGGGCATCTTTCCTGGTTGGTTCATTGAGTACTTGTGACAAGAAGTTATCTCCTACAAACTTCAAGAATTTCCAAGACCTGCTTTTCACAGAAGTATGATATTCCCAGCTGATGTCTGCAAAGTTGAAATCTTCCATAAGGACAAGGGATCCAGAAATTTCTCCTAATTGCTTATAGAATAACCCATCAGTGCTTACATCCTTCCTGGGTAATCAGTAGTAGACAACCACTACATCTCTTTTGCTTTCCATCCCTCTAATCCTTACCCAGAAGGTCTCAACCACATTGTCACTAACTGTAAGGGCTGTACAATCAAACCTCTCCCTCATACATAGTGCAACACTCCACCTTGCCTGCCCTGGCTATCCCTCCTGAATAGCCTGTAGCCCTGCATCCCAGCACTCCAATTGTAGGACTCATTCAACCAAGTCTCGCTAATACCAATGATATGGTAGCTTTAGGCTCTTGGCTCTTCCATTCTCCTTCATTCACAACCCACAGGCAAAGCAGGTGAAATGGTCGCATGGACTTCAGAAAATGAATCTTTTTAAATCTTTTTAAATCTTTTTAAAGCTTGGTCACACCCTGCTGCAGCTAGACGATAAGAATCACTAAGTTCACTTCTATTAGGTTCACCACAGTTTGCAGCTTAGGGTGGAAAACGTGGCGGGGCTGTTGTTCCCATCCCTTGCTGGCGAGTAGATGCCTTGACCCTGTCTGAGTGTACGGTCTTTATAGGACAGCCACCCCCACTGACCATATTCCCTACAATAAATGCTTCTTTTGGAGACAGTGCCTTATCTGACTGCTTCTGGGGTGCTGGGGGAAACTGTAAATTGCTATAAACTAGACTCATTCCTTGTATTTTTGTTTAAAAGACAACTATACAAGTAAAAGAGAAAAAAATCCCTGCTTTCTTTTGCTTAAAGGTGGTATAAAAGCCCTTGTACTTTATAAATAAATAAATTCTGAAAATTATCTAGACCTCTGCTGTTGTTACTTTATCTTCTGTACATTTCTTGAATGTGACTAAGTAATTATACAGCCATAGAGGACTATTACATTTTCTTGCTGTGAGAAATTCTGTAATCGCTGACGATGGACAGTTATTTAACAAAAGGAAATTCTGATTTGCCTGTGTTAGATGTATACATACAACTGTGTACTACTGGACCCTGGTACAATTTATAGTGTTTGATTGAAACAAATAGATCTATTTTACCACCTGATTTTCTAGTACATGATAAATATATAGCACTCTTGTATTACCATAAGGATACTGGTTGTTTTCACAAAGTTTGGGCAGGAAAGGGATTCATTCAGAGAAAGTTCATGTCACAGTCAACAAGGCTTTCCTTTCCTTCCACTGATGTTTTTCATTTTTATTTTTATGTTTATTTTTATTGAAGGTTTATATTGCTATTTTCATTTCTGTAACAACAGGCCCTCTAAATAAAGAGGAAATAAAATGTGATAAAACACCAGTCAGTCATTTTCTGGTAATTTCTTTGAACACTAGAGAACCTGACCTACATTATTTAGGTGCAAGGTAAGGTGCAGTAAAATGTAACTGTTCTCCAGGTAGCTGGAGACAACTGTGACAGTTGTGCTACTGAGCATCTTTGTGCAATTCTTTATGTGCTCAGATATACGGTTCATTTCACCATTTCTCACTTGGACTGGGCATAAGCAAATGTGGACTGGTTTTGCGCATCCATATAAATCTAGCAAAGCTTTACTGGCAAGTGGGTTTAAATAATTTAGATTGAAGTTCTGCTTTAGGAAGACCTGGGACCGTTGGAATCTAGAGGAGGGTTGGTGTCGTGTCCTGTCTGTTGCAGCACTGGCTGACATGGCTCTCCTCTACTCTCTCATCTCCCTGAGACATGCTTGTTGAAGGCTTTTGCACTGTTTGTGTTGTAGGTTGCATGTTCTGAAGCTGTATGAAGATGCGCTGCAAATGAACAATTTTGCCTTCACTTTGTAGATTGATGCCTGCTCAAAATTCTGGCTGAAGTAGAACTGTCTCTTCATTTTCATAGATGGCACAGCTATTCAAATATTTTTTATTCTGCAACTAGTTCATTTTCACTGAAATTACCAGTTACATCTACAGCATAACAAATAAGAAATACCTGGTTAAAAATGCTCTTAATTACCTCCCTTTGGTCTTTTCTCTGACTTGATAAGCGCTAAACATTTTAGCCAAAAATCTGCATTTATATTACACTTCAAATTCACAGTTGAGTTGAATTTGTACAGGGAACTTCCAGTACTATGCTGGTAATGTGCTATGTCTTTGGCTATTGAGCATGTGTTTGAAGGATTTTGTGTTTCTGGAGTTCCCTGTGTACTATATATACTGTTTTTGTCACTGACTCATATCACGTTTGTTGTTGGCCATGAACTCTGGAGATATGCTCTGACAATTGTACCATTGATTATACCATATACATCAGATTTTTACTGAGTCAAGGAATTCTTTAATCAAAGTGTTCTACTTAAAAGAATAACAATTATTGAAAGAGTTGAAAATTAGCTATAAAGCAGAGGTTCTGGAAATCAGTTTAAAATATCAGCTTTGAATGGTGGCTTTGTTTGGATGCAAATAAACATTTATGAGGTTGTTATTCTTACAGTCTAGCTGGGAGCAAATCCAAGATTTTCATTTGCGCTACTATATACTTATATTAGTAAACTTGGTATAAGAATTGTGGCCCATGCATTATTCTTGACTTCCTAAGAAATCACATTTTTCTGAGGCAGGAGTACGGGACTCTTGAGTCCCAGCAGCCTCTCGATTTTCTGGCATGAAATAGGAACATGAGGAGCTCAGGGGGCTCAGGCCACAGAATCACAGAATCATAAAATGGTTTAGGCTGGAAGGGACCTTAAAGATCATTGAGTTCCAACTCCCCTGCCACGGCCAGGGACACCTCCCACTAGACCAGGTTGCTCAAAGCTCCATCCAGCCTTGCCTTGAACACCTCTAGGAATGAGGCATCCACAACTTCTCTGGGCAACCTGTTCCAGTGCCTCACCACCCTCAGAGTGAAAAATTTCTTCCTAATATCCAATCTAAATCTGCCCTCTTCCAGTTTGAAGCCATTCCCCCTCGTCCTATCACTACATGCCCTTGTAAAAAGTCCCTCCCCAGCTCTCCTGTAGGCCCCTTTAGATAGTGGAAGGCTGCTATAACGTCTCCCCAGAGCCTTGTCTTCTCCAGGCTGAACAACCTCAACTCTCTCAGCCTGTCCCCATAGGAGAGAAAACCACCGGGTGGGCCATCTACATTATGATATTGCAATACTGTAGCATGCGTCAGTGTGAAATGGAAAACCAGCCAGCCCCTTCTAACCCCATCACTAGTGTAATGCTACTGTTGACATTTTTCAGTGAAGAAAATGCAGTAAACTCAGAATTATATCAACTCATTGAAGAATACGTCCAGCGTTTGCAAGTCCAAAATAACTCTGTGATGTCATAGTTGCTGGTGTAAGCAGGATTAGAGTCAGATCTACTACACGTGGTAATCAATGCATACTAAATGCCTGTCTGGTACCCAAGATGCATGGCTGAACTTTCCCAGCTTCGGGATTGAGCTGGGAGAGGACCCAAGGGGGAGGTATGAGGTGGGGCCTGAGGCAGGAGCTAGTGCCAGCAGAGGAGAGGGACATGTCCTGGGCAACTGTCCTGGCAGAGAGGTGGCAAAGCTGGGACTGCTGGAGGCTGCTTGGAAAAGCCAGTTTGGGAATCCCCTGTGATTTTATCAGGTGGCTTTACTGAATGCAGTTGTACAGCATTTACCATATTCCTGCATAAAACCTCTGTGAAGATGTTATAACTGGTCATTTTTTATGTTTGTTTTCTTAAATTATAAAAAAATCCTCCTGTATAAAAGATAATAAGTGACTGTGCCTTCAGTAATAACTGCACTACTGTCTGAGACACTACTCTGTTAGCACAGTCAGTGCAGCTCATGGTATTTCAATACAAAGAGGACTAGGTATGACTCTTGATAATTACAAAAGAACATCCTGACACCTTGCTGTCACCATGATGGCTTTGCTGGAATCATACCTGCAGTAGAAATGAAATGCGTTCCTGTTTTAAATATGCCCTCATGCTGGATGCACGAGCAGCAGCAACAACTTCCTTGAAACCTCTAGCAGATACACGAGTTATCTAGCTGAAAAGTTGAGGCTGTGTGCAGTTGTGATAGCATCCGAGTGTCTTCCACACACAAGCAGTGGCCAGGGACATCCCCCAGGCCCCGCGGGGGCTCTGGCACTTCTCTGTGCCAGTTGTGATGTTACAGCTCTCGAACGACACAGCAATTCCTCATGCCTGCTGTCCTCCTCATAACGCACAAAGGGAGAAATGAGACTGCTGGCTGTTTACTATCATTTCCAATTTTGGATGAGTGCTCCCTGGCAAATATCCGCTGGATTTTTACGCTGATGGCGTGTCAGAGTTGGCTTCCTGAAAGTGAAATATGATGCAGGCGCTGCACTATTGATTACATACCTTTTCTCAAGTCGTACAGCCTTTTGCTAGGCAACAATTAAAGTGTTCATAAATACGCTGCTGCTGTGGTTAACTGCATTTTCTTTAAGGCAAACATTTAAGCCATTTTTGTTTCGGTTGAGTCAGTCCCCTCCAGAGTTACATATCCCTGCCAAGGGCAAGCACAGCGTGTAGGGTTTACTGATACGGATCTTCTGAGGCCTCTGGTTTGGCTTTAGGATGGAGAAAAGAGAGTGCAGGAGGCACAATGTTTGCCTCGGATTTAGCTTCGCTTGTGCCTCTGGAGAATACGACCATGGCAGATAGATACAAACACAACTGAACGTGCACTAAACCGACTGAAACCCTCTCCACGCCTTTTCCTTTAAAACAGAAGACTAAATGCTGCACTGAAGAAGTCCCACAGGACGCTCTCCCCTGTAGCAAACATCGTCTGCAACCTCCTATTGATTCCTTCCCAGAGGAACTGCATACACACACAGTCCCCAGCACAAAAGGAAAGGTCGGATGCAGCATCCCCGGGGAGCAGTAAACTGACACTGAAATGAGGAACCGTCCTAAAGATACAGGATGGTTCCAAACTATTACAGCGATTTCAAGCAATATGTATCTTTTACTTCTGTGCAATGTCCTTGATACCATGTTGAGGTTACTTGTTAGTTTCAACCAGGAATAGTGGGTTAGAAAAGTCGTGCATGTAGTCCTGTGTTAGCAGCAAGATTTGTTCTTGCACATTATTAAAATTCTTTAGACGGTCAGGGAATCTCAGTTAAAGTTAAAATGTCTGCAGGCGGAGCCTCAGAAGTACTAAAGAGATCTGATAAAAATGTAACATAACTTTTTTTAATATATTTTATTTCAAAATGAGTTTTTTGAGACACCAACTCTTACTATATATGCACACATGCATATATATACGTATAAATACATACTATATGTATGTAGTATGCGTTTACGAAGTAGGTTCTATGTTGGTTTACTAAAAACCAGTCAGTTGATGAAATCAGTTTAGCGGAGTCAAATAGCCTCTCTGAGAATACAAAAACCTTTCAGAGGCAAGGCAGAGTCCTTGTGGTGTGATGTACAGAGTGTGTCAGGGTCTGCTGACGTGCCAAAGTGCTGTCTCCTGTCATCCTCACGCTCTCTGAGTAGTACTATACACAGTATGGAGTATCCACACAACATAAGGTTCGGTGCCTTGGTGGCCTATACTTCCTGGAGGCTGGAGTAATTTCTTCTTGATTGCAAGGCACAGATCTGCAAATGTACGTTATAGACCTGATCTCAGGTCCTAATCTTCTTGAGGTGAGGAGTCCTGGTATGGGCCCAGTGCTCCTGCCTTTGTGGCTCTCCATGCATGCCAAGGGAACACGGGTGTATGGGTAGGCTCTGTGTATGAAGGTCTATCTCCAAGTCTGGATGTGACCAGGGTATACGTGGGGACCAGAACTGCACAATGTACTGTAGACTGCAGCTTCAGTGCACTGCAAACGCTGTTACTGGACAGAGGGGAGGTGCCTCTGTGGGCACTTGTGATTCAGGGCATCACAACAGGACTTAATTCCTAGCTTAAGTGCACTTAGTATTCACCGTAATGTTTTACTTTTTAATTATATAAGAACCTACATTCCTAACCTAGCCATTTTCATTTAGATAACCAACTTTCCCTTCTCTATCCAGTGAGGAAAGAAAGCAGAATCTGGTTAAAAATCACTGTTATGTGGGATGAGGTCAGTGTTAGCAACATTAGAATAAAAAAAATCTCAAGCATTTGTCTTGTTGGCATTTATATCTAAGTTTGTTTGCTATTTGCATTTCTTTGTATTTCACTGTGAGTGGGATTAAAATGCACACTGAAACTCAGCTGAATCCATAAAGCATCAACTATAAAAATTCATGCTCAGTCAGAAACTTTGCAAAATTTTAATGAAGCCATAACTAAATTCAAAGTTGAGTTAGCTGCGCTGTGCTATTTTGTAATGAAAGTTCTGCACAGCACTTCCCAAATGGAGAGGACTGTTACTGCTCCTGTGATTAGTAAACATGGGAGACACACTGAGCCAAACACCTCCCTGCGGCATTCTCACTGAAGTCAAAACCACCCTAGAGATGAATTTGACCTCTTGAACTCAGTGGTTTTAGAACTAATAGCATCATTTCTTCAACATGCAGCTAGAAGGAAAAGGACTTGTGACTTGAAGGGCGAGTTGTATGAATTCGGTTCAGCAGTGAGGAGAAAAGGTGTGGAAGAAAAACTTGCCCCAAACTAGATTCAATTTTGATTTTCTGAAACATTGGCTGAAAAAATTCCATGTGGTACCTGCCTAACCTGAGCTAGATTCAGAAGACAAGACAAGGAGACCGGTGTATATATTGACCTGCAGGTTACCCATCAAAACTTCTATGAATCCTACCCTGAATTTTCACTTGGGGTTTTTTGTTTTGGTTTTGGTTTGTTGGGGTTTTTTTGTTACAAGGTCCCAAAATCAAGTGGTTTTGAGCCTGTGGAACACTTTTTCTTACAGAAAATTATTTCTTCTTTGTTTTGATGACAAAAAACCTGTTTCCATGTTTTTAAATCAGTTTAAGTGGAGTCAGTTACTCTTCTCTCAACCTCAATTTTTCAGTTTAACAACTAAAGCAACATAATTAATAATTTAAATGATATAGGCTATACAGCATTGTTTTGGGTTTTTTTTTTTCAATGCAAATGACCGTATTTTGAACTCCATCCCACTTTGAACTATTATCATTAGAATTTTTTGTTTGATATATCATCAGTAGTTTTTCTGTGGGTTTTCTCCCACAGCAGAACATCAGAATTTGTAGTCCTAACACTTGCCAGTCTTTAAATACAAGTATGGCAAAGGAAATTGGAGGCTTTTTTTTGAAGTAAAGTTTCACTAAATCCAAATAGAATGTGCATTTGGAATAAATGGCAGCAATGAAGGTGCCAGGCCAGGTACAAGGACTTAGCACAAGGCCAAGTGCCAGGTCCTGCACTTGGGTCACAACAACCCCATGCAGCGGCCAGAAAGCAGCCCCGCAGAAAAGGACCTGGGGGTGTTGGTTGACAGCCGGCTGAATATAAGCCAGCAGTGTGTCTAGGTGGCCAAGAAGGCCAATAGCGTCCTGGCTTGTATCAGAAATAGTGTGGCCACCTTGAATACTGTGTTCAGTTTTGGGCCCCTCACTACAAGAAAGACATTGAGATTCTGGGCCGTGTCCAGAGAAGAGCAACAAAGCTGGTGAGGGGTCTGGAGAACAATTCTTATGAGGAGCAGCTGAAGGAATTGGGGTTGTTTAGCCTGGAGAAGAGGAGGCTGAGGGGAGATCTTATCACTGTCTACAACTACCTGAAAGGAGGTTGTAGCGAGGTGGGGGTCAGTCTTCCCCCAATTAACAAGTGATAGGACAAGAGGAAATGGACTCAAGTTGTTCCAGGGGAGGTTTAGGATGGATATTAGGAAAAATGTCTTCACCGAAGGGTTATCAAGCATTGGAACAGGCTGCCCAGGGAAGCGGTGGAATCGCCATCCCTATAGGTATTTAAAAGACGGGTAGACGTGGTGCTGAGGGACATGGTTTAGTGGTGGTTTTGGCAGTGTTAGGTTGATGGTTGGACTCGATGATCTTCAAGGTCCCTTCCAACTTAGACAATTCTATGATTCTATGAAATTTTTGAAAATGCTATCCCTGAACTACAACCAATGCCTTGAAAAAAAGATTAGTTGTTCCAAAAATTTAATTTAAAAAAAAAAAATGGAATGTCTCAAACAAGACCCAGAAAGATTACATTTCTGTATTTTTCAGATATCACCTTTCCCATTAAGGTAACCTGAAGGTGATGCACCAACACTTTCTAATTTTTTTCTTCTTTTGAGTGACATCACTGAGAACAAATGGCCTGATTTTTCAGAAGTGTTAACACCAGGCGTAGTCACAGAAAACAAGTGTCTTTTCTTGAAGTGGCAGTCATGAGACAGCAAAGCCTGAGAAGACTGCAAATAGTACATAAAGGTGTCTCTTTTAGGCCCATACTATAGCATATGGATTCTTCAAAATTATTTCTGAACAACATTCCAGGAATACAGGAATGGCAGGACTTTGAAATGTTAGTGCTGAGTAAGAAAAACTGCCCAGAATAAGCAAAAGCTTCGTGACAAAGTAGATAAAGGTGTTCAGTAAATGCTTGTATCCGGAGACAAAGAGAATCAAGAGCAATTAAAACAGGCATGACTGAGCAAGCATCCTTGAAAGGATGACCTTGAATTTCCTTTTCATGTTCACTGGAAATTATTGGCCAGCCAGAGTGAACAAACAAAACAGCGTGTGTTATTTTGCTGGATTCCATGCTATCCTGGAGAAAAAGCAGATGTGATCCACAATAAACATCTGTCAAGAATAGATCGAGCAGCCATTGTTAATGTGTAGGATTGTCAAATGGGATAAAGAGCTCTTGCCTATTTACAGAAGTTACCCCTTTCCTGTATATGGGATAATCATATCAATATCTTCCTTCTCAATTCCATTAATCGTTTGTACTGCATCTGTTCTGGAGATGAACTCCATTGATCTGCATGAATCCATCTGGTCACGAGTGCTATTTTCCAGTTCTTGTATTGGACAGACCACTGTGCCTGGATATTGAAGAGGGCACTGAATGCAGCCCAGCTCTCAAGGTTACTTGAAGCAGAATATATCCTCTTCATAAAGCTTAATCCATGGCTAAATCGGTAGTGTGAGACTTGCTGATGACTGTGTATGATAAAATGGAAATAAAATATAACGTGCATGTGGTTTTATATGTATATAGTCAAAAGTTTAGAAAATATAATACAATCACATTCAGAAGCAAATTAATGAGGGTGACAGACTGGTTGGGTTTTTAAGAACTTTCTAGCATATTTGCTTTTAAACCACAAAAAATGGTGAACTTCCGCAGAAGAGAAAAAACAACATGATTTTACAAAGGGACACGTAATCATAGTGCTATTTTATGAAACTATATTACATTGTAATCAACTGGAAGACCTAGCAGGTTTTAACGTTGAGTGTGTTTTCTTATGATAAACACTTGTCAGTATAACACTATCTTGTGCCTGTTATATCTTGTTTCCACCATGACCTTTCAAACCACATGCATGTTCTTTTCTCTCCCTCTGAGAAAACCTCAACAACATTCTAATCATCATGAAGAGCAATTAACTGCCTTCAACCAGCTGTGCTACTCAGCTCATCTGGGAATGGGATAAAACCTGCTCCTCAGTGCAGATCCGCCTAGCCAGGCATGGCAAACAAGGCTAGCGCAGAACGGTTTTTAAATATAAAAAATTGGCACTTTCACAAAGTTTGGAAGCTTTCGGTGAAGTGCAATGGTATCTCTTCTAGTAAAGAGAAGCCTCATTCCTGCTTGCTCTACAGTCTCTGTAAGATAATGTATTAGTTTTAATAATGGTCTATTTAAAGGTCAGCGTTTGAAGAACGGCACTTATTTGTTGACACCACTGCAGAAAGCAGCCTTGCCCTCACTGAGCAAAACTTCGTGGCAGTGGTATTCTCTGATTGCTCAAGGAAGAGAAATAGCTTCTTGAACATGCAGTTGCTGAAAGGGCACTGCAGAGACTTTTGGAAACCGTAGTTGGAAATTAATTGTATGAAGTAGTATTTGGCTTTTTTGTTTTTACAAATCTGTGGTTAAACTGTGTTATGCCTCAATTCACCTGACAAAGTTCTTGCAGTTTTTTGTCTGTTAGCAACTGAAATAATAGTAAACACGGAGCATGTAAAATTAATCTGTATCCAGAATGTTTTAATAAATAAAAAGATGGAGACAAGAATTAGTATAGAGTAGTTAACACTTCAGAATTGTTCTGCAAAATAAAAAAAAACAAGCTGATGGTAAGCTGCTAGTTTCCTGAAATCATCAGAATTTTTTGCTATGTATGATTGGAAGAATGCATAAAAGAGGCATACCTTCATTGTTAACCTGTGCGTACTTTGAACAACAGAAGTATTTTTTATGCTGGTTCTACATGGCCATTTTATTAGTTGCTCTGAACTGCCTTTGCAGTTTGTTCACAAATGTAACCTAGCTAAATAAAATGTCTATGACGCATATAGTAAAAATGGAAATATAATCAACGTATAGTGGGGCTGATCCTACAGAAATTGTTTTGAGTTCTTTGAAAAAAACAATGTTATTTAGATGTTTGCATATAAGCTGCCTGGAAAAAAATGCTGTGATTAATACAATTTACACAAATATGTAAATTACAATTTTGTGAAATGAAATTAATTAGTTGATGGGAAGTGTTCACTTCTTTTTGTCTAGTTTGAAGGATAACTAAATTGCAAAAGTCTGAATTTCTTTCCCCAGATCTCTGGGTGGCCTTACGCTATACGTTTTCTAAACATTACTTATGTATACTGACATTTTCTGAGAAATAAACTCCATGTTATGACCCATGCTAATGTGCAAGCTTAGGTGCCTACAATTTAGTCCTTGGAAGCCTCAAGTCACTTTTCTTTAGCAGCCTAACCGTGGGGTTAAACACAGTCAAGTTGTTCTGAGTTCACCCAACCCTTTCTGTACGTGCATTACAGCAGGAAGCCAGGTGCCAAGAATTCACCAAGTGTAAGAAGTACACCTCTTCGCACAATCCGCCTTCCGTTAATTACTGAAGCTTAAACTGCACATGTACTAAGTTAAGGATAAGGTAACACTAGGTAAGATAAGAAAAAAAATGGATGTACTGTCCAGTGAAATTGCAATTTAGGAGAATTTTGGGGAAAAAAAAACAGATTAAAAAAATGAGTGAGGTATATTTTAGTACGAAAGAGCAGGAAGATCCCCAGCATATTATACTTGGTGCTGAGAGAAAATCTGGTTTTATTATGCAGGGAACTAAGAGTAACTATTATTGATGCCCTTCAATAGTTTAAAAAGGAAGGGGGTGTGTCAGTTGTTTATAATTTTGCCAAATTAAAATACTTGACACTGAATATTTTTTTAAATATTTGACTGGATTTGGAGGGGGATTCTTTTTGTGAAAACAGTAGAGCTGCTTCTGAGACAAATCAGTCTGCTGCAGGATCTACCAGAACACTTGAATTGTATAGAGTCAACAGAACGAAGGACCCATTGATAGCCAGAGGACGAGCCCTCTGTCTCCTTGAACAAATGGAACGTGTTCCGCTTAGCAAGATTTAGGAGGCTTGAGCAGAAAGCAGCATATCCCCCGCATGCTGTGGGGAACAGCTCTACATCTCAGTGAATCAAGTGTAACAGCCACCTGCTTGGCCAACCGAGCTGATGGCCTGTAGAGTAAATTGCTCAAGTTAGAGTCATAGTTATATGCCTGTGAGCTATAACAACTCATATCCTGCGCGGGGTCAGGACGTGCTCACTGCTGACTTATATGAGGATAGCTGAAGATGAGATGAAGCCCGTGGACAGTCAGCTGCACAAAATCCACAGGCTGTTGCTCTTCATTTCTGTAAGGTGCTGCTAGAAATGAAGGGCTTCTTGGATGCTTGTATCGAACATACCCGCTCCAAGAGAGTGGCAGATAAAAAACTGGGATTCCTTTATTTTTTGAGACCCCTGTGTGTAAGAGACTATATCTTTATTTCCCTCATGGATAGGGAAATCTCCATTTGCCTTTCAGGTTGCTGAGGAATTGGGATTTGACTGCATGAAGGAGGCTGCACTAGATCACCTGGGTGTGAGCAGAAACATGTCATGTTGATCTTCCAGAATCTCTTATCGCACTTCAGTAAGTCATATCAGCCCATCACATTAAGACAAAGCCAAACAGTGACTGGTTTCTCTGCAGCCCTGTGCACTGATCTACTTTTTTTACCATAGAAGTGCACCTTTGTGACCTGAAATAGTAACAGGTCTGCAAAATCCAAAACTGAGACAGGCAACTCATTTTGACTGAAATACCAATGCCAGTGCTTGTCAAATGGCAGTGTGCTTCTGCCCTTACGGAGCCTGGGTAATTACAGACTCTGGATATGAGCTCATGGTTCAGGGTAATAAAAGAATCTGTAAAATAAAGGTGGAATGAATTGTTTCACTGTTGATTCAGAAAAGTGAATGTTTTATCTTTGGAACTGTTGTGGAAGGACCAATTCCATGGTTACACAACACCGCACAAAGCAGGATCGGAAAGTCCTTGGTTGAAGACCTGTTTCACTTTCAAAGGATGCTTTTGGGGCCTGGATGATCACCTTTCAGAAATTTATGGATTGCATTCTGGATCAGGGTACTAGTCCATGAACAACCGCCTCCTTGGACAAGGATGTAATCTATAACTAAAATGACGAGTATCACTTGTAATGGCAGTAAGCATAGAACTGCTCTCTGTGAAGGACAGCTCTCACCGTCAACATGATTAATGTGCTGCCCTTCTTTGTGAGATAGCCTTTTTCTCACTCAGTTGCTGACTTATCTCATTGTGCAATCCTGAGAACTAAAAGGCAAGTAGTTTTCTTTCTGGACATTGTGAGACTAATTTAGACAGGTTGTTTGAAATGTTTCCACCCTAGCCACCCTGCCAATAAACTTCATTAGGATCCTGAAGACGATAGTTTAGAGGGTGGCCTGAGCATAAGCTTTTAGGATGCTCAAAGAGAAACTATGCCCGCCTCTACATAGTGAGGTGCTGAAATGGCCATACACAAAAGAGAAGTGTCAGAAATATCAATAAGCAGCAATCATGCTGCTGGGAAGAGTGCTTAACCCGCAACTGTTACAGCATGAGGAGAAAATATCCAGTCATTGAGAAAGCCTAGCAGGGAAATGGCCTGTTTAGTTACTGAAATGCAGGTACCATCTACTGAATGATTACTTTGGTATTCATCATGGATCATGCATTGCTTTAGTGAATTTATTCAGCAAAGAGCACAAATGGCAGATTTCTGAAATGCAACCCGTTGTCTCTAAGATATGTCTCAGCACGGTCTGCAAAGTGCCTTTTGTGGCAGACTGACATGACATATATAGAGACGCGTGGCACCATGCTGATGGGTCCTAAAGTCTCATATCCTCAGGCAGATTCAGGTATAGGATGCAGTGCACATCGCTTGGAAGATACGACCAAAGGGTGACTGCCTGTGAGAAGTCTCGCTGAAGTCAGAGCAGGAACTTGGCCTGGGTGAAATCTTAGCCTTGGGCTCCCCAGGCCACAGTATAAAGCTTGGCCCAACTGAAAGCAAACAGAATGACAAACCTCTCTTGTCTGGACTGCGTCATTCCGTGGTTAATTTTTGGTCCATCTAGGGTGGACAAATATCTGTAAATAGGAATGAGAAGAAACATATGATTGAGGGAAAGCTGGACATGTACAAGAGCAAATCCTAACAGCACGCAAAGAACAAAAGACTTGCATCTCACTTTGAAAGCAATCACCTCCATGGGGTACTTTGTATGGATTAGCTTGTGTTTGAGAAACTAAGGATGCAGACATTCTGGATTTATTATATTTATTTTTAAAAGGTATCTAGTTTGTATCATATTGGGGTTTTGCTCATTCATTGGTGAGATTTGCTTATGGGGAACAAAAAACTGGAACAAAAAATGATTGCAAGCACAAAAATTTAGACCATCCACAGTGTGCAAAAAAGCAGAACAACAGTATGGCTAAATGACGACAATAGAAAAGGGACTGAAAAAAAGAAATTGGCTGAGGGTGGTGTTATTCAAGGGTAGCTGAGAGAGTAAGGATCTTTTTAATTTAGCAGTTGAGATAGACCCTGGGTATGACCCACTGGATAGGATCACTTTGTACCTAAATAAACGTAGAGATGATTTGTAATAGAATCTGTGTATGCAAAAGCATGCTGGGGCTTCATTGCAGTTGAGGTCTAACAAAAGTTTTATATGAGATAATTTAACCAATGTTCCCTTCAAGCTGACATCTGGTTTGCTCTCCCTTGAGGCTACGATACACTGCTTTTTTGCTCCTCTTGAGTCTTGTCAAAAAAGCAAAACCTAAAACTGAAGCTGTTTGTATTGTCACTGAAGTAAGCCCTTTCCTTTGCATTCTTTTCTTGTCTCCAGTAGGAAACTACAAGAAACAACACCCCTCCACGGGGATAAAAAACAAGATTATGAATCATTGAAAGCTTTTAAATACACTAATTTCTTACTTCAACAATGACGTACCTTTAGAAGCTCCACTGATGTAATTTTTAAAGTCTCTGAGAAAGATACAGCTGACCTGTTTCTGAGGCAGTATCAATCCAGGGACATCTGTGCTACTGCACAGGAGGCAAAGCTAGGTTTACTTTATCATCGACTTTATCAACAGTGAGGATCACATGGGCCCAATCAGTGGGTTCCTCAAAATAAGCACATTTTCTGAGCATGGAAAAACAACAAATAACAAACAAACGCAGCTCATTTCACAGTGCATTTGTGTAATAACTAGTTCTCTCACAGATTCTTGGGGCTGCCCACAAGCATCCTCAAAAACACCTAATGAATGGATTCATAAAGTGCTTGTCAGACAGGAGTACTCCTATTTAATTCTCACTCCTGGTTTTAAAGAACATTAAAATGTAATCTAAGCACCTAGAAAGAAGAGAACAACAAAAAAAAACAACCAACCAAAAAAAAAACCACAACAAACCCACAATAGAAAATGTTTCTAAATATGTAAAACAAGAAAAGTATAATCACTAATGAGATCTCTGGCACTTGCCTCTTTTTTTTTTCTTTTTTTTTTTAATAATTTAAAACATTTTATTTGGAATTTGTTCCATTTAAATTAATAATTTTTTGCAGCCTGTCAAATGAAGTTCTCCAGTCCTAGTTCTGCAAACGTAGTACTGCCATTAATATTTGTTTTCTATATAATTTATCTTGGTTCCAGCAGGCTTGGTTTTCTTATTTCCTTCCAGTCACCTTCCAAAAAGTAATCTGCTCCTACCAATTTGAAAAATTCATGTCTATGGTGTTAATAAACCTCATATCTCATTTCTGAAGTTTCTTCTTTCTTTTATTGACAGTTCTACTGCCTTATTGGTACCAACTGAGGAAAATACTCATTTTAGCACCAGTTTTCAAGTGTCGACATCTCTTGTCTTGCAGCACACTCTAAATACATTTTAATTGAAAAGGTAAAACATGACCTCGATTCAGAGTATTAAAACATGAGCATTGCTTTATGTATGGGCACCTAGGTTTTCTTTTATAATTGTTATCATTTGGCTATCTTTTATGGGATTTGGTAGTCAACTTTATAGTTTAGGCACTCTTTATGAGGAGCTTATGAGCAGAAAAGCATGCAAACTATATGGTATTTTTTGTGGAAGCTCAGCACTTCGTTGCTGATAGTCCTTTGTGACGGTGGTTGCTCTACTCAGGCATTTTTATTTAACAAAACTGAACTAAAATGAAGTTTTTCTTAACTTCCATAAGGTGGAGAAATGACATGATTGCTTTTTAAAATAACCTTTTGCAAAGCAATATGAGTATTTCAGAGTTTTAAAGGATGATCTGAAAAGCATTCATACTTGCTCAGAAAACAGTTATGTCTGATTTGTAGGTTGTAAAGTGATGGAGACACTGTTGTATAGTTGTTCCTCTTGTTCCAAATCAGTTCTGGAAGTCTGCTTTGTCTGTGGTTCAAGAACTAACCTCATACTGGTCAAACTGTACTTGACTGTAAAGGAAGCCATGTAAGCATGGCCCACAATAAAATGAAGATCTGAGGGGCAGGGTTACCAATTAGTCCATTCCAAAATCTTGATTCTACCCAGGGCCATATTTTGGAGTTTGCAGCTGTGTTGGATATGGTTGTTCTTTGAGATTTCCAGTTAATGTATTTCAACTGAGTACAAACCACGTTGTTGAGTGCTTATTAACCTATTTCCATTCAAAATAATGAAACAGGTTAATTAATCCATCATTGAAAATGTTTGACCTAACTTGTCTGACTTTGTTCTGTGAGAGTATAGGATCATTTAAGGAATCAGATACATCTGGAAAATGGTTTATTGTGTATTGTCTCTCCACTGCTAATTTTCAGTTCCCAGTACTAAATTCCTGTGCTGTCAACACCCTTCCAAGAGGCGTCATACCAAAGGGTATTATTTATCAGTTGGCCCTTGGTTCTGAAAGCCACAACCAAAAGCTACAATTGTAAGGGCAAGAAAGCTTGACTGTGTGAACTAAAAGCGAAGTAGGGCTCAAAGACAAACACCCACTTTGGCATGTGCAGAAGGGCACGCACCCAAGTATCCCACTCTGTGTAGCTTTGCAGACCAAGTATGACTTTGGGTGTTGGACCTTGAGTCAGGTAGAGGAGGGAGGGCTTGCTCCTTGACTGAGAGCACCTAAGTGTTGAGAGGATAGACATAGGCAGAGAGTATGAGAGGCCAGAACATTGACAAGAAGCGGAGACAGACCCACAGACAGGTTCAGAAGCGATAGCTAAATCAGACGAATATCTACAGTGAAGATGCTGAAAGTCCATTAAGGCAAGCGCCATCACTAGTGGTAACCTTTAACAATGGAGGCAAGTAGCCACTGCTTAACAAAAGTATCAGCAGACTGTGAAGTCTGTCATTTAAGTAGGTGCAGATGTTTTGGGCTTGATGCAGGAATTGCACTTTCACTACAAGCAGGGTCAGCCTGAATTACTGTAAAAGCCTCTTCTGTATTTGAAGAGCATGGGTTAATGTAGTCTCCACCGAAGTAATTTCTACCCTATCTTATATAGGCCCAGAATTTCATCTCAGAGGTCTATAATTTGCTGTTTCTGCACTTGATATCTACTGCTTAGTATGGCTTTATCAAGAACGTTATGCTAAACCCTATGTGGGGAAAAACAGCTTCTTCACAGGTGTTCACAGAATGTGATCCTGATGGAAACCTTTAGTTTTCACGGCAGTTCCAATAATCTATCAATAATAGAACTTAATCTGCCCTTTGTACTTCCATCTTAATATACAAATGTCTCTTGAGCCACTGCTTTATTCCTCTGAGACGTCAGCCTTTTATTTCACCACCAAATTTTTATTTAAAAAAAAAAAAAAGGCTAAATTTCTCTGGCAGATGTCTTTAAAAGGACATTCAATTTCTGTTCAAATTCCTTAAGATACCATAAAACCAATACTTTAATGAGCATACAGACCTTTTCAGGGCATATGGCTTGGGAATTCTTAAAACATCATCATAAAATTGAGTTACATAGCCAATAAGGTTTCTGTAAAAACAAAACGCATTATGCTCCTGGTCTGGATTGAATGTGACACTAATTGCAGACACTATTGCTTCTGGCCCATTGCCTCAGGGTGCCATTGTTTTAAAAGTGATCTCAAAAGACAATGGTGTCTTCAGACTAGGGAAACTGGGATTTGAATTCCTGGTAGAAGAGTGACTATCCTTTGGCTTTTTTTATTCTAAAGAGGAACAGAAGATGTCTCTAAGTAATCCTAAAAGCAGACCACAGTTATTAGTGTCTCAACAATCTCAAAAGAAATTGAAAAAATTAGTTGCAAAAATGTCAGAAATTCTCAGAGTTATCACAAAAAAGTAAAACTGTCAATGATAGATTTGTTATAGAAACCTGAAACTAGATTTTAGCATAAAACTGACAGTTTCATATTAAAAAAAAACCTCTATCATCTTTTCAAAGTTTATAATAATGTTTTTGACTTATACTGAGTTTTCCAGTTGAGGCTTTCCAATTTCTTCACAGACATCACTCATTGTTATTTATATGACTGTGTGTTATATGACTGTTTACATATGTATATGTATGTAAATGCATATATATAGACATACATATGTACAGTCATGCAAGTATGTGTAGAAACTCACAAACACAGACTTTCCAAGCACTCTGGACCTATAAATCACCACTAACCCTTAGGATTATCAGGCACCATTGGCACCTATATTTCACACTATTAATCAAACACATCACAAATATCACTGCTTAATAAGGAATCGTGGACAAATTGCAGACTGCTAACCCTCACCCTCACAAAACAAGAGAGTCCTAAAGTCTGGGTTTGACATCATTGCAATATTACTGAGTCAGAATTAAGAATTTATTTACAATTACAAGATAATTCAGAAAGTTGGTGTCATTTAGCAGCTTGACTGGTGGACTAAATTTAGGAGATACGTACTCCATTCTGCACAAAACTACAGAGTTTGGACAAATCACTTCCTTGTCTTTTCTTTGATAATGATTTGGATCCCTTTTGTAAAGTGTTTTGAAATCTACTAAACACTGAATAAGCATTATTTAGAGATAAATTGGGACACAGATGTTTTTAAAAATCATAGAGAGGCTGTATTGCATAACAGAGAAGATAACTGTCTCCTTTTTTCCCTCCAAGTTTTCCTTTTTAAAGATGTCTGTGATTTCCCCTCAAAAGCATAGAAGAGTCTTAATTTGCCAGATCAAGTTTTATGAGGTGCCAATGCTTAAAATTAAGTATCACAGTATCACAGTATCACAGTATGCTAGGGATTGGAAGGGACCTCAAAAGATCATCTAGTCCAATCCCCCTGTCGGAGCAGGAACACCTAGATGAGGTTGCACAGGAAGGCGTCCAGGCGAGTTTTGAATGTCTCCAGAGAAGGAGACTCCACAACCTCCCTGGGCAGCCTGTTCCAGTGCTCTGTCACCCTCACTGAGAAGAAGTTTCTTCTCAAATTTAAGTGGAACCTCTTGTGTTCCAGCTTGAATTCATTACCCCTTGTCCTATCATTGGTTGCTACTGAGAAGAGCCTGGCTCCATCCTCATGACATTCCCCCTTTATATATTTATAAACGCTAATAAGATCACCCCTCAGTCTCCTCTTCTCCAAACTAAAGAGACCCAGCTCCCTCAGTCTTTCCTCATAAGGGAGATGCTCCACTCCCTTAATCATCTTAGTTGCCCTACGCTGGACTCTCTCCAGCAGCTCTCTGTCCTTCTTGAACTGAGGGGCCCAGAACTGGACACAATATTCCAGATGCGGTCTCACCAGGGCAGAGTAGAGGGGAAGGAGGACCTCTCTCGATCTGCTAACCACCCCCCTTCTAATACAGCCCAGGATGCCATTGGCTTTCTTGGCCACAAGGGCACAGTGCTGGCTCATGGTCATCCTGCTGTCCACCAGGACCCCCAGGTCCCTTTCCTCTACACTGCTCTCTAACAGGTAGCTCTGCATGTAGATCAAGCATGTTCAAAAAAGGGGTTTTAGCACCAGCATTCAGAATGAATTGCTGAACTTTCCCCTGTAATGTTGACTATAGCTGAATAAGAATCCTTGAGAACTACAAAAGCATGAATAATTTGGGAGACTAACCCTCACTGAAATCTGAAAAACTAAAATATTTTCAATTAAAATTTTGAAAGAGAATTATTTCAAAAATTATTTCTTTGAAAAGCAGTTGTAAAATTGTCACGTTTGTCAATGACATTTCTTCTTCTCCCAGTCCAGAAGTATTTTAAATATGAGATTCATTTCTCAAAAGTTTATCCAAACACATTTTTACAATTTATTTCAAGTTCTTTCAACTAAAAACAATGTACAGAAACACTTCAAGCAGCTCAATATGAGTATATTGGGTTTTGTACAATAATTGTTGTCCATTGTGGACTTTGTTATCATTCACTCTTCCAGCAATCTATATACTCTTTTTCAAAAATTGAAGAGTCAATAAATGAACAGTAATTATAATACCAAACCAAACAGCCACACTGCTATTAGACAAAAATATAGTTCTAATTTTGCTATCTCTGGGATTATATTTACTTACAAGAAATCTAAAAAAAAAATAAAAATTAAAACAATGATTGTTAATTTTAAGTTACAGAAGCAGCAACCACAACAACTTTGATCTAACAATCATTTTTCATCAATAAAAACTAAGGGAAAAAAGTTCAAAGGTGCAAAAGGCAATATGAGTGACAGTCACTGAGATCAGGACACCTATTTCCATCCTTCCCTTGAGAAATTCTCCCTTAAACAAAAATACACAAGAGGCAGGATAAAAGCACAAAATAAAAGGCTAGTGAATGTAAAACAGCTATATTGGGTGAGAGCAAATGTCCATCTTGACCAGTTTCTGACAGTGACTGCTAATGGATGCTTAGGGATCCACTGTAAGAGAGCAGGTATAGTTCCACTAACATCTTCCTGCTTTCCAAGAATGAGTCGCTTTTAGGGATGCCAAAGACTGTATACACAGCTCTCCATTTAACAACATTTATGCAGCCTTCATCAAAATGCATCTGATTTCTCTTTGATACTTTTGGCGCACAATAGCCAATAAGTTATAACCATAAGCTCCAATCATAGACATGCCCTCAGTGAAAAGTTAGTCTCTTCTGCTTATTCTATAAGCTTTGGCTGGTATATTTATTGTCTGCTCCTAGTCCTTGTTATGAGTACTAGCCCATAATTGTTTCATGAGTTGCGTGGAGAAGGTGAACAGGAGCTTACAGACCTTCACCATATCCTTCCGTAGGAATCTCTTTTTGATGATGTGGAATCCTAAGCTATTTAACTAAGCTTAGGCTGCATTACTGGAGGAGCGACCATACTGTGAAATGCACAGGAACAGCACCAGTATGTCCTATGAAAGATTACATGTCTTCTTCAGTTATGTGCTGCTTGTCTTTTCCTGCTTGGGATCCTAAAGCAATGCTTAATGAATAAGTACACACTTCCACTCCTGCTTAAGAAAGCCTTGGAGAATCCGTTTGATATAAAAGGAATTGCAGTTTTGTGCCTCTTGTCTCTTGTGACCTCATTTTCTCTGTACCTTTGGCAATATATGAAAATGGTAATAATAATAAATCTACTCTCCTCAAAGGGCTCCCACGTTGCATTTTCAGCCTGATCTCGGTATTTGACTGCTTCCGGTTGACACCTCGGAGTTCTCTTCTCTAAAGTATAACCTTTTCTGTATTGCTTTTCCTTCCACCTTGCCAAGTCCTTAATACCTGAATTGTTAAGCTTTTAATGTAATCTAATTTGAATTCAGAGCTCAGCTATTTAGCTGCATCCATTTTTTAAAAGCCTGGGGCTCCGTGAACACAGTAAGAAACAGTGCTTTCTGTAAACTGCTTGTGATATGAGAAAAATCAGGGCCAGTGTGCTCTTATTTTTCATCTATAATGTTTCATTACTGTTGTGGCCCATCACCGTTCTCACTGAGTTCTGCTGAACAAATTCATTAACTCTTACAACTTGACTTTCTTCCAAAACCTTTAAAATTGAAGTAAAAGAAAGCACATGAGTTGGAGCTTGGGTGATTTGTGTCTGGAATTCTCATCTACTGGTGTAGTCCTCAGTGATCCTGACAAACCGTGATAGGAGAAAATTATTCAATCTTTTTTTTTTTTTTTTTAAGAAAGGCTGAAATTAGGATCTTCCTCCCAAGTATAAATTTACAGCTAGTCTGCTGCTGAACTGCTTATACCTCTTTTTCTCTGGAGTTACACATTTGAATCATAAATTAACCTGTTTGTGCAGAGGTTGCTGGCTGGAGCAATTTGAATTTGATCCTCCGGAGGAACAATATTAAAAGTTTAGGTGAAGACACATTAACATTGATTTTCACTTAGTTTTGCTGAGACATACACCAGTAATTAACATCCATTCATCAAGTCTGGCCCCTACAAGCAAAATTAAAAAAAAAAAAAAATCATTTCTGTAATATAAAGTCAGCATGAAAGGTGTTTTTTTTTGTTTTTTTTTTTTTTTTGTCTACACGTCTTTCTTTTTACCATAAGGGTATAAATTTAAGGGGTTTTAATAATTTGTCAAATATCTCAAAGCTGGGTGGGTAAAGGGCCTTAAAAAATACTACAAAACCTTGCAGCTTGCATGTAAATAACATTTAATCATGCCAATGAACAAAAAGAGCTTTAAAATAGTATTTATCATTTTGGAGAAAACATGTAAATATAAACCAAGAATGTGTTCTTGCATATTATGGTGTTAAGTTTGCCATCTTTTAGGTAGTGATCCTCTAGCATTTCAGCAGGCAGTATGACCTTCTTGTAACTTTCCAAGAATTTGATTCCTCCAGGTGTCATAAGAGACTTCATAAATGTTGTCTTACACCTTCTCCAGGGAAGTGGAAAGGAGCTATGACATACTTTGCTGGAGTTTGAGAAAAAAACTGAAGACCGAAAACACTCTTTCCTAAGTGGCTCTATTCCAACACATCAGAAAAGAAAAATTTAATATGGATTTTTCTATTCATATACTTATTATTGATAAATTCAATATAAATGTAAGAAATACATGAACTTTATGTGTCAGAGCTAATTTTAGTTGTGGGTGGAAAATTCTTTCTCGTTCTTCCCTAAGTTTGTTCCTTAACTGTAGGGAAGGGACAAAAAACTGTTTCTAGTTGTCATAAATATTATATCTAAGAGCCAAGTAAATGTAAAAAAAGCTCAGAGCAACTGAAGCATTTTCTTTCCATTTCAGTCTTCAAACTTTGAACTCTAAAATAGTGGTAGATTTACTTCTAGACATGATAAGTTGCTTTAAAATAGAAAATACATTTTTCTAAAATGTAAGAAAATGAAAAATTTAAACCAATGTTTCACTGAAAAAAAATCCAACTGATCTGATCTAATAAAATCTAAAAACAATGTTGCAGACAGAGTGAAACTGTGGTTTTAACCTTTCCAGAGCGAGGAGATCTTTAGGGGGAAGTGTCTCCTTTGGATGCTATTTTTTAAGTAAGGGATCAGGAAAAACTCTATACAAGTTGCTCAGCGACAGAGAGGTATGCAAGAAACCGAGATCAAGAGAAAAGATCTAGAATAACAGTTCGTATATGTCTAAGGTGGAGGCGAAAAATAAGTGATGGCAGTTGGATTACTATGCAATTTCGAACAGTGGGGTCCTATGGATAGGGGATTTGGGGGTGTCACAGTACCAGGACACAATTCATATGTTTTGATTTGAGTATAACTACTTAAAGCATTAAAAGTAAGTTTATTCCTGATGAGAAGGAATATAAGATTTGCTGCTGCCTGGAAAAGTTTGATTTGCTGGCAGCCCACAGGCTTGGTGTAGACCCTTAACTTGGTCGGCTTTAACAAGCGAGTTTTCACCTGTCTGTCTTTATAAATACACATATGTTTATGTTAATCTCCTATTTCTTCATTGTACATGGCACCAGAACACAAATTGTGACCAAACACAGGCTGCCTAGAACTAATGCAATGCAAATAGCAATACAATAACACACGAATTAATTGATTTTTAATTATTATCAAATTGATGTTAGCTAAACTAGAGAGCACACAGGAAACAGCAAACAAGGATGGGCACAAGAGAGCAACTTTACTGAGAGTAAAAACAGAAGGCCAAAGGCCAGCTGGAGTTCAAATTGCCTAGTGACACGAGGAGTAATAAGAGATTCTGTCAGTTTGCTCATAACAAAAAGTTCACAGAAAAAGTTCAGAGAAAATGTGGGACTGTTGATGAAAGGGAGGAGACAGCCCAGTGATGGATGACACGGATAAAGCTGAAGTACTCGGTGCCTTCCCTGCCTCCGTACCTCAGACGCTATAGGAAAAGCCTGAGACCAGATTGCTGCACACTCCAGTCAAGCTTGGGAAGGAGAGGAGCAGTCAAGAGCAGAATTGTCGCAGGTTAGGGGCTACTTGGAGGATCCTGATGTATTCAAATCCCTGGGGCCTGGATGAGATTGATCTGAAAGTGTTAACGCACACAGCTGAGGTGATTGTGAAGCTGCTACTTATTTGTGGCCAAAAATTGAAGCAATCTGGAAAAGTCCCTTACAAATGAAAAAAGGAAAAGACTATACCCAGCTTTATAAATGGCAGGAAGAACTATCCGGGAGTTACAGGCGAGTCAGATTCATCTCAGTCCCTGGAAACAGATTCTAAGAGGATTTTTCTAAACATTGAAGGACAAGTAAGCAGCAAAGGCTTACCAAGGACTGATCGTGCTTATTAACCCAATTGCCTTCAGTGATGAAGTGACTGGCAATGTGGATGAAATGACAGTAGTGGATGTAACATACTTTAACTTCAGGAAGGCTTTGGCAGTCTCTCAGAGCATTTTAGTCTCTGAGCTGAAGAAGAAAGGGTTGTACGACTGCACTTCTACGTAGGCTTAATATTGGCTGGACTTCTGTGCTTAGAGGGTAGTAATCAGTGATGTGATGTCCAGTGGAAGCTGGTAATGAGCTCAAGACCCAGAGGGATGATAAAGGTTCCACAATTGTTTGGCATCTTTGCCAACAACCTCAATGATGAGACAAGAATTCTCAGTAAATCTGTGGAAGATATTTAATCGAAGTAAGCAGTTGACACAATACATAATAAAGCTTCAATTCAGAGAGATCTTAAGATGCTGGAGGACTGGGCCAAAAGAAATCCCATGCAGCCTACTCATGAAAAGTTTAAAGTTTATTTTCCACCATGGAATAACTCAATAGAACTTTGAGTAAAGTGGCTGAGTGACCACAGGGGTACAGCAGACAGCAAGCTGAATCTGAGGCCCCAGTGTCCTCTCACCACATATGAGACAAACTGCATACTGGGCTAAGTTAGGAGAATTTTCAGTAGTAGATCAAAGGAACTCACTAGGGGCAAGAGGGTCTTTGCTCACAAACTAGCGGGGCTTATTGACAGAGCTTTAAACTAGACTTGAGGGGGACATTATCAGGCTTGCCCATGACAAGCTGTGGGATGATACACCAAGGTTAGAGGGATGAGGCGCTGGCGAGGGCCCTCAGCCTATTGCTCTGAGATGTACTGGCTACACTGCAGCACACTTGAAGCCTTACAAAGATGAGCCAGGGGCTCCTGAGGTAATAGGAGCCAAGAGGAAAACACCAATGAAATACCCCACAGGAATTAAGAGATGTTCCTCTAAGAGGGTAACACGGCCAATAGTCATGAAGTGCCTCTACACCAATGCACGCAGCATGGGCAACAAACATCAGGAATTGGAAGCCACCGTGCTACTAGAAAGCTACAACCTGGTTGCCGTTACTGAAACCTGGTGGGACAAATCCCATGAGTGGAGTGCGGTTGTCAATGGCTACAGGCTGTTCAGAAGCAACAGGTGAGGAAGGAGGGGCAGAGGCATTGCCCTCTACATCAAGAAATGGATAGAGTGTGAAGAGCTGTCTCTGAAGAATAGCCACAAAGCAGGTTGAAAGCCTATGGGTAAGAATTAGAGACGGAGGCAACAAAGGGAACCTTGTGGTTGGTATCTACTGCAGGCCACCTGATCAAGGGGAGCCTATTGATGAAACCTTCTTACTCCAGCTGCAGGAGGCATCATGCTCGCAGGCTCTTGTCCTGCTGGGGGACTTCAACCACTCCGACATCTGTGAGCTATAGGCCATGCAGGAGACACCTGGCAGGCATCAAAGATAACTTCTTAAGCCAGGTAATAGACAGCTCCACCAGAGGGGGTGCAGTACTGGACCTGATGGTCACCAGTGCAAGTGAACTAACTGGTGACATCAAGACTAAAGGCAGCCTGGGCTGCAGTAATCAGGCATGGGTGGAGTTTGCAGTCCTGAGGGATATGGGTCAGGCAAAGCGTAAAGTCAGGACCCTGAATTTTAGGAAAGCAAAATTCCAGCTCTTCAAGGAGGTAGTCAATAGGACCCCCTGGGAAACTGCCCTCAGGGACAAGGGAGCAGAACAGAGCTGGCAGATCTTTAAGGATGCTTTCCACAAAGTGCAAGAGCTCTTGATCCCCAAGTGTAAGAAATCAGGAAAGGAGGGCAAGAGACCAACATGGCTGAGTCGAGACCCGCTGGTCAAACTAAAGGGCAAGAAGGAAATGCACAGGCAATGGGAGCAGGGACAGGTATCCTGGGAAGAGTATAGGGACACTGCTTGGTTGTGTAAGGATGGGTTCAGGAAGGCCAAGGTGCAGCTAGAGCTGAACTTGGCAAGGGACGCAAAGAATAATAATAAGGGCTTCTACAGTTATGTCAGCCAGAAAAGGAAGGTCAAAGAAAGTGTCCCCCCCCAATAAGCAAGACTGGCAAACTGCTAACAACGGACGAGGTGAAGGCTCAACATTTTTAAGCCTCCAACTCAACAACTTTTTTGCCTCAGCCTTCCCTGGCAACCTCTCTTCCCACATCTCTCAAGTGGATGGACCGCAAGATAGGGACTGGGGGAGAAAAGTCCCTCTCACTGTAAGAGAAGATCAGGCTTGTGACATCCTGAGGAACATGAACACACAGAAGTCTATGGGACCTAACAAGATGCATTCCAGAGTCCTGATGGAATTGGCTGAGGTAGTTGCCAACCCACTCGCCGTGATATTTGAAAATTCATAGCACTCAGATGAAGTCTTCGGTGACTGGAAAAAGGGAACCATTGCAACCATTTTTAAAAAGGGTAGAAAGGAGGGCCCTGGGAACTACCGACCTGTCAGCCTCACCTCTGTGCCTGGAAAGTTCATGGATCAGATCCTTCTAGAAGCTACATTAAGGTACATGGAGGACAGAGAGGTGATTTGAGACAGCCAGTATGGCTTCACCAAGGGCAAGTCCTGCCTGAGCAACCTAGTGGCCTTCTATGACAGAATGACTACATCAGTGGAGAAGGGAAGAGCTATGGATGTCATCTATCTGGACTTTTGTAAGGCCTTTGACACAGTTCCACACAACATCCGCTCTAAATTGGAGAGATATGTTTTTGATGGGTGGAATGTTCAGGGGATGAGAAATTGATTGATGGTTGTATCCAGAGGGTAGTGGTAAATGGCTCAGTGTCCAGGTGAAGATGGGTGCGCTGGAAAATTATAGTTCAGCATTCAGATTAAGCAAAGGAGTTGTGGAGTCTCCATTCACGGAGATTTTCAGGACATGATAAACCCGATCTGACTTATCATAGAATCATACAATGATTTAGGTTGGAAATGACCTTGAAGATCATCGAGTCCCAACCCCCCTGCCATAGGCAGGGACACCTCCCACTAGACCAGGTCGCCCAAGGCCACGTCCAGCCTGGCCTTGAACACCTCCAGGGATGGGGACTCAACAACCTCTCTGGGCAACCTGTTCCAGTGCCTTACCACCCTCAAAGGGAAAAACTTCTTCCTCATGTTCAATCTGAACCTGCCCTCTTCCAGTTTAAAGCCATTCCCCCTTGTCCTATCCCTACATGCCCTAGTAAAAAGTCCTTCCACAGCCCTCCTGTGGGCCCCCTTTAGGTACTGGAAGGCCGCAATAAGATCTCCCCAGAGCCTTCTCTTCTCCAGGCTGAACAGCCCCAACTCTTTCAGCCTCTCCTCAAAGGAGAGGTGCTCTAGCCCTCGGATCATCCTCGTGGCTCTCCTCTGGACATGCTCCAGCAGGTCCATGTCCTTCTTATGTTGGTGACTCCAGAGCTGGATGCAGTACTCCGGGTGGGGTCTCACGAGAGTGGAGTAGAGGGGCAGAATCACCTCCTTTGACCTGCTGGCCACACTTCTTCTGATGCAACCCAGGACACGGTTGGCCTTATGGGCTGCGATCACACATTGCGATTTTGTTGAGCTTCTTGTCAATCAGCACCCCCAGGTCCTTCTCCTCAGGGCTGCTCTCCAGCCATACCCCGCCAAGCCTGTATTTGTGCTTGGGATTGCCCCGACCCAGGTGTAAGACCTTGCACTTGGCCTTGTTGAACTGCTTGAGTCTGGCTTGGTCCCACCTCTGCAGCCTGTCCATGTCCCTCTGGATGCCATCCCTCCCCTCCAGCGTGTCTACCTCGCCAAACAGCTTGGTATCATCGGCAAACTTGCTGAGGGTGCACACGACCTCACTGTCTATGTCGCTGACAAAGATGTTGAACAGTACAGGTCCCAGTACCGACCCCTGAGGAACGCCACTCGTCACTACTCTCCACTTGGACATCGAGCCGTTGACCACAACTCTTTGAGTGCAACCCTCCAGACAGTTCTTTATCCACCGAGGGGTCCATTTGTCGAATCCATGTCTCTTCAATTTAGAGACCAGGATATCATGTGGGACAGTGTCAAATGCTTTGCACAAGTCCAGGTAGATGACATCAGTTGTTCTTCCCTTGTCCACTGCCGCTGTAACCCCTTCGTAGAAGGCCACCAAATTTGTCAGGCATGACTTGCCCTTGGTGAAGCCATGCTGGCTGTCACCAATCACCTCCTTGTTTTCTATGTGCCTCAGCAGAGTTTCCAGGAGGATCTGCTCCATGATCTTGCCAGGCACAGAGGTGAGACTGACTGGCCTGTAGTTCCCTGGGTCTTTCTTGTTTCCCTTTTTGAAAATAAGGGTTATGTTTCCCCTTTTTCAGTCGGCAGGAATCTTGCCAGACCGCCACGACTTCTCAAATATGATGGCTAGTGGCTTAGCAACCACATCTGCTAGTTCCCTCAGGACCCGCGGATGTATCTCATCAGGTCCCATGGACTTGTGCACCTTCAGATTTACTGTTAGCAATAATCCTGCTTGGATTGGAGGTTAAAGCAAATAATCTAAGGTCCTTCCTGTAATTCCCTCTTTCTGATTCTAATTTCCTGCTTCTTAATGCACTGGGTTTTTATACTGTTTCCATGTTCTTAAGCATGAAGAAAATGTACTTTGATTTGTATCTATGCAGGCAGCGTTGTCAGCTAGGATGGTGGAAGTCTACATTTATTTCGAAGAAACAGGAAAAAGTGATGCAGAAGTCAGAGTTGATTTGCTATTTGTCTAAGTAAGGTGGTGTCCGTTAATGCTAGTAAGACTCTAACACAAGAATTTGGGTAAGAAACTAGGTTTTTGTGTCTTTGCTTCTTTTAGTTAAGGGATCAGGATCACCTTGGCACAATTATCTAGTAACTTTAAGAGCTATGGATGTTCTCATCAGTAAGATCTCGGTAAGTAGAAGCTGTCAAACAGTAGACTGCAGAGAAGTGTTCTATATTACCAGCTACTGCAAGAACACTTTGAGTTATAAATATCCATAAGCTTTAATGGAGAAGAGAACTGTGCCTGTCAGCAGAAAAAAAATACTATCAACCTGTGATGCCCTACACAAATAATGTCAAACTTGGGGCACGATGCAGATTAAGGTGCACTTTAAGCCATCTACTAAATGGAGTATTAGCTGGAAACTGGATCTTGCCATCAATGAAACATAATTTAATATATCTGAGGCCAGTTATTGGTTCACCTATCTCAGCTACGGTTGCACTGAAGGCAAAAAAGTCCTTTTGACTGTAAGAAAGTACTCTCTTTTCTATTACTGAGCTCAACAGTAAGTTTTGTTCCTGTTTGTGTTCCATGGCAGCACCTTGAAAGGAAAAGATTTTAGCCTTGAACACAAGAATACTCCCTGCTTCTGTGAGTGTGATATCACCGTATCTCAATGGAGCATGAGCAATACTTTCATAACTTGCTATGTTAGAGAAGAAAAGAATGTATTTATTTTGATATGAGCAACTGATAGGTAATATTAATCTGGGATTGTCTACCCAGGTAGACAATCTGGGTTTATATTACTCTCTATTCTAATCTAATTTCTGCTTTTAATTTTTAATTTGACCCTTAGCAAGATATGGGATCTTTCTTTACCTTGCCATTAGCTTATGTTAGATTTACCTTGTCTTAGCACTGTAAAAATTAGGCTAACAATGCCCGCTCACCTTATTATAATACCTGGAGAACTTTAGGAACAAAAAATGCAAAGTATTTTAACTGGGCAGAAAAGAAAAAAGGGAGCGTGGAGACAATCTTTGAAAATTCACTCTAAGGTTTTGAAAGGTTTCCGTGACTGCTCATGGTAGAGAAGTTTCTTTGATTGCAAGCACTTTCACTCTTGGCTTGTACGTTCACCCTTGACTCAGACATCCAAAGACTCCAAAATTTGAGGCCTAAAACCAGGAATGAAACAAGAAACTGAAGGGCACATGACTTAGAGGAGACAAGGACAGAGTTGAGAAAGTGACGAGAAAATTGCCAATAACGAGAGTGGAGTTATGCAGAATATGGAAGTCAGGAATGAGGATAATGAAGATAATGAGAGGTTAATGAAAAGATCATAATAGAGGCTGTCCATAATGTAGATGATTACTAGACCAGCGTTTTGGATGAAATTAATAAAGGAAAAGCAAGAAAGGCCAGTGATGAAGCACACAACTGAAGCAACTAAAGATTAAGTTTACACAATTTTTTGCACTGATACCAAAGAAAATCAGCCAAGTTTAAAGAGATAAATTAAAGGAATAAAAGGAATTAGGGATGATTTTACAAAGAAAAAGATGTTGGGAGAGAAAAAGAGAATTTCTGCATTCTGTAAGCTTATGAAAATCAAAGAGGAAAAATGAATAGAGAGGTTGGGTAAAGTCAGATTATAGCTTGAGTACCCAGGTGAAAGGTCCTATTGTCACTAGGCTCTTATTGTCTAACCAAGTATGTCTTGCCTGTTGATTGCATTCTGAAGGAATTTCATGCTTACACAACTAAACCTGGTTCCTTATTTGGAGAATATTTACAGCAATGCTGCAAATAGCATTCCAGCCCTATGCCTACACATTAGCTTCCCAGTTGGTCCACCAAACTCTTACCCTGTTAGTATTATACGTAATATAATTCATAGGAAAGCAGTTCCCCTCAGCACCCCCAAGAACAAAGAAAAGTCCCAAAGAAATGCATGATTCAGATCACACGTTAAACTTACTATGGAAATTGCGCAACTAGTCAAGACAAGATAACATAGAGTGGTCTTCAAACTATGGGTAAATGCATTCAGGCACGAGAGATTATAGGTCTTCTTGAAATGGAAGAATTCCGAAAATAAGAATTGGCAATGTGACTTTCAACAGAGTACAAGAAATGTCCAAAAACCAGCCAGAAACCAAATAGGCAACAGAAGATCTGCTTGCAGGGAGAAATTAAGGGCAGTAGGAAGGTAATATTGTGTTTTATTTTATATCACTACTGTGGATCCTGATAATTTTCATAAATAAACTTGAACTTCTCTTTTTCTTTCTGTTTCATTTAATGAGAAATTTTGGTGTGATCCCTCCAGTTTCAAGACAGACCACGTGAGAGTTCAACTGCAGAGGCAGAAGTTTATTTAACAAAATATGCATGAGATCTTGACAACTAGTGCCATAATTATTCAAGTGATTACCCTATCAATCAGCACTTCTGTTGTTCAGCTAGCCTCTCTGTCATTGGGGGATCAGAGGTTGCGGTATTCCTTTCTTGTAGGCTTCTTTTTACTGCAATTTAAGCAAATTCAGAGATTTTGTCTTGTCTTTATTCATAACCTCTTAATGAAGCTAGAGGCATGCAATGACTTCTTTAGCTATCTAATCGCTAAAATTATTTGCTAATTTTGATAGATAAATATATGATTAGGGATAATCTATAGTTATCTAACTATTAAACTGAAACAATTTTTTAGGAAAAAAGAAAATATTGTTACTCTATCCCTCATCTTGCACACAAGTAAAATTTATCCCACTTTTGCATTTTGAAGGTATTTCTTTGCTCACTTTTTAACTTTGGATTTTATACAACTAAGAAAAATATTTATGCCAGTAAGACTAACAGTTTGGGCCTACCTTTCCAGTGGAAAAATTATGTGTAAGTTGAAATACTTCTTAAATACATGGAGTTATGTTATTCCTGAATTAACACCACATAGATGGAGAAAAAGTACGTTGAAAAGTTGTTTCCAGCATATCAGGATGAAAATATATCAAATGGAGCCTTTGAAATCTTTGTGCAACAGGCAAGGTGTAAAAGCTGAGGTGTTGTCAGTTACGCAGGCTATATGGTGGTTCAAACAACATGATTTTAATAGGAAAGGATGAGGACATGAAAAAATATGGGGGTAACTGCAATACTGTATTGGCTTCACGTGGCAAGGTTTTGGTAGCGGGGAGGCTCCAGGGGTGGCTTCTGTCAGAAGATGCTAGAAGTTCCTCTTGTGTCCGACAGAGCCAATGCCAGCTGGCTCCAAGACAGACCCGTCGCTGGCCAAGGCAGATCCCATCACCAATGGTGGTAGCATGTCTGTGATAACATATTTAAGAAGGGGAGAAAAACTCCTGTGCAACAGCAGACAGAGAGAGGAGCGAGAATATGTTAGAGAAACAACTCTGCAGACACCAGGGTCAGTGAAGAAGGAGGGAGAGGAGGTGGTCCAGGCACCAGAGCAGAGATTCCCCTGCAGGCTGTGGTGAAGACCATTGTGAGGCAGGCTGTCCCCCTGCAGCCCATGGAGGTTAATGGTGGAACAGCTATCCACCTGTAGCCTGTGGAGGACCCCAAGCCAGAGCAGGTGGATGTCTGAAGGAGGCTGTGACCCCATGGGACACACATGCTGGAGCCTATGGAAAGAGGAGCCTACACTGGAGCAGGTTTTCTGGCAGGACTTGTGACTCCATGGGGGACCCACGCTAGAGCAGTCTGTTCCTGAAGGACTGCACCCTGTTGAAGGGACCCACGCTGGAGCAGTTCGTGAAGAGCTGCATCCTGTGGGAAGGTCTCACGTTGGAGATGTTCGTGATGGCCTGTCTCCCGTGGGTGGGACGCCACGCTGGAGCAGGGAAAGAGTGTGAGGAGGAAGGAGCAGAAGAGACAATGAGGACAACTTCCTTCTCTAAGTGGTTGAGGAGTCAACGAGAAGGGGAGCTATGCTGGACCTTGTTCTCACGAACAAGGAGGGGCTCATAGACAGTGTCAAACTCAAGGGTAGCCTGGGCTGCAGTGACCATGAAATGGTTGAGTTTGAGATCCTCGAGGCAGCGAGGAAGGTGGTGCAGCAGGCTGACCACCCTGGACCTCGGGAGAGCTGACTTTGGCCTCTTGAAGAATCTGCTTGGTGTGGTGCCATGGGATGAAGCACTGGAGGGAAGGGGGGAGGGGGTCCCAGAAAGTTGGTTAATATTCAAGGACCGCCTCCTCCAAGCTCAGGAGCAATGCATCCCTACAAAGAGGAAGGCATGCAGAAAAGCCAGGAGGCCTGCATGGATGAACAAGGAGCTCCTGGACATGACCAAAAGGAAAAAGGAGGACTATAGGGAGTGGAAACAGGGGCGGGTAGCCTGGGAGGGATACAAAGGAATAGCTAAAGCCCAGACAGAACTAAATCTGGCCAGGGATATTAAGACAAACAAAAAAATCCTTCTTTAAATATGTCAGCAAGAAAAGAAAGACTAGGGAAACTCTGGGCCCTCTCCGGAAGGATATGCAACAACTGGTTACCCGGGACAGTGACAGAGCTGAGGTACTCAATGACCTTTTTGCCTCAGTCTTCACTAGCAAGGACTGCAGCCACACTACCCTTGACACAGAATGCAAAGACGAGGATTGGGGAAATGTAGAACCATCCACTGTAGGTGAAGATCAAGTGCAAGACCTCCTGAGGAATCTGAAGGTGCACAAGTCCATGGGACCTGATGAGATACATCCGCGGGTCCTGAGGGAACTAGCAGATGTGGTTGCTAAGCCACTAGCCATCATATTTGAGAAGTCGTGGCGGTCTGGCAAGATTCCTGCCGACTGAAAAAGGGGAAACATAACCCTTATTTTCAAAAAGGGAAACAAGAAAGACCCAGGGAACTACAGGCTAGTCAGTCTCACCTCTGTGCCTGGCAAGATCATGGAGCAGATCCTCCTGGAAACTCTGCTGAGGCACATAGAAAACAAGGAGGTGATTGGTGACAGCCAGCATGGCTTCACCAAGGGCAAGTCATGCCTGACAAATTTGGTGGCCTTCTACGAAGGGGTTACAGCGGCAGTGGACAAGGGAAGAACAACTGATGTCATCTACCTGGACTTGTGCAAAGCATTTGACACTGTCCCACATGATATCCTGGTCTCTAAATTGAAGAGACATGGATTCGACAAATGGACCCCTCGGTGGATAAAGAACTGTCTGGAGGGTTGCACTCAAAGAGTTGTGGTCAACGGCTCGATGTCCAAGTGGAGAGCAGTGACGAGTGGCGTTCCTCAGGACCCCACCTGGAGTACTGCATCCAGCTCTGGAGTCCCCAACATAAGAAGGACATGGACCTGCTGGAGCGTGTCCAGAGGAGATCCACGAGGATGGTCCGAGGGCTAGAGCACCTCTCCTATGAGGAGAGGCTGAAAGAGTTGGGGCTGTTCAGCTTGGAGAAGAGAAGGCTCTGGGGAGATCTTATTACAGCCTTCCAGTACCTAAAGGGGGCCCACAGGAGGGCTGTGGAAGGACTTTTTACTAGGGCATGTAGGGATAGGACGAGGGGGAATGGCTTTAAACTGGAAGAGGGCAGGTTCATATTGAACATGAGGAAGAAGTTTTTCACTCTCAGGGTGGTAAGTCACTGGAACAGGTTGCCCAGAGAGGTGGTTGAGGCCCCATGCGTGGAGGTGTTCAAGGCCAGGCTGGACGTGGCCTTGGGCGACCTGGTCTAGTGGGAGGTGTCCCTGCCTATGGCAGGGGGGTTGGAACTCAATGATCTTCAAGGTCCTTTCCAACCTAAACCATTCTATGATTCTATAAATGCTTAATGAACTGAACACAACCCCCATTCTCGATTCTCCTGGGCGGAGGAGGCAGAGGAATCAGCAGTGAAGTTGAGCCCAGGAAGAAGTGAGGGATGAAAGGAAGGTGTTTTCAGATTTGTTCTTGTTTCTCATTACCCTACTCTGTCGTTAGCTAGGAATAAATTCAATTAATTTCCCTGAGTTAAGTCTGTTTTGCCAGTGATGGTCATCATGGAGTGATTTCCCTGTCCCTTTGTCGACCCACAAGACTTTGGTCATATTTTATTCTCCCCTGTCCAGTTGAGGAGGAGGAGTAATAAAGCAACTTGGTGGGCACCTGGCAGTTGGTCAAGGTCAACCCACCACAGATATCAAGGGATTTTCTTATCTACTGTGAGTAAATAAAGAAGACAGCTATTGGGTTCATTGTAAGGTATCTCTTGAATTGTTTTTCTCCCTTGCATCCCATCCCATAGACTAAAAAAGCAGATCACTTCAGCGCCAGGCTTTCAGTGCTCTCCCCTCATCCCAGCATATGTCATCTTCCTAGGGAAGAAAGTAGTGTGCACAAGGGTAGATAACGGCAGAGACCATCAATGGCATCCTCTCTGCGTTTTACACCAGAACACAGGAATCATCTTGCTAGATCAGGTTATCTAGGTCCACCATTCTGAGGTCTGAGGGCTAGCAATAAGCTTCCCACAGGAAGATGTGGGAAGTAAACCATGGGGAAAATGCTTCATTAAATATCTCATCCTTATTCCTTAAGTCTGTGATTTGCTTAAGGCCCAAAATGTGTATTTTGATTTCCCTTCCAAAAATCCTATTGTTGTTAGTAAATATTCTGATATTATTTTTTTTTCTGGTAGGTATATAAACATCTAACTGCTTTCTAATATTTGATCAACTATAACCTTCAACATTGATGAAAATCAAAGCCCTGTTACAAACAGAGTGACAGAATGCTTTGTTTTATCAGTATGAATTTGCAACCTTTTGAATTCGTCAAGTATTAATGTTCTTGTGGTAGGAAACAAAAAGTACAGTCAGAAAGGGCTTCACAGATATTGGGCAGAATTCCTGCATTTGGAGCTGACTTAGAGATGAATGGTAGTAAAAAGAAGCTACAGGCTTTTCTACAGTTATGCATTTTCCCATTTAACTTACAGTAACAAAAAGAAAAGGGGTACACATTATACTGTACCACAACAGAATGATCGGTGACAAACGTCTGTCAGTAAGATTACCACTGCAGAAAGAATATGTAAACATACGTTTCAAAACCAGTTTTTCCTTATGCATTCTGTCTCGTCACAAAGATGCCAAACTGGATCAACTAACTTTGCAAATAAGATGAGCATATTTAATAATATGAGAGTGATGGAACGATAACATTTTATTATCTTGGTTTAGAACACTTTCTTAGTTTAATTTTTCTTTAGAAAAACATTAAGCACAGTTAATCAAGGTCTGTCACTGGATTCCAGTGGTGACTTTGTACACTGCAAAATAAAAAGCACAAAAGCAGCACAAACAAAAGGAACATACGGAGTTGTCTGTGGTTTCTCACAGACTTCAAGCAAAGAACAGATTTTTACAGACTTTTAATACAGGGAAACTTAAAATCATCCTGGTCTTTTCAAACCAAATAAAAATATTGCTGTGCACATGGTGTGGCAAGTCCTTCAGCAAGGAAGGGCTTCATAGTACAAGGATCAGTACTATGGCGCTACTGAGAAGAGATGATATTTTCCTGTTTTCTAATATCTTTAATCCATTGAAGTACTGTAGAACTAATTTAAGTTCATAATTTCTTTCGTGTTCAATTATTGGAACATGCCTATTAGTTTGCACACTGCCTTTGCAAAGGTGTGCCAGCACAATGAATAAACCTCCCTGCAATGAGACAGTCTGGACTTAAATTTATAAGTCCAGAAGACCGTTACTGATGGAAATCGAACTTTTCTTTTACCTCAGAGGTTTAGCATATTTATTAATTACCTGGAAATCAATTACATGCTATCGATGTGAAACCTCACAAGGCTGTGTCTATAGAAAAACTTTTAGATAAAGCTGTCCTTTAGTAGGAGTATAGCTATCTTGGTTAAGCTAATTTTCTAGACTTCCTCAGTGGGCAATGGAAAGACCTAAGATGGGAGAAATTGATCTTCAGAGGTGTCTAAGAAAGGATTTTGAGAAAGGGGGATGTGCTAGCCTCTGGAAGTGTTGATTTATGTCTACTGATAAAAGAGAGAATCCACTCTAGATTAAACTACTGGCCAAAATTGTAAAAATAATTTTAAAAAAGGGTTTGGGTCTGGATCCAACCCTGGTTGACTAACTGAAAAGACTCATTTGGAGAATGCGAAACAGAAACCAGAAGTCCTTATGCACTGAATGGTGGACGCCTTCTAGGAGAAATATATTTTACGCTTTCCAGTGAAAATTCTTTAATTATAAAATATTTCAGATCTTTTCTCCCTTCTAAAATGCTGATCCTCTCTTTTTTGGGGAGATCCCATTTTTTCCTATTCTCCAAATTGCTATTTTCTCCACAGTATTTTAATAATACATTTTTCCTATAACAGATAGTAGAACTGGAAAATATGGGATTTTCTGGCTGGTCTCATCTAATCATTTTCTTTAAAATATTTTCTTTGAATCGGACATTTCACTTTGTCTTAACATCCTTTTCTGATTTCGATTTGAGTTAATACAATACTCTGAATCTTGACATCTCTGAATAGTTTAACTGAAGTCAGTTGGAGTGCTCACACTCCTACTGCTAAGTTCATACTTAGACATTCTCAGGCTGGCATCTTTATCACTGTTCTTTGCCTAATTGTGTTGGCCCTCATTGTGAATTTCTTGATTTTCTTCTGGTGTAAATTCCCTGACTGTAACAGAGGTGCAAGTTCAATGCTGCCAATGGAGGCCTGTCTGACTTACTTTGCTGTTCATAAAAACAGGATCAATAATATGTGAGTTCTGGAAGTTCTGTAGCATGAAGCATTATACTAAACATCTGTTTTCAATATGACAGGATTTATTTCATCATGCCTAAAATCTAAGTGATTATTTGTCTTGATTAACAAGTTGAAAATTCTTTTCTACTTAAGACTTTTAAAAGAGTCATCTTACTACTCCTCCTTTGGTGGTAATCTGTTTCAGTGAAACGTATTAAAAGTTAAAATTAAATAAATCTGCATTAGAACAACAGGAGGTTATCTACAGGATAGCAAGGATAGACAGAGAGGGGCTTCTTTATGTTCTGGTAGAAGGTGAAGAACCCACTGTGCTTAACTGACCTGGAAAGAGCTTATGCATTTCCTTTCAATTTGATATGGATGGTTAATTTTTTTTCTTAGAAAAGCCTCCCTATTGTTAAGAGGGCAGACGATTCCTATTGATTACAGTGTTATCTAACGGTGAGAAAGAAGCTTGCCTCCCTGCTGCTGACTTCAGCTGAGAAGTCAATCATGACTGCTACAGCTGAATCTGGAGGAAAACTGAGAAATGGGAACAGGAGGAAAGCCATTACTCAGGGCCAGTAACAAAGTAGTACTGAATCTTTATTTAGGAAATGTCCAGTTTTGTAATATTTCATTAGTCGGCACAAGCTATTTAAATTCCAGCTTTCAGATGCAATATTGTGGGTGTCAAGTACATGCACTATTCAGAGATAGGGCCAACTGTTGTACAAAAAACAGTGCTACCATAAATAGGAAATATGTTTCAGTCATATGCAGACTTTCTGTATGGCTTACTGACTTTAAGCTTGTCACTCACTGATGTCCAAAGACTGGTCAATGAGCTTAACAACTGGTAAAAAATGAGATGAAACTGCTTAAGAAAAGGCAGCTCAAGCATGAACACAGCTGGATGTGTTTGAGTCGCTGCCAGCTATCCACGTATTTGTTATCAGGTTGTAGCTTACTTGAGCACAGTGGCAGGAATAAGCCAAAAGGAGAAGTGTAAAAGGTCAAAAAATTACTTGAGAGATTAATTTAGTGCAGTCATTCCATTTTTCAGATTTTATTGAGTCTCATGTTTGATTTGAATGTTTCACAAACATCTGAATGAGATGTAATTCCATTTAACGACTGTTACCCTTTGAGACAGACTTTGAATAATGGAATCACAGGCCTGGAAGGGACCTCAAGAGGCCATTTTTTCCATCTCCCAACTCTAATGCAAACTCAACTATGCTCATATCATCCCTGACTGATGTTTGTTCTAAAATACCTCCAGTGAGGGAGGCTTTACCATCTCCCGTGCCATTATCTTCCAGGGTCTCTATCCTAGCACTGGAATTTGGTTCCTAATAATTCTCGGCCTAATCTACTGATGATACAGAGAACAAATTACTCCTTTCCTCTTTGTGTCACCTTTTCATGTATTTGAAGTCTATTAGCATACCTCACCTTTAATTATGTACTAAGGACCTTTTGGCTTCAAGGGAGACAACATAACTGTAAAGGCAGAGAATTTATGTAACAGAGTAACAGTGTGATCTAGAAAACAAGAGTCTCGGTTAAGTGGTTACCCTTCCTGGTTAGTCGTTCCATTGATTAGATAGCCAGTCTGCCCTCGGAAGATCCCGGATCATGAACACTTCTTTCTAGTTCCCTTCTTCCTGCAATATTAGTGAATCTGAATCCTTGTAGCCAATGCTTGTTTATTTATAATCTCTACTATTTGGGAAAGAGGCTGTGTTAACTGCAAAATACTCCACTGTTAGGCAATATTTATCACCATAGCTAACTATATAGCTATGCGTAAACTACACTAATCTACTCACAGAACCTAAACGAAAACGAAACAAGACTACATATTCATTTTCCCATTTTGCATCCAACCTTACACCAATAGCCTCTACACTACTTTCTCAATTAATTTTACTGCAAATCTGTTAAATATCTGAGTCTCCTCTGGCTAAGTCAGGAGCTTATGATAGTTAGTCTAAGGTTTAGGCCTGTAATCCCCTTCTTACTGGCTATGTGACCTTCTTGCAAGCTGGTACACTCAGCTTATGTATTCATTTTCATAATAAAGTAGAAAGAGCTTCTCACTGCCTTTTTTTAAAGTGTTTTACAATGAAGTTACTACAGCACCTACTTAGTCTATTTTAGATAAAGCTCTTTGGTTTTTGTCCTTCTTTATCACGTTTTACTGCTTGGCAAAATTGCTATGGGCAAAGTATTTGGGACAATATTTTTCCCTTGGATATAAAGTTTTCTACAACTTTTTTCTTTTTTTCCCCCCAGTGGTAACAGTATCGACTAACCTGCCTTTGGACAGCCTTGAAAGAATCTCGTCACTTGGTCTTGCAAAACCAAGTGGACTTGGTGGTCTAGGCACTTTATGCAGACCCTACTCTTGTAGCCTCCAAAAATTTATTACAAAATACTTAAATGGTATGCCAGTTGTCAAATAAATACTTCAAACAATCCAGTGGTAGTAGGATCTTACCTTAAGTTTAGTAATTTTATGGTTATAGACTTTATTTTAACAGAATTGTACTAGATTGCTTAGAATTTTTAAAAACATTTTATTCTTCATGAACCATTCAGAGGAGAGGTTTTGCTTTTAGTATTAAATCTTGCAGCAGTCTCTGCTGATTGCTACCATTCTGGTTTACTTCTTTTATATACCACTGCTTGTTTACTAGTAGGGATATTTAGTCTGCAGTATTTTCAGTCTAATTAATAACTGCAGTAGTAGTTTAACTTGAAGAACCATGTAGCTTTAATCTTCCATCTAATAGGCGTTTGTTCCGATTCCTGCATGATATAGCTATTCAGAGGGACCTGGATAAGATCAAGAAGTGGGCCCATGTGAACCTCATGAGGTTCAACAAGGCCAAGTGCAGGGTCCTGCACCCGGGTCAGGGCAACCCCCAGTATCAATACGTGCTGGGAGATGAAGGTATTGAGAACCGCCCTGCCAAGAAGGACTTTGGGGTACTGGTGGATGAAAAGCTGGACATGAGCCAACAATGTGTGCTCACAGCCTAGAAAGCCAACCGTATCCTGGGCTGCATCAAAAGAAGTGTGGCCAGCAGGTCGATGGAGAGGATTCTGCCCCTCTACTCCGCTCTCATGAGACCCCATGAGGAGGACTGTGTCCAGCTCTGGGGCCCCCAACATAAGAAGGACATGGACGTGTTGGAGTGGGTCCAGAGGAGGGCCACAAAAATTATCAGAAGGACGGAACACCTTTCCTATGAGGAAAGGCTGAGAGAGTTGGGGTTGTTCAGCCTGAAGAAGAGAAGGCTCCAGGGAGACCTTATGGCAGCCTTTCAGTACTTAAAGGGGGCTTATAAGGAAGATGGGGACAAAATCTTTAGCAGGGCCTGTTGCAACAGGACAAGGGGTAATGGCTTTAAACTAAAAGACAGAAGATTTAGACTACATATAAAGAAGAAATGTTTTATGATGAGGGTGGTGAGACACTGGAACAGGTTGCCCAGAGAGGTGGTAGGTGCCCGATCCCTGGAAACATTCAAGGTCAGGTTGGATGGGTCTCTGAGCAACGTGATGTAGTTGAAGATGTCCCTGCTGATTGCAGGGGGTTGGACTAGATGACCTTTGAAGGTCCCTTCCAACCCAAACCATTCTATGATCCCATTTATAAAGTAAGACTTTAGCTCTGCTCTTAGGGAAATAATGTGGTAGGACCTGTGATCAATGCAAAAAAGGCATGATGGGATAGCTCAGGTGACTGGAGTGGTAGGATGGATTGATGCAAGATCTTCAAGAAAGACAGGCAGAGAAGGCAAGGAGTATTGTCATATACATGAAGGAGCAGCTCAAATATATGGACCTGCATGAGAGCTTGTAGGTCTCAGAGGAGAGGGCAGTGAAGATGGCATCATGGATAAAGCGTGTTACTGACCACCTGATCAGTATGAGGAAGTGGACAGTCTTCTTGAAACACTCAAGGAGGTCTTTGGGTCATATGATGCTGGTTCTTATAGGAACTTTAACATTTGTTGGAAGGGCACTGGTGAGAAGCAAGGTATCCAGGCTTCTGGATGGTATCAGGGATAAATTCTTGATACAGGCACTGGAGGAGCCAACCAGGATGACACACAGGTGGACCCACCATTCACTAGCTAGCAATAACTGGTTGGGAATGTGATATTCAATGGAAACCTTAGCTGTAGTGACCACAACATAGTGGAGTTTAAGATCCTGGGGAGGCAGAGGGAGGCAAGCAGAAAGGTACAGAGCCTGCACTTTAGCAGGGCAGACTTCAGCTTATCTGGGGAGTTGAAAGGTGTAATTCCTTGGGAGGCAGGTCTGACAAGCAAACGAGTTCAGGCAATCTAGCAGGTCTGTAAGGACATTAGCTTTCAAGCACATGAATAGTTCACCCTGATGCTCAGAAAGTCAAGTACACTTACCAGTAGACCAGCTCATGACAGACCTCCACTGTAAAAGGCAGCATAAAGGAGATGGAAGCAAGGACAGGCTACAACGGAGGGATTTTGAAACATTGCATTAACGTGTAGCGATGGCATTAGCAAAACCAAAGCTCAGCTGGAGTTGAGACTTGCCAGGGACATCAGGGCAACAAGAAGAGCTTGTACATTACTAATAAAAGGCTGACCAAGGAAAATGTGGAACGGTTGCTGAACGGAAAAGGTGATTCAGCAACAGCGGACACTGATAAGGCTGAAGCGCTCAATGCCTTCTTTGCTTCAGTCCTCACTAACAAGGTCTTTCAGGCCTCTGCACTTTAGTAAGAGAGAAGAGAGGAACTACCAGCAGTTGATAAAGATCAAGTCAGGGATTACGGAAGAGAACTCAACTCCTAAAAGCCCATGAACCAGACAAGCTGCATCAAAACTTAAAAAAAGTTCCAAAACAACAATCCAGGGAATTACAGGCTGCTCAGACTTACTTCAGTCCCTGGGGAAAACATGGAGCAAGTCCTCTAGAAACATATTTCTGGGAATGTGAAGCAAAGAAAGGAGGTGATGGAGAGTTTTCTCATCAGTTTGCAGATGAAACCCATAGGGGGGATGCAGCTACTGGGCTTGAGGGGAAGGCTGCCATCTGGAGGAAACTATGGAATGGGCCAAGAGGATCAGGGGATGAAAGCCCTGTAAAGAGAGATGGAAGGAAATAGAATTGTCCAGTCTGAAGAAGAAACAGCTTTGGGGTGACCTAACAGCAGCCTTCCAATGCTTACGACATTATGAGAAGACAGAGGTAGGTTTTCCAGTGGTGCATGTCAGAAGAACTAGAAACAATGGTTACAAGGCAAAACTTTTTCACCATGAGGACAGCCAAGAAGTGAAGTAGGTTGCCCAGAGGGGCTCTATAGTCTCTGTCCTCAGGTTTGCAAGGTCAGGCTGTGTAAAACTCTCTGCAACTCTGGATCGAGCAGGAGTTTACATTAAATACTTCCTAAGGTCTCTTCCAACCTCAATTATCCTATGACTCTATTAAAAAAAGAAAAATCCTTTTATTTCTGAAACAAGTGGAAATATACTCTCTTTCAGGTAAAACAGTGTTTCATTGGTGCTAATGTTTTCTAAAAATGTATAATGCCCTGATGTTTTAACACACTGGAACCACCTAGATTGTAAGAATGGAAGTTTAAACTTCCTAGCCTTGGTGATGGAGTGTTTGATTATTATCTGTGGGTGTTCCTATAAGAAGCATTTTTTTAACCTCTGCAGTTGTGGGTTACAGAGCTGATGGAACTACAATACAAATGCAATACTTGTTTTAACTATATGAAGAACTCACAATGCTACTTTTAGCAGTTCCATGAACACTGGTTGCAGCTTTATTTATGAATGGTCTGGACTATATTCTAAATTGATACGTTACTACAGTGTTTTCTACAATGTTATTTAATACTATTTGTCCTCAAGAACATATTAATACTTATGACAATTTTTTTCTTTTGGCCATCATCTAATGCATTTTTTAACACTGTGTCTGCATCAATCATTACCAGCACAATGTTTGCTGATTGGAATTAGCTAAGCCCTTGCCGGGCTTCCAGTCTCAGTAGCTTAGCTTGATGGGCTGCTAGCTTCCTATTGGACAACATCATTTATTTTACAACCCATATTTGCAACCACTGTAGCATTGCTCGTCACATGTATCCTGAGTCAGTAGAGATTTTATTCTTACGTAGAATTTCCAGAAGTACATACCTTCCCAGTATTTCTGTTGGTGATGCAAAATGCAGCTCGCATACTCTGGTTGAGACTAAACCTGGCTAAGAATTTCCCTCTCTCGTATAATGTGGGTTGTTGGCATCACCTATGTTCTTATAGCTGGATCTATTTAAATATAATGACTGAATCCCAACTTCCTGTGGCATCTGTTTTAAGGCTGTGGGGTGTTTTGTTTGTTTTTCTTTCCCCTTTTTGAACACAAGTTTTATCTCTGACATGGAAAGAGGGAACTTGTATAGTTTCATTCAACAACATAAACTGCAGAGGAACGTCTTTGGGCTCTGTGACTACCCTTCTGTTCATCAACATGAATATTCACCTAGTCAACTAAGCATTAGCTGCCTGTTTGTGGTTTCTCTGGAGATTAAGCATTTTGTTATGGTGTGACAAGTCTCTAGAAAAACTCAGTTGATCCCACTGAGATATTTTGGTGCTCTAAGGCACAAAAGGGAAGCAAACATTTGTCTCTCATATGGTCTGTACCTTTTTTTTAACCTTGCTGACAAATACGTGAGACATATGCCATTTGTCTTAGTTTTCCTTCTTTCTCCGGGCTCAACACTGCACTCATTCAGTGTTCCCTAACTTTAACTCAGGTCTTGTTGGCTATATAAGTCACTAAATAAAATGGGACTAAGGGCTGTTTTCTGGCCCTGAGGCTAAATGGCACAGAGTGGCTGCAGGCACACTACATAACAGTTGGCCCTGAGTGTCCCCTCAAGGGGACAAAGTGTCTGAAATAACATGAGGGTCATATTGCAGCTTTTTAGTACAGGGGCTCTTCCAGTATGAAACAGAGAGAATGTGCAGCATGCTCTGGTGTGTGGCATGGGGGTATGAAGGAGTGTGTCAGGGCACAAAACCTTCAGAGACTGTTTTGGAGAAACCATCAAGGGTGGTGCTGGGTATTGGGAATGACTCCTAGCAAATGCTATCCCCATGCTTGGGCATTGTCTTGCAGGGTGCTTGTTAGCACCAGCCAAATTGACTAGCATGAAGTCTGTTAGCAGTCAAGCAGTGCAGAAAACCAGTGGTCCACTGCTGGAATTCAAGTTCTGTTTACTTAGCATTATAGCTGTGTGGGCTTAATGCAAATGCACGCACAGACATAGTGTCTCCGTACTTGTACATCTATGTGCATGCTGAAGCCTTTTGTATAGCCTCTGTCCCACCTCGTTGTTTGCTATGTTTGGTCCTTCTCAAGTAAGGTGTTGTGTACAGTCACCTTTTCTGCACAGATTTCAATGAGACACTGTCTGAATCTTGTCCGAAAAAGATCTCAAAAGTTGTGACATTTGTAGGCGGTGTAAACCTCAATGGACCGGAGATAAGGGAAAATAACTCTACAGATCCTGTTTTCTAGATCAAAAATGGCATTTAACTGTGATGATGTATATATTTACTTAAGAAACACTGGGGTTTCGTTTCACATGTAAACGGTGCGCATAAATGTATCTGTTAGATAAGAGTATTTTGCAGAAAGGACCTCATATGAATAGTTTGGATACTACAAATTTCATTAGCAGCGCAGAAAGCTATGCCCTACACTAAAAGTAGACCACAGAGCTATAAAGAATTTCTGTAGGCCTTTAGGCTTTAAGCTTATTCTGCGGAAGCCTTTCTGTTGATTTCTGTTGATTAGTTTCTTTAAACAACAACAAATTGTATAGTAGCAAGGGAGCAGACTGAGTTCCCCAATGCCACGGGACTTCTGCTAATGTTCCTTCAAACTGGGTAAACGTAGTATTCCTAGCCCATTAGAACTCATATAGTTAGCGTTACAGATTAAATAGCAGTCAGTTAGCATATCGACTTAAGATGCCACTGCAACAGGAATCTTTTATGTCAGCCTGTTTGCAGGTTCCATCAACCAGAACTACCAATGGATCAGCTGTAGAAGTTGGAGGACAAAGGCTCTGGTAATCAGAAGGACCAAAAGCATACATTGTGCTGAAAAGACTGGATATGAGTAGAGGTCTGAAGAATGATGCAAGAAAGCTGGTTCTGGGTGGACATACTAACATTTGAGGAAAAACAGAGGAAGTATTTCAGGCTTGAATGAATAGTGGAAGTAGGCCTTCTCGGTTATGTTTCTCTAAATAGAAGAGTAAGCATGTCTCGGACCTCCTGCTGCTGAAAACCAACAGGGAGTGAATACAGTGAACACTCTTCTGGAGTTCATTGACCCACAGGAAGAGAAGTTCTAAGGCAAATCCCGAGCAACATGTTTAGATATGCTCTTTATGGGATGAGGGAAAACAGGGTAGAAGAAGGAAAGAGAACTGATTGTCATCTAGTGCACGTATTTGAGTCAGAAGAACTAGATACAGGCTCTTCCCTGCCCTGGCCTGCTGTGTAATGTTTTACTTCTTAGTGCAACTGCTTCTATTCCCAATTGTTTTATCAAGGCTTTATATTTCCAGATTGGAGGTTCCTCTGCAGAGGGCAACTGTCACCAATATCTAACCCAGACATCGATGTAGGTTAGCCCTTTTAAGGCATTTCTTGAAATCAAATAATTCAACTTCGTGCATTCATTTTTGGAAACAGAGAGGCTAAGAGGTGAAATGCCAAAAGAAAGTCGATTTGAATTTTGTATTCCTGCTACTGAATGGGAAGAAAGACAACCCAAGAAAGTGTCCTTTGTCAAAATTTGATAGAGATTTTCCACAGGCCTAAGGAAAGTTTCTAAGCTTTTGGGCTTCTCTGACTCTGATGCTTCACCCATTGTTAATTATAATACATGGCACTAGTCAGGGAGGTAAGAAGGGGCAACTGAGACCTTAAAACAAAGGGAAGTAGTGCTGTTAAGTTCATTATTTCCCACCTATAATTTTTCCTTTGATTCCATTTAATTTGATAAACCTGACAAGTTGTTGCCAGGTGGATCTCCTACACAAGTCTGCCTCGAGATTTCACTATCCTTTTTATTTCTAGCGTCATCATTCAGTCATCTCTGTTTTCTCTAGCTAATTAGCCCGCTGTTTACGAGGTGCACATTTCTTAACATATGGTACAGTTGCATTGCATGTGTGCTGTATTTTCATTTTCTAGTTTGAATCTTATATTTCTGATACAGTATGTCAGAAATATCAGATGCCCGTCTTACAGAACAGCACTCACAGCTTCACACTGAAATGTGCCCTAATTATACTTTCGAATTCCTTACTTCCCCGTGTTTTCAATTAAGACATCACAGCCATTACAGCACTGTGACAACAGATTGTGATTTAAAGATGCTAGTATTTGGAGGTCAGAATTTAGCAGGAGATAAAAGTCACAGGAATTAAGTGTTTAAAATAATTATGATTAAAAAAATGTACCTTTCCAATTCAGTGGAGCCAAGTGAAAATCCTCCACATGGCGTGATACTGTCTCTTTGAGACACTGGCATTGCATGCAGCTATTATAAATCTTCTTCCTGTGTAAGACTGCAGAGGGAGGACCTGACTGGCAACACAAAGGGAGAAGCGGGTCTGTTCGCCTGTCTGAGAGAGACAGAGGGAGAGGAGCGGGTGGAGGGGGAGCGAGACGCGCACAAACAAACGCACAGCTGAATACAGAAAGATTCACTCCTCCTGTACAGCCCACAGACCATCTCTGCTTAAATGATTCTGGTCCACCATTTGCATGATATATTAGCCTTTCAAGCTGTCTTTTGGTATAAACTGAGAGACTGTAGCTCTCGCTTTTAGCTAAGCTTATCTGCAATTGGTTTTACTGCTGTTTATCTCCAGCAGGTCTCCATCTCTAGCTAATATTAACCTTATTGCAAGGAAAACAGTACACTCAGAGCTGTGCACATACTGGAAATACACCAGCACACTGCAAGGGCTGAATTAAACAGCTTTAGTTACATAAAATTAAATTCCTGTGTGGTTTGTTGTACTGGCACAAATGCCTCTTTTTTTTTTTTCTTTTTTTTCTTTTCTTTATTTTTTTTTCTTAAAAACCCGGTTCAGCTTTACACAATATTTAAGCTAACCTGGGGGAGGGGGAGGGGGGGGGAAGGTAAAGTATTAATTTTGGAATAACAGTGTTCACATGGGTGGTTACACTAGCATAACTGTGTCAGCTTCACTGTGCTGGCATAACTGATAGAGTCTGCTGTGCCGACTAGCTCCCAGGCTCCTTCAGTTGCACAGAGGTGCAGCAGTAACCTTAAATTCACTCTAAAGCAAATCCCTCAGACGCTTTCTATCTCCCTCGTCCTCCCTCAAGAAAAGCCTTCAACTCCCTCTATAGGATTAGCTCTTTTGCTGTACCTACCCCCTCCACGCCCCGTCTAGCCCGAATTGCTGTCAGTCATCTGGTTGCTTCCCAGCTCCTCCAGACATCCCCTCCAGCCAACGCACACGTCCCTGCAAGCTCCTGCCTGGATCAGGGACTGACAGCCGGGAGACAGGTAGTATGAGGATCATATCCAAGAGATGAACGAACATTTTCGGCAGAAGCAGAGCACTTATCCACTAATATGCTATTTCCCTAACAAAGGAAAATAACATAATGTTTTCCTTCTTTCCGTATAGCCAGTTTTTTATCATACAATGAACACAGCAGAATTATAAGATTTCAAGTAGTTTTGTGACAGCAAGAGTAACCACAAAATAAGCAAATCTCTGTGAAATGCATAGTTATATTCTAACGTTTGGGGCAGCCGTGAATGCTCCAGTCTTCTTATGCTAAAGGTACGGCATGAGAGCAGAATTATATTTAACATAAAGAGTATACTGCACAGTGAAGGTAAGAATTATCCCAAAATGGCTGTGAGCATTTTCCAGCTTGTGGGCACCTAAAGAGCTGGGCTATTTTTCAGTACTAGTGAGAGGCCACAACTGCTATTGACTTAATGCTTGGCTCATTTGAAATGCAAGCCTTATTTAGATACTTAATATAGATTTAGGTGCTTGACTGTAAACACCTGATTAAAAATATTGGCCTAGCTTTACAAACAAAGGTCAAAGGAAACATACATTACTGAGCACGGGAAAGCAAAAGAAGAGTGAGGCAAGACAAAAGGAGTTCCAAGGATTTGTGGAGGACAAAGGACAGAAGGAAGGCGTTTTGATGCTGTTTATTATTTGTATTACTGGTTAATTTCTGTTTCAATTATTGAGTTTATATAGCTTTTATATAGCTATTTCTACTCTCCCTCTTGTTTTTATTATACTTTACTGTTCTCTGTGCTTATTCAGCCCGAGTGAGAGCAGAAAATACTGTATAGAATTCCTACAAGACAGCCTGCTCACATGAAACTTTCATCCAAACTTTAGTAGATACCAAAAGGGGAACTGCTAATTGGGCAAGGAAGAAACTTATGGCTACCTAGCTAAAGCTGTAAATTTTCTGATGTTCACCTATCATAATGATGTCCTGCTGCCACGCTTTGTACTTTTTAGCCATCCAGCATGAAAATAATAAAACAGAGACACCAGCAACCACCAAAAGAACAAATGCTCTTATTTATTATTCACCTGGATGTAGGATTTCACTCAGACTTCTAAAGCATGTATGTGTAAATGCTGTCTGTGTAGCGGTTATTCAAGCTTCCTTTGAATTCCGTCCATCCATTTAGTCATCCCTGCCAAGTCAGCCTCTATTACCCATACCTACTAAGATGTGTTTTAATGGTGAAAGTAACAGGTTGACTTAATAAAAATGCTGGCAGTGACACCAAGGAATGCTGGGACTTTACTAATCTGAAAAATAATGACCTAAGGGGAGCTTTGTTCCTCCTTCTCATGGGTCCCTGCTAGAAACAGACAAATAATTATAGAAAGGAGCCAACTGAATAAACACAGTGGGAAGTATTGTGGATGTTATTATATAAATGCATTATGGATATTTTTCAACTTTGATTTTTTTGGATATGAATTTATTGAAACTTTTCGTGCTGTTTGTGGTGGTTTTTTTTAATTTTTGTATCACTATTTCACTTACAAAAGATTTTTTAAAAAACCTGTATTTGTGAAGCACTTTGAGCTACAAAGAAGAAAACAAACCCCATATACACTTTTGTATCCTATTCCAGACATATGGACATTTTCAGGGTAGATTTATCTCCCCCACACTGGGGACAGTGTTCTTTAAGCAAAGGCCAGATTCAGATTTATGTGGCTTCTAGGAACAGTGGAGGCCACAGTTCCTATGGTGGGTCTACATGTGGATTGGGGGCAAAGGTGGAAGCCAGATGGAAAGAGTTGGTTGGGTCAGGTATAATATTGTGTAAACACATGGTATTTGTACAACATTCCAGTAGTATTTGTTCACAACCCTGACTTCAAATAGAAGAAATGTTCCCAAAATTGATACATCTTCTTGACTTTGATTGAAAGCCATTTTCCTAACAGCGCATGCCTACACAGCCATTTGTCTTGCTCTCAAAAGAGAACTGTGGCTCTGGTGTAAGAAATGTTGCCAAAAAAAAGCATGTTTTCTGGTATCTGTTCAGTGAAACAGCATCCATATCAGATATACAGAGGAGGTAGGGCTTGGATGTGAAGGATTTTGCCCCCCTAAGCCCATCATAGTGAACTAAACAGAATATAGGTACTCTTCCATCCTGACTATGCATTTGGTTGACTGTTTCTCTTCTGTCTCACAGCTGCATACCTGTCACAGATATAAGTAGTCGTCTCAGCTAAATCAGTCAAAACAGAAATCTCCTTGCCATCTAAATAAACTAGACCTTCAATAAAGCACTAGTAAAAAAAAAGTAATACACTTAGATACAAAATGTAGTTCTCCCAGGATCTGGCTTATTTATATAAAGGTGAATTTTAATCCAGTGGCCAATTCCCCAAGAACTCTTTGTCACTGTCTCTAGCTTCTCTTTGGAAACGTTTTCACTAGAAAAGTAGGTTACAGGAAAAAAGGGAGCCATGTTAATTATCAGACTTTTGAAATCAGTGTCAACAGGAACAAGTTGAGTTTACGATCAAGATGAGAGCTGATTGCGATTAACCCCGTAGTTTCCATGGCATTTAATCTCAACTGGCTGTCTCATGCTAGGTGTATATCTCCAGACTGATTACTCGGTTATGATTAACACTGTGCTAGCTGAAATGAGGAGTCACGAACCTGTTCTAACATGACGTAATATTCTAGTAAACTGAGGCACTGGAAACCCAGTCTGTCCTACCACATGTTCAGAGGGAAATCTGTGTGCTCAAAATGGTGGTATCAAGTTCAGAAGCAGCTCTGAAGCAAGGTTCAAGGTTGAACATGATATCTTGTCACTGTCAGTCATTAAGGGTAGGACTTTAGGATCCAGGTCTATAGTGAATCAGAGACAAAACTACTTTAGAGGGCAATTAATTGTTCTTTTATCTCCTATGTGAAGCCATTCAAAAGACCTATGCATGCTCCATGGTATCCCAGCTATCCTCGTGATAGTAACACAAAACCAATACCAGGAAAGAAGACACTTTATTTTCTTGAAAGGTTCTTGTTTCACAAAACTATTTTTGTGATGGGCATGATCCCTTTTACTGCTTATGTTGGTGAGACTGTAAGACGGAGGCAAAGCGCGGAGTGACCTGAAGAGGCTGCTGAGATACCTAGAGAGATGGAATAGTTTCATGGTGTGCTTTGCCTGATGTACAAAATGGATGTGATTTGTCCACAAAAACTCTTAAAGCTTCCACAGAACACACCCCTTGACATAAGAACGTGAGGCTAAAAAGGCTACAGAAGAAGAAAAGCAAAAAAAGCCCCGAAATATTAACCAAGTAATCTTGATAAACTAATAGAATAAAAATTAAAAATATTTTGAATCTCTAACTTTTATTAACACAGCGAAAAATACTCTAGAAAAGAGAGGTACCGTATTGAGTTTACATGGCAAGGTGCTGGCAGCAGGGGCTGCATGGCGGCCTCTGTGAGGAGAGGCCCCGCTGACTGACCCCCCGCAGGGCACAGCAGCCAAGACGGTGGCATCTCTAGGGAAAATATTTAAGAGAGGGTAAAAAATGCTTCACAGTGTGAGAGAGAGGGGAGTGAGGAGTAAGAAAATGTGAGAGAAACAGCCCTGCAGACACCAAGGTCAGTGAAGAAGGAGGGAGAGGAGGTGCTCCAGGCACCAGAGCAGAGATTCCCCTGCTGCCAATGGTGAAGACCATGGTGAAGCAGGTTGTCCCCCTGCAGCCCATGGAGGACATGGTGGAGCAGATATCCACACTTCAGTCTGTGGAGGACCCCACGCTGGAGCATGTGGATGTCTGCTGAAGGAAGCTGCAGCCCGGGGAGACCCTGTGCAGGAGCAGGCTCCTGGCAGGACATGTGGCTTGTGGAGAGGAACCCACATGGGAGCAGGTTTTCTGGCAGGACCTGTGGCATGTAGGGGGCCCATGCTGGAGCAGTCTGTCCTGCTGGTCTGTACCCCGTGAGAAGGACCCATGCTGGAGCAGGGGAAAAGTGTGAGGAGGAAGCAGTGGCAGAGAGGAGTGACCACAGCTCCCACACACGGGGCAGGGTGGGGGGAGATAGAGGAGCTGGTAATGAAGGAGTGAGGTTGAGCATTGGGAAAGAAAGAAGGTGAGGTGGGAGGAAGGTGTTTCTCATTATCTACATCTGTTTTAAGTGGCAATAAATTAAATTAATTTTCCCAAAGTCGAGTCTGTTTTACCCATGAAGGTAATTGCTAAGCGATTTCCCTGTCTTCACCTTGACCTATGAGCCCTTCCATCTTATTTTTCCCCCCTGTCCTGTTGAGGAGGGGGAGTGAGAGAGCAGCTGGGTGAGTGTCTGGCAGCCATCTGCTCAAGCCACCACAAGTACACTAACAGGTAACACGGAATATTCAACTAAATTAAAATACAGTTGTAAATCACTTGGTTTTAGTGAGCAACACAGATGTGAGAAGTATTGCTGGTAGATATTTAGTATGATTCAGATAAGATTCTATGTTAAGATTTTGCAGTAAAAAAATCTTGTTACTCTGTCTTGATCTCCTCTCCTCCTCAGCATCCTCCAACACTGCTATACTGTACTGTCCAACTCACCTGTTGGGGATCCTGCAAGACACAACTCATGGGAAACTGTTGTAAAGAACAATAATAGAGGGAAGTGCAATCAAAAGCAAGGAAGACTTTTGCAACTATAGCTACTGGTAAAAAGATAAGAAAAACTATTTGGATTAACCAATAACAAAACATCGAGAAACAATGCCATACTTTTTCTTTCAGTAAGAAGGGACCTGGCTAAATAATTCATCAAGTCATAGAAAAGAGTAGAAATACTAGAGGAATCAGAGAAGCAAAAATGGTATTGCTCTTCAGTGACATAACTGTCATATTGCAAGCCTAGTTTCCCAGTAAAAAAAAATAGAATATATGTGTTAAAAAGCAAAACAAAAAAAAAACATAAACTACAGGATGAAAAATTAAGAACAGTCAATCCCAGAAAATCTTTGTTCCCACAAAAATCTAAATGAAGCAAATACATCCAGGACCTGCACATGCCTATTTGCAGGAAATATCTGTCATTGATAAGTAAGTAAAAATAATATAATTTATTTCTGCCCCAATCTTGTTCCTAAGGTTTTTTCAACAGAATCTTTCTGTCCATGACCTTAATTTCAAAAAGGCTGTAACACATCTCCTAGCCTGATTGGAGCAAATTGAATCCACCTGACACTATCATTCAGGAATAATAATATTGTCCTTTCACAGACACTCGAAGCTCCTGAGATCAGAATAATTCAGGGATGCAAGTTCTTACGGTCAGTTGCTCCACTGGAATAAACTGTCATGGCTCTATCATGGGCAATGAAGCTGTCATTATTTACACCAGTTGAGATTCTTTTCCTCTTATCTGGCATATCTGGCTTCTGGCTGCAGATTTTCAACAGAATTGCCAAATCAGTAACAGTCAATGTAACATATATACCTTGCACATTGAAGATGTTCTACTACATATACTTCCCATATTACCATATTACGGAGGAATCCTCACAATGAACTTATTTTTTGTGATGTGCTGTACCAACTCAAAATTTAAGAACTCATATTGTAATGCAATAGATAATGGTAAGGTAGCAGAAAACCCAAATGGAATGAAAAAATGTTAGTGATATTGGTTTTTTTAATTCTTGTAATCCGAATTCAAATCATCTTGGACAGGAACGCCAACACATGAAAGACTAAGTATCCAAAAGATCTTCTATGAATAAAAGGTAATAGGAATATATGATAAATAGGAATATATGACAAATTTTAGCACAAAGACACATTGATTTAGTATAGCTAATGGCAGTTTAGCAGTGAATGTATACTTATTCAGAACCAGAATCTGAACTGCTCACTTTTTGCTTAAACAAACAAAGGTGTTCAGAACAGTAGGAAAGGGAATGAAAAACAGAGACAAAAAATGATCAGAAGTCTGGTGATGATCCTTTATATCGAGCCTTAAAGAGCTCCACAGATTTAGTCTACCAAGAAATATTTTTCTGAGGTGACTTATTTTCAGTCATTGGTTACCACCCATGAATAAAAATACCATAGGGTGTTTTTAACAAGTTGAGGAAGTCGTGACAAGAACCAATGACTGAAAGTTGAGCAAGGGAAATACAAATAAAAGCAATTTGAAAAGGAATGTGATTAACTTTTGCAAAGATACCAAGGCAAATGCTGAATTCCCCATCTCTTCATGCCCCAATTCAATATAGAATTTAGAAGAAATACATCCAAACTTAGGAGCAAGCTAGTGGGCTTCAGGTAGGATAGCTGAGTAAGATGTAATGTCCTGTGTGGTACAGGAGGTCAAAGTAGATGACCCAATAGCCCCCTTTGGCCTTTGTGTCTGAGGATCAGATCTACAAAAAATTATCAGCAGGGTTAATTCCCCAGAGTAGTCCAATTATAACTAGAAGTTTGTTTTGTGAAAGTGCTATTCATACCAGAACATAATTTGGCAGCTATTACTAAAAGGAGGTAAGTTAGCAGCAAGATGAGAGATCTAGGGAAGGAAAGGATATAAAATAAAGAGCCCAGTTCAGCAAATCAAATTCAAGTAGATGAGAAGAGTCTGAAGTAATCTTCATGGAAGTGATCTCAAAATACAAAATGAAATTTTACTTTGAAAATGAAAGAGCTATATTTACTGTGCTTTTGCTAAAAGTCAATATTATTTTTGTCATTTACCACAGTAAAGTGTACCAGTATTTATCACAAATGTAAACTTTTGAAAATAGGAAAGTATATACTAAAATGCAAATAGTGCTTCCCAAGTGGATGTCTTTCTCAAATTGACCAACTGTAGCTAGAGAGCAATAATATTGAATGGAACATAAGGACAGTTATACATGACAAATTTCACATGATGATAACAGGTGTTTCAGACTACATACACAACATCATATCCAAAAGATGATACTCATTCCATAAATGGTTAAGTGGGATCACTGAGGTGAGTTCTGAGGCAATGGACACCAAGAAATGCCAGAAACCTATAAAGTGTTTAGAAAACACTAGTCAAGGCAGTGGAGAAACTAAAGTGTGAGGCAATAAATATGAAAACAATTGGATTGTTGTGTCCTGAAAAAGCAAGGACCAAGAGAAACATTCCTACTTCTAACCTGAACAGTTAGCCAGAATTTTAATTTTACAGGTCAGTTTTATAATGAGAAACTGCAGAGTCACATTATTTCCCTGATGACACTAAAGGCAATGGGAATGAAACTGGGGGAAATTATTTTTCCAGAGTTCTCAACCTTTTTTTCTTTTTTTCTTTTTTTTTTTTTGCCACTTTCTAATCAAAATGGTCCTTCTGGGTTTTGTCTCTATGCCACTCCCATGTTGTTCAGGTTCTCTGTATACCTCTGGGAAATCAAACCAAATAGGACTAACTCTCTGCCTTTGCACTAAAGATCAATTTAGCATGACACAGATCTGCTTCTGATCAAACTCATGTTTGGACGATGCTTTATTTTGTTGCAATATCTTACTACAAACACCATCATAACTATTTCTCACACGTATCCTCAGGAAAAGATTCTGCCAACTTTCTTCAACAAAGTCTCAATCAATCACTGACAAAAGGGTATACCAAAAAAATCGTAAGATTTTGAAGAGAAGACAGTAAGTAGGAAGAAGGAATTTTGAATCCAATCTTCAAATGTACAATGAAAAGTTGAGATTAAATTAAGTGTTAAAAAGAGTGTGAATATCAGGAAATGCATGTCTTTTAAACCATAAAATACTGCCTTTTGAGAAGGAGGTTGTAAAAGTTGTTGAAAAGTGGATAAGAAAAAGTATTAGAGATGATACAGCAGGGATTAACAGAGGGAGCCAATTATTTCCAAATATTTATTGTTATTATCTATTTCTTTGTTTCCGATCCTTTTCATTTTGTGGCATTACAAGGTCACATTCCTATAATCTCAGTTTGAGTACTAGATGGTTTGTGAACCACTGAACAGTGGCTATGATCATCTAAATGGAAGAAAGAAATAAAAGTTTTCTTCTGCTCTTTCCTCCACAATGTATTACAGCTTCTCATATATGTTTTTAGAAATTTGTACTTTATTGTATCTTCCCAATGTTTCTGAATATATCCAGGTATTTTTTCTAAGTGAGATTTTCCCAAAGCTGTTCTCTTTAATATCTTTATCAATGATCTGGATGGGGGGATCGAATGCACCCTCAGTAAGTTCGCAGATGACACTGAGCTAGGCGGGCATGTTGATCTGCTTGAGGGTAGGATGGCTCTGCAGAGGGATCTGGACAGGCTGGATCGATGGACTGAGGCCAATGGTATGAGGTTCAACAAGGCCAAGTGCTGGGTCCTGCACTTGGGTCACAACAACCCCATGCAGCGCTACAGGCTTGGGGCAGAGTGGCTTGAAAGCTGCCTGGCAGAAAAGGACCTGGGGGTGTTGGTGGACAGTCGGCTGAATGTGAGCCAGCAGTGTGCCCAGGTGGCCAAGAAGGCCAACACCATCCTGGCCTGTATCAGGAATAGTGTGGTGAGCCGGACTAGGGAAGTGATCATCCCCCTGTACTCAGCACTGGTTGAGGCCCCATCTTGAGTACTGTGTTCAGTTTTGGGCCCCTCACTACAAGAAGGACATTGAGATGTTGGAGCGTGTCCAGAGGAGGGCTACAAAGCTGGTGAGGAGTCTGGAGGACAAATCTTAAGAAGAACAACTGAGGGAACTGGGGTTGTTTAGCCTGGAGAAGAGGAGGCTGAGGGGAGGCCTTATCACCCTCTACAACTACCTGAAAGGAGGTTGTAGAGAGGTGGGAGCTGACCTCTTCTCCCTGGTGACAAGTGATAGGACGAGAGGAAATGGGTTCAAGTTATGTCAGGGCAGGTTTAGATTGGATATTAGGAAAAGATTTTTCACTGAAAGGGTTATTAAACATTGGAATAGGCTGCCCAGGGAGGTGGCGGATTCGCCATACCTGGAGGTGTTAAGAAAAGGGCAGATGTGGTATTTGGGGACATGGTTTAGAAGTGGTTTTGTCAGGGTAGGTTAATGGTTGGACTCGATGATCTTAAAGGTCCCTTCCAACCTCAGCGATTCTATGATTCTATGATCTTGTATCGTTATGCCCTTTTTATCATTGTTCTTTATGCTGAAATCCTTCTTTCCTGCTCTGAATTTCCTTATAATATTTTAACAACCCTACAATTTCTCTCCTGTGAGTTTCACTGAGATGCCCTATGCAACTTACTTCCTATTTTCAGGAATTTGCAAACATTCTTTTTAAGTGTGAAAATACAAAGAAAAGCACTTGATTTTGCCTGTCAACAATATTCAGAAGGTTACATCCTTTGCCTGTTCTAGCATTCTAACTTCCTGGTCATCTTAGACTCAGAAATCATAGAATCATAGAATGGTTTAGGTTGGAAAGGACCTTGAAGATCATCGAGTTCCAACCCCAACATTTCTTATTTAATTTCATAAGTACATCTGTTTTCTTTTTCTAATTTATCTTTCTCAGTATTTATTTTGCATGCATTAGTTCTTGTCTTAATACCCTTTTAAATGTTCTATTAAAGTAGATAGGATACTCACCATGCTGAAGAGAACAGAAAATTGCTATACTTACCTTCTCCTAGGTACAGTTCACTCCATAATATATTTAATACATATTGTAATCTTTCAGCCACTTCCAATCAGCCACAGTAAAACAAATAAAAAATGTAAGATTCAAAGCCATCCTTCAAGAAAATCAAAGATTCCAGCACTAAGACCCAAAGAAGCGGCTACTATCAATACAGAATAAAAGCCATGTATAGATGACTACTGGTAACATAGGCTAATGTGGTTGGAAAATGGTGGGTGAGAAGCCACCCTAATTAAGATTGTGATAAAAACTCAAACATTGTGGCCAGCAGGTCAAAGGAGGTGATTCTGCCCCTCCACTCCACTCTCGTGAGACCCCACCCGGAGTACTGCATCCAGCTCTGGAGTCCCCAGCATAAGAAGGACATGGACCTGCTGGAGCATGTCCAGAGGAGAGCCACGAGGATGATCCGAGGGCTGCAGCACCTCTCCTGTGAGGAGAGGCTGAAAGAGCTGGAGAAGAGAAGGCTCCGGGGAGATCTTATTGCGGCCTTCCAGTACCTAAAGGGGGCCTACAGGAGAGCTGGGGAAGGACCTTTTACTAGGGCATGTAGGGATAAGACGAGGGGGAATGGCTTTAAACTGGAAGAGGGCAGGTTCAGATTGAACATGAGGAAGAAGTTTTTCCCTTTGAGGGTGGTAAGGCACTGGAAGAGGTTGCCCAGAGAGGTTGTTGAGGCCCCATCCCTGGAGGTGTTCAAGGCCAGGTTGGACGTGGCCTTGGGCAACCTGGTCTAGTGGGAGGTGTCCCTGCCTATGTCAGGGGTGTTAGAACTCGATGATCTTTAAGGTCCTTTCCAACCTAAACCATTCTATGATTCTATAATTCTATGATTTGCCTTTGGATGATGCAAAGTCCTCATTAGGTCTTTATGCTCCCATTCTTTCTATTCATTCTAGTCTTTCCTATGATTCACCATAGTCTCTTGTTTCTACCAGTGCATTTCTGAAGATACATTCTGGCTTGGGAACATAGTTCATAAAGGACTATACATTCCCCATTAGATAGACTATAGTCTTTGCAACATTTATTTTCTTCACCTTTTTCTCATAAATAAATAGGTAAGTTTTAAAAAATATTTTTTAAAAAATATTTATTTCACTAAAAGGAATTTTTTAACTTTTAAAAATCAACATTTTCCATAAAAAACCAAGCAATTCAAAGTAATGACAGTGATTATGATGATAACAAAGATGAGAATGATGATGATAAGAAGACTCAGTACAAAATATTCAACTAGCCCTAAAAGGAATGAAAAGCTGACTTTAGTTAATATCTCTGAAATTATGTTGACTCAGGCCCCATTAAAGTAATACATTATTTTCAGACAGTGTATGCAAAAATGAAGTGTACACATATTATGAGAGTAATTAATCCATCTGACTACACTGTACTTAGTTTATCAGTAGGGATTAACTACTGAAAAAAAACTGTGACTAAAGATGGAGATGGAAAAGGTTCATTTTCTTCAGGTAATTCTTATGATCAAGAACGATACTTTGATTTTTTAATGTTTTTTAGAATTCTGTGCATTTATAAAAATAAAGTTAATCAACAGAACTCATTTATTTTTCTAAAGTGAACCTACTCACATTTTAACTTCCAATACTCTTGTGATGCAGGCAGGGACTTGGTATAACCATGACTTCATTGTACAGCTTCACAATATGAGACGCAGGGTGAAGTCCCGACCCTACCAGAGAGAAGACCAAGGCTCCCACTCTTCATAACAGGGCCAGGATTTCACTCCCATACTACTCCAGGCCACACAAAAATACAACAGAGGTGATGTTTTTGTACATAGACACATATACATAAGCCTCTTGTCCCAAATAGGACGTCTCACGTTGAAAACACAGGAAGATGTAAGACGTAGCATCTTTTTGTCCCAAAAGTTCAGTAATCAATTGTTTGAAAGGGTTGATGATAACATTATGGGTCCTTTATCCAGGAGTCGAAAGAGTCTGGTTACATAAAGGCTACACCAGCAGCTGAAGTTTCACATCAGCGATACAGGACACCACCACACACAGTAGTTTCCTTCTCAGTATAACATCTGAAACATGTGCCAGAAGATTACTTTTGGCTATAGACAGTTTTCTCCACATCTGTAGCCACCGTGTCCTCTCTTTCTTCATCTGACTGCTACAGATTCTACATCTATATCTCACTTTTAAAACTGCAAATATTCCTATGACTGGAAAAGTCAGTCTCAGTGCAAGAGAAACACTATTTACAGACATTCGGGGGCTTGTTTGCCGTATTGCAGCAGGCTGAAAAAAAAAGGCAGCAGCTCTTTTATGTCTACTTTTGCATTGTGTAGTATGGAGCTGCAAGCTTCCTCTTGCTGTTACAGTGATTCAAGTTGCTTTTTTTAGCTTCCATATTTCTTAACTTGACTGAGTGGTTATATTAACTATTGCCTTTTATGGATTGCTGAACACATTTCTGTACATGGTGTAGTGCATGGAGAACGTGTCTATCAGAATCTGTAGCAGTCCTTTATGTGTGAGCAACTTCAAACGGTTCTCTATTTATGCACTGATTATAACTGAACCATCCATAAAAATGCAATATTGTGCCTTTACATGGAGATTCATATTTAGTGGTCAACTAGCTCACGAACAAAGTGATTACCTGGTGGGGCTGGTGATAAAATTATACGGTGAACACTTTAGAAACCAATATCCTACACAAATATTTTTTACGCTTGAGAACAGGTTTGAGTCCTATGAACAGCATGCTGTTGAGGAAAGGCTACTGCCCTAGTGCAACCTGTTATTTCTGATATCACCTCAGAATGAGGACTAGAACAGAAAGGAATTTTGAGGAGATCAATGTTTTTCCCACTCTATAGACAATATGGCAAATTGAGATCTGGAATTGCAGCTTTCTTTGAAGATCCAAGGGTGAAAAGATGGAGGGAGGGAGGGAAGAAGAGCGAGATATAGTTTTTCCACATCCAAATAAGAGTTTTATTATTCACAGAATCACAGAATCACAGAATTTTCAGAGTTGGAAGGGACCTCTAGAGATCATCTAGTCCAACTCCCCTGCCAAAGCAGGATTGCCAGAGCACATTACTCAGGACTGCATCCAGGTGCGTCTTGAAAATCTCCAGAGAAGGGGACTCCACAACCTCCCTGGGCAGCCTGTGCCAGTGCTCTGTCACCCTCACCGTAAAGAAGTTTTTCTGCGTATTTGAACGGAACTTCCTGTGTTCTAACTTGTGCCCATTGCCCCTCGTCCTGTCACTGGGAACCATTGAAAAGAGCCTGGCTCCATCCTCCTTCAACCCACCCTTTAGATACTTGTATGCCATAATAAGGCCTCCCCTCAGCCTTCTCTTCTCCAGGCTAAAGAGTCCCAGCTCTCTCAGCCTTTCCTCATAAGGGAGATGCTCCAATCCCTTAATCATCTTAGTTGCCCTTCGCTGGACTCGCTCCAGCAGTTCCCTGTCCCTCTTGAACTGGGAAGCCCAAAACTGGACACAGTATTCCAGTTGTGGCCTCACCAGTGCAGAGTAGAGGGGGAGAATGACCTCCTTCGACCTACTGGCCACACTCTTCCCTATGCAGCCCAGGATTCCATTGGCCTTTTTGGCAACAAGGGCACATTGCTGGGCCATGGATAATTTACTGTCTACTAGGATCCCAAGATCCTTCTCCTCAGAACTACTTCCCAGCAGGTCCGCCCCTAACCTATACTGGTGCTTTGCATTCTTCCTCCCCAGGTGCAGGACCTTGCACTTGCTTTTGTTGAACCTCATTAGGTTCTTCTCTGCCCAGCTCTCCAGCCTGTCCAGGTCACGCTGGATGGCAGCACGGTCCTCTGGGGTGTCAGCCACCCCACCCAGTTTGGTATCATCAGCAAACTTGCTGAGGATACACTCTGTCCCCTCATCCAGGTCATTAATGAATATATTAAACAAAATATATTAAACAAAATTGACCCCTGGGGGACACCACTGGTTACAGGCCTCCAACTAGACTCTGCACTGCTGATCACAACCCTCTGAGTTCTGTCCCACAGCCAACTCTCAACCCACCTCACTGTCACCTCATCTAGCCCATACTTCCTCAGCTTCCTAATGAGGATGTCATGGGAGACAGTGTCAAAAGCCTTGCTAAAGTCAAGGTAGATGACATCCACGACTCTCCCCTCATCCAGCCAACCAGTTATAACATCATAGAAAGCTATCAGATTGGTCAAGCACGATCTACCCTTGGTAAATCCATGTTGACCACTTCCAATAACTTCCTGTTCCTCAATGTGTTTGGAGATGACATCCAGAATGAGTCGCTCCATTACCTTCCCAGGGACAGAGGTGAGACTACACTGGTCTGTAGTTCCCTGGGTCCTCCTTCTTGCCTCTTTTGAAGATCGGAGTGATGTCAGCCTTCCTCCAGTCCTCAGGCACCTCTCCTGTTCTCCATGACCTTTCAAAGACGATGGAGAGTGGTCTAGCAATAACATCCGCCAGCTCTCTCAGCACTCGCAGGTGCATCCCGTCAGGGCCCATGGACTTGTGAATGCCCAGCTTGGCCAAGTGGTCTCTGACCTGGTCCTCCTCAACTGAGGGAAAATCTTCCTCTCTCCAGACCTTCCCCTTTGCCTTCAGAGTACGGGATTCATGAGGGGCAGCTTTAGCAGTGAAGACCAAAGAAAATAAGGCATTCAGTAACTCTGCCTTCTCTGTGTCTTCCACCACTAGGGCACCCGTCTCATTCACCAGTGGGCCTACATTTTCCCTAGTCTTCCTTTTTCTATTGATATACTGAAAGAATCTCTTCTTATTGTCTTTAACTGCAGTGGCCAAGCTGAGTTCTGATTGAGCTTTGGCCCTTCTCATTTTCCCCCTACATAGCTTTGTTATACCTTGATAGTCCTCATAAGTTGCCAACCCCCTTTTCCAGAGAATGTAAACTTTCCTTTTTTTCCTGAGGTCCAACCAAAGTTCTCTATTTAGCCAGGCTGGTCTTCTTCCCCATCTGCTCGTTTTTCGAGACAAGGGGATGGCCTTCTCTTGCGCTTTTAAGAGCACCTGCTTGAAGTATGCCCAGCCTTCCTGGGCACCTTTGCTCTTCAAAACTGCCTCCCAAGGGACACTCTCAACCATGCTCCTAAACAGGCTAAAGTCTGCCCTTCGGAAATCCAAGGTGGCAGTTCTGCTGGCTCCCCGCCTTACGTGATCAAGAATTGAAAATTCTATCATTTCATGATCACTCTGCCCAAGGTGACCTCCAACCTTTACATCCCCCACAAGACCTTCTCTGTTAACAAACAGTAGGTCTAGTAGGGCACTTCCCCTAGTTGGTTCCTTCACCAGCTGTGTTAGGAAGTTGTCTTCCACACACTCTGGGAACTTCCATGACTGTTCCCTCTCTGCTGCGTAGTATTTCCGGCAGACGTTATTTCCAGATATTCAGAATCTCCATAATATTTCCAGATATTCAGAATCTCTATTCTCAGTCTGGTACCAAAAAAAAATGTGAACCTGAACATGGAACATGTATGTAAACATTTAGACTTACAGATTTGGTCTAAGAAAAGTAGGCTTCAAGGCTATCATTTGCCAGTCTTTTTATTAGTTATTATCATGGCTGCAGTTTGAGATAGTCTTCAGCTGTCCAGGCAATCACACGGTAGAACTAACTCTGGCCTGTTTGGCTTCTCAAACCATAGTTATGCAGTGCCACTGGCATTTCCCAGTCACAGCACCTTTCCAAAGGTTAGAAGTCTGCAAAAGTCCCGTTCTTGTTCTGTTTCAACTCTTCTGCTGGTCGTCAGGGGGCAAGTTCCCGGTTTCACAGAGACCTGTGCTATCCAAATTATTCTCTCTGAAAGGGAACTGGGCGGCTGAGGCACGAGCTGGCCCTGGTGATACAAAACGCTGCTGAATTTTCCATTGCAGGCTTGTGGCCTGTGTGTCATTTCAGGTAAGACCACTTGCCATCTGACTACCTGGCTCCTTTTGTGATCACCCCAGCTGATGTACCTTTGTTATTTTCTCATGATTTAAAAACTGAGGTACAAAATTTTGAAGTGAGCAGTTGAAACACCGAATGGTAAGACTATGACAAGATAAAGTGTAGGCACTTGGAAAAAAGTCCTGCTTTGCTTACTGAACATTTCTAGTCTATGATTTTCCAGCTGTTGCATGTTAAGCATGGGCGAAACAACATGAGGTAATCCAGCCAAGCACCTTTTCAATGCAAAAGGGGATAACAAGTAAAGTGAGAAGTGACAAACAGAACCAAAGACACAAACCTGGTGAAGGAATAACGCAGACAATGTCAAAGACCACAAGTCTCCAGTCAATAATAGATGGCCCATTAAAAAAAGCCATGCCCAGCTTTGGAGAGCTGGGAGTCCAGGTCCATCTGGACTTTACAAGTGATAAGAAGGGGGAATCAAGAGGAACGTGAGGACTTGGGATAGCAGAGGGAGGACTGTGGGTCTCTAAAATATTTATGAAGGAACGTGTAAGGGAAGGAGATTGGGAAGGACAAGGAGAGGAATAAGCCAAAAGGGATATAGTAGGAGCCAGTTGTGTATGAACTGAGACTGGCCAGTACACTTGTCTGACAGCCCTGCACCTGATCCCACAGTCTGCCCCATCTTCTTATTAAATAATGTAACTATCTCTTTGTGTAATATCACTCTCTATCCCATATGTGAGTGCTGTAAGGACACTGTGCCAGCAACTGGGGGAAATGGGAGAGTATGGGGCTAGCAATTGGAGTCCAGCTGGGGGTGTTGGTGCCCCAGGGTGTGTGGTGCCCGTGACTGGAGCAAAAGAGGGTCTCAGTGTCTGTAGTCAGAGAGGTCACAGTGCCTAGGTGCACCTCTACAGCGTGCGGACCCGAGTGTTTGCGTCTTCCCTGAACCTGGTGCACGTCAGTGTGCGTACATGTAAGTTGTTTGCAGACTTCAGCAGGGGTAGCTGGAGAGTAGGAGGTCCAGGTATTACCCAAACTGAGGGTTTCCACTGCTGAGAAATGTATGTACTGGTATGGCCCAACAGCTGTGGCATTATCCATGCACCCAGATTACTGGAGTGCAATTCTCTCACAGCGTAACTTTATTTATTTCTATGTGGATTTTTTAGAATGGGTTGTTGTTTCTTCCTTTATCCTTCAGTGAAACCCAGGGTCTAAATTTAGACAGTGATAACAAAAGGAGAGAGAAAGCCAGAATGAAATTCAACTGTTACATGAATGTTGAAGTTATCATCCACAGTACAAACTTAACTGAAATGCCATGTGTATCATAGAATCATAGAATCAGTGAGGTTGGAAGGGACCTTTAAGATCATCAAGTCCAACCATTAACCTACCCTGATAAAAACACCACCACTTCTAAACCATGTCCCTAAGCACCTCATCTACCCTTTTCTTAAACACCTCCAGGGATGGTGAATCCACCACCTCTCTGGGCAGCTTATTCCAATGTTTAATAACCCTTTCAGTGAAAAAATGCTTCCTAATATCCAATCTAAACCTGCCCTGACATAACTTGAACCCGTTTCCTCTTGTCCTATCACTTGTCACCAGGGAGAAGAGGTCAGCTCCCATCTCTCTAAAACCTCCTTTCAGGTAGTTGTAGAGGGTGATAAGGCCTCCCCTCAGCCTCCTCTTCTCCAGGCTAAACAACCCCAGATCCCTCAGTCGTTCCTCATAAGGTTTGTCCTCCAGACCCTTCACCAGCTTCGATGAGCTTAGGTTCAAGTCTTAAAATTCCTTCCGTCTGATTAGTGATTGACTAAATTACAGGCTGCACGTGACTTCCGAGTTGAAAGATCCAGCAAACTAAAGGCATTCCTCCCCTATCTCTTGCCTTTCCCTGCTCCAGCTTTTTTACCTTCCTACTATTTTCAACCAATATCGTTTTCTCCATTGTGTGGAGAGCTGAGACACTGACCTCCTAGCCCTGCTGCTCGGTTCCAAGCTCCTGACAGAGGAAGATATAAATACCCTATGCTGTGTTATGGGTCAACACCAGCTTTTCTATCATTACAAGAAGTTGAAAACATTAGCCACCTTCTTGTTTGATTTGCCACAAAGCTGGTTAGCCGCACTGCACTGCCAAAAGAAATGTACAGTGGTTTGTACCAACGTTTATCTTGCAAAGTAGGCAAGCAAGCACAAGTTGTTTAATCAAGGTAATTGTTACTGTATCAATTAGCATTATTATATTAAATATTATTAGATTAGTGTCACAGTCATAGCTAAGGACAGTTTACTAAGCAGCCCTACAAAGACTGAAAATACATATTAAGCAATGTATAGGTAAAAATTCTGTGGTGCACTTGTACAGTTAGGCAAAATGTTTTCACTGAATTGTGAGCTCCTGTGCAGAATATTAATCTGTACCTGGCTGTATCTGTCCATTTTTTTTTTTTTTCATTTTATCTTACAAGTTCAGTTGCTCTAAAATTCATTTGTATTGTGATAGTGCAAAAGAATTCTAGTCATGGGTGAGGGTAGTGTTGAATTGGGTATGATGCAAACATGGAAACAGAAAGGTTACAGATTTAAATATAGACAGCTAAGGTAGTCAGTTAATAAGATGGTTTGGGTTAGAAAAAGAGAGCTTGCATCTCATCACATCTGCTCTCTAACAGTTATCAAGGCTTTTGTGGCAGGACTCATAGCAGAAGAGAATTTACTGTAGACTAGCAAGTTTCTTGTGAAGGACTTTCCAAATGCTTTTCTGAACACGAAACAGTGTGATCTTAATGATGACATCATCTGTTGACTGAAGACAGGAATCAATATCCCAGTTCCATGTACAGTTTGCAGTTTGAAGCAAGCTAACCTGGTATCTTAAGGTTCTCTCCAGAGTGAAAATATTTCTTGAATCCTGATTTCATGGCTGAGTCATTTCACATACAGTGAATGAAAGAAAGAACTGAAAAAACTCATGTTAATAAATTCCCTAGTCAGCCCTCTGTATGTAAGAGTTTAAGCCATTCCTATATTCACACGCACCACCTGTATATTACCTCAACATATATGAAAAGATTTTCATGCGTGTAGTGTCACTCAAAGACTTATAACTGTTGGAAGTACATCCCCAACCAAGTGTCTGAATGTGTTCCGAGTTTGTTGTTAGTAGATCTAAGTATTTATAACCAAGATAACATAATTGTAATTACATAATTGCAATGGACACTACTGCTTTATCTTCAAAAGCTTCCTGGACAAAAGTACTTCGTTAATAAACATACCTTCCCTTGGGGGAAGGTCTTATCCAGCAAGGCATTGCTATGTGTCCTGTTGCTTTATTTTGAAGCTTTTCCTTGGTGAGGTAGTCATACATAATTAGAATTATTTTCATTTTTTTCCATTCATGTATGGGATCCCCATAAATCTGTTTGTGATTCCAAGAAACTCCTACTAGATAGGTTTTTGTGAACAGAGTGTCAGCAGAAAGATTGTGATCAGGAAGTGGCATTTACTGGTTGCTATCAGGACCAGTGCAATTGCACGGCAGATAGCAATCAAATGCTGCTGATGTGCTTCAGACTGCTGAAAATTGAAGGAGACTGAAGCAGAAGGCTCAGAGATCTGAGGCCCAATATTACTGTCTGTAAGATGTGCACGGGACTTGCAGGGGGTGGGAGATGGCTGATTCCAAGAGTAAATCTTACTCTATCTGTTATCAATCTGTGAAACCTCAGTAAAAATCTTCATAAATTATTTGACCTAAAAAGAGGTATTGTGAATCATAGTCTGAACGCTAACAGGGTTTTCCATTTATTTACCGAAGACTAAGCTTACACTGGAAAGGTCTAACTTGTTTTTTCCCCAGGGGAGACAGTCAATGGAGAGAAGAAGGCTCCTTCAGCAAACTAATTCAAAGCACGTGAATTAGACTCTGAACTGCCCTTCAGAAGAACCATTTGTCAATAGAGCCTCAGGAGAAGAGCCTGCCTTAGCTAAAATTAGCCTTTAAGATTACATTCCTTAATGCAATAAGGAAATTCTTTATAACAAAACATTCATGAAAAACAAAGTGCTAAATCTATTATGGGTATCGAAAGGAAAAAAAACACAACACTTTTCTCACATTGGTTATTCATGCTTATTACCTTTTAAAATCTTCCGTGATAAATTCATTCCATTTGTTTTCAATGTCCCTTTGCTTCTCATGATGGCCATTTAAAGCTTTATCATGTCCTGTGGATCCCAGTCTTTGCTCTACAGCTTCTATGATTCTGCACTTTTTTTCACACAAACACCATGACTTGCAAATTCTATAGGTATATACTGAATACATGAAGAACATCTAATTAATGGTTCATACGTAACCTCATGCCTATATAAGCTTTTACACTAGTAAGTTATAATAAATCTTAAAATATAGAATAACTTATCTCTACTTTCCTTGTGTTTTTTAAGTTTAAAATTAACCTACAGATTTAGAGTAACATGGAGTCCTAATTATGCCAGGGATCACAGAGACATAATAGAATGCATCTGCCCCGAAGTGCTTGAAATATTGGACAACAGAAGGAGGGGAAACAGCAACAAGAAAATTTACTGCAGCAAGTCCACAACAGAACCTGGGTGGAAACATGTCTCCAGCTACTGCACTGTCTTCTGGACCACATGGTTCCTGAAATTTGAGGCAAATGAGGAGGTAAAACATCACCAGCTCCATTAGTTTTATTAAACTGACTTATACAGAAGTAACCTTAAGAGAAACTGTGTAGTAAAGAGGTTTCTGAATAATAAAACTAATTATTCTCAATACCTAATGAAGATGCAAGATATTAACAAAACCACCATACCTCCTCTTAATATATGATAAATATATGACCTTTGAATACTGTTATTCTAATAAATCATTAGCACAATTCTATTTCTTCCAAAAGAAATCATGGCTATCTGGTCAATGCCATTAGAACTGAAAATGCAGGAAAAGATCTTTGACCATAAAAAGCTATTAGAATTAAAATGCAACTGTTACTCTTGCTAAAACCACTCACGTTTGTCTTTATTGAGCTCATGGAGTTTCTACAAAGCATCTTTTCTCTTGAAATCAAATCAGGGTATAATTTCTTTGAAGACTAAATAGAAAAAGTTCTGTTCACAGAATTTCACGTGTGGATTTGTTCTTACAACATAACACAAGTGCTTACTGAACTGAAATGTAATTCACCATTCATAAATCAATTATTTAGATTGGGATATTTTTTGTTATTCTGACTCCTTAGATTCTTTTTTTCTCAGCATTAAATGAGTCAGGAGAAGGGAAGGATGTAACGTGTTGTATGTTTAAACTTCTTTGTGTGGTCTGATTATATTTCACTGTTAGCTTCCTTAGAATATTTTCTTCTTTACAGTAAATATTATCCTTTGTTTTTATCAATATTTAATAGAGATGTTGTATTTGTTGTTCTATTTCTTCTCTTGGGAAATTAAAATGTTATATATAGTAAGTCATTCTATGTCATGATTGACATACTTCTACTAGATATAAAAACATTAATATACACATTTCTGTTTCATAAAAGACAACTGAAATCTCTGCATATGAAATATTGCCTTTTTCCTATGTAAAGGCATGGGAAACTATGTAAAATATAAGGTCTTGGATTGAGACTCTGTCCTCCTCTTTCTCTTCTCTACAGGTAGCATCATGAAAATTTTCCTCCCCCTCCCATAGTACAGCAAGACAAACATACCATTTTGTGAAACTCCTGTCGACAAAAAAGGAGTTTTGAAAAAATTTCATTTCTGCATGTAAGAAGCAAGAAGTTTCACATTAATGTTTTTTTTTTTAACATTTCTATGTGACATGATGTATAAAATCTCCATTGCTCATAAATCTATCTAGAACAGAGTTAGAAAAATAGAATTTAAATGATCCACTTGGAGGGGAAGGAAGACTAAGACAGAAAGCTAAAAGTCTACACAGTTTTAGCTCCAACATTCATAGAAAGAGGGAAGGAACATAGGAAGTGAAGGGACTTTCCCAAGCGTCACAAGCTAAAGGGTTACCTGGCCTTCGGGTGTATAGAGATCGCAGCTGTGGGTTCATAGCATTTTGAAATACACAAGAACATGGAGGCTTTATCCTCTAAATTTCTCTATTGCAGATTACCACAAATACCACAAAAATGATCACTAGCAAATATACGTACCGTTAATAAAGTGAATATACATGAATACATATATACCAAGCTATTACAAATTACTATCAGCAATCATTAACATAGTATCAATCAATAGTATGTTATCAATAATAGCATCGATCAGTACTGCAGTACAACCAATAACAGCAACAACCAAATAGTTACATACTACTACAGGTTATTACGACTTATCTTAGTGAAGCAAATGTAATCAGCAATGTAACAGCAGATATGATAGATTACTTATAGGGATATGTGTAATATTGATACAAAGAGAACTAGACAGACTTCAGAAGGGCCCACACAACCCCAAAAGCAGGGGGGAACACAGAGGGGCAGTCCTAGCCATCCCCAAAAGAGGGGAGGACAGATCAAACCAGTAAGATAACAAAGTGTCCTGTCAAAAAATCGTCCATGTCACAGAGTCTGGAGTCAGCCAGGTGTCCCCAGTGAGTCCATGAGCTCACACAAAGTTCACATGGGATTCAACCAGGAAATTCTCAGAGAGTGGGCAGCTCCATTTTGGATAATATATATATATGAATACTATATATGAATATATAAATGAATACTATATTATATATATATATATTATATATATATATATATATATGCCCTTTATATAACTTTAAGAGGGTAAGAGGGTGTAGGACATCCTACTCCAAGTAACCAAAAGACGCTGTCAATTTTGATGTTTCACCTGTAACAGGCAATATATGATGCTGTTTTCTGTTCTTCCAGAGCAATTTTATTTTTCCCAGGTGGTTTTCCACCTGCTCAGATCATAAATTGCCATTACAGTCCCTTGTTTTTACACTTGTCCATGCTATCTCAGGATGTCTTTGGTTTCTAGGTACCCCAGCTGCACTTGAAAGAGGCCAGCTGCACTTTTCAAGGATGTTTCTGGTTCCCAGGCCTAGTTCCCAGTCTTGCAGTCCCAGGCTGGAAGGCCTTTCCCTGACTATTTTTCAGCAGCTAATTTCTTCTGTCCAGTATTTTTCCACTTCTAGCCAGGCCCCCTTTATAACTGCTCACATCACCATGGCAATTCAAAGACAAATGCCAGAGCCAAAAGGGAAATTCAGAAGTCACTTTAAGTGTCCAACAGCCTTTCTCACAGAACACCTTGCTTCCTAATAATAAGCTACTGCTTCCTACCTGAAAAAAATGAAAATATTATCTACATTTGGCTGATATGACCACCATCCATTCTTTTGTGATGAAAAATTACACCAACGAATGGCAGAACTACCAGAGCAGCAAGTCAAGTGTTACAGAGTGAACAGACTGTATAAAATACTGATTATACTGATTTGGGCATATATAAAAACTATCAGCACAACACAAATGGCCTTTAGACATTGTGCAGCTAAAATTGTCACTTTCCCTTTTTTTGAGTGCTTTGGTCTTGTACATCCTGCCTAGACATAATAACCCTCAGGTTTTGCTGCAAGATATAGTTACTCTGCTTCCTTTTGGTCTCCCTCCTAATATTGATTAATATTGTTCATTTTACAAGAGCTGACTGTGATTCACTGAATATAAGGGGTCAGAAAAGTGGCCAAGATTTCTTTATCTGATGCCTGTTAATCTTTGCAGCTGGAAATCTAAAGGGAAAAAAAAAATGGAATCTAAAGAAAAAAAAAAAGAAAATGACAAGTCATTTAATGTATCAAAAGCAATATATTAAGGTTAGAAAAATTCTTACCAATTTTCAAAAAGTTACCAACTTCCAAAAGGACTGTTTCCTTTAACTCATTGCTTTTGCAACTGCTATTTCGTGACAGTAGATAAGTCTAATTTATATTTATTTTTGCTGATAAAAATTTTGGTAGATTTTTTCCACATAGTGAAAAAAAATAGCCAGAGCTAAGGACAGGACACGTTAATCAATGAAGCCAAAGAGTTATATGTGAGTAGATCTGCATACTTAACTAATTCTGGCTATACATTACCTGAATTTGGTATTTGACTTGCATTCTGAGGAAGTAAACCCTGGTAAACCTCTGACCATATGAATATTCAAAGACAGAAAAAATGGCATGGCTAAGAATGATTTGTTTGTGTTCCTTATTTAGGCATCTTGCGGACATAGGAGTTTAATTGTGTCATGTATACACATATGTACTCTCTGAATCACTACTAGCATAGTATAATAAAAGTAACAAAACCACATGGGTTTGTAAGTGTGCTTAGATAATAATATAATATACATATTCAAAGTTTAACAGACTAATAAAAATAACTGTATATATTTCTTCACTTACTTATAATCGAAGAATGAGCTTTTCATTGGCCCTTCCTGTATACAAAGATAAAGGAAAAAATGACATCGAATGTTCCTTACCACACACAGAAGGCAAAGGGATAAGTGGAGTCAAAACCAGAGGTAACATCCCTCAAATAATGTAAAAAACATGACGGAGAATGATGCAAGAAAGTCTCTCATTCCAAGCTACATTCTCTGAGCACCCTTTTAGGATTTTGGTTCGTTCATCCAAAATCATTTTAGCAACTTATTGTTGTTGTATCCCTCCTCTTCCATCCTTAAAATATGCAGCAGTCCAATTTTTTCAGTGTTTTAAAAGTTTTACGTGATATTATATTTGATATAATGCAGTGAGAAATTATGACAGGGATCTGCAGGGAAAAGGCCAGGAAAGGCATCTTTGTTAGGTTTTTTTCCAAGACAAAATAAGTAACCAACTATTGCAAATTAAAAACCTGCACTTCAGTGCAATACCCCAACTTAATGATTCACAGCTAAAGATTGCTGCTTCTGAAAATAACATGGTAACTAAATCCAACAAGAAAGGGGAAGTTAAATAGGTGAAATCACTGAAGTCTGGGATAAATACGTACCACATGACCGAAGAGATATGAATCCTCTGAGGTAAATCTTAAAACAGGAATGTCTACCTCCTGACTGCTGGAAGTATTCGCAAATGAAAGGATTAAGTAGGCAAAGTGGAAGTTAGAACTAAATTGAATCTGTGACCTGACATCAGGATGGTCAGTGAGCTAAATTAAGAGCTAAATTGATCCTGTGCCCGCTAGAAACAAGATTGTCATGAACTTCACAAAGCTTTGAATCAGGCCTTTATACTGGAAAATGAAATCTAAGGTACTCTGTAAAATAGAGCTGCCAATGGATCCCTCTGAATATTCCGAGTTCTTCACTGAATGAAGAAAGATTCTTCTAGGCTATGAAAGCAACATTCAAGTGATGTACTATGAAGTAACTTGTGCTATAATGTAGGAGGCAGTAGGATACATGGTTAGATGAAAGGGATGGTCTTATGCATTGGAGCTCACGGGCGGGTATAGGTTATACAGCACTGTTACACGGCATTAGGCTACAGCAAGAGTATGTGCACATTATGAAAGCCTCTTTAAATTGGGGTCCTATTAGGAAATACATCCTTGCCTAGTTCCAGTGTTGTAGGCGCTGTGGCCTCTCATATAATACATAATCCAACATGCAAGGTACACTCACAGCAAATTAAAGTATGCACCAACCAGCTGCTACTGGCACAGGGCATCAGAGACATCAAGAAGGCTGCACGACTTCACTGCAGACGCACGAAATACTGCCCTGACTCTGGGAGAACTGGAAGCAGGAATCCCCCGTGTAAGCTGTGCACACACTGCAAACCTGCAGCCTCTGGACACACATTGCCAATTCCACGTGTCAAGAATTGCCACTCAGATTTCCAAGAACTCCTCCGGGATGTCACACGCTTCTGATTTTTCAAATCTTTCTTCATATTTCACACCTTTGGCAGACCGGACCTGCCTTTGATTGTCACTGCAAGGAGCTGCCCGAGGCAGGAATGGCCATCCTCTTACCCCCACAGGAGAGGGCTGCCGGCCAGCTTTTCTGCCCACTCCCACGCACTGCAGCCCCCTACCATGCCTTTGGTAAAGGGACTGCACCGAGAAGAGGGGGCGGGCCTAAAACCGGCTTACTCCAAGGAGGCTGAAGGACTGTGTTTAGATGCCCCCGTCTCGAAAGTAATAAATTAAATGTTTTTTCCTGGTCTGTCTAGGTGGCTAAAATCACACAAGAAACCTGATCTACTCATATGGGAAAGAGAGCAGTCAGGCACCAATTAGCAGAAGGAGACTGCATTCTGGTTACCCGTCAAGTAAGTTAATTGGAAAGTGCTTACCTGTCATTCTAAAGCATCTGCCTATTCCTCCCATTCATATTTTTTTTTCGTGTGAAGCAGTTGGTAGCACACAACATAAGGAGACATTCTGTATAGCTTTTCAAACGGATTTAGATATTCTGTTCCCTAAGTTTTGCCTTTTCACTGGGTTTGAATAGGACATCAGAACCTCATTATTTGTTCTGTAAGGAAAGCGATCTGAGGGCATAAAGTAATCCATCAGCTCCTTCAGTGCAGTTAGCCCTTGAAAGGAATGATACCGGCTTGTTGCCCCCTTTAATTCAGTTCCTGGCGGGCTGCTCTGGGATTCTTTGTTTTCCTCGTCTTTTGCTCAGGACAACTGATGTCTTCGGCTGCTGAAATCTGACTTTCTGCAAGCCGCTTGGTAGATATGTCTCAGGGCTCTGTACAAACATCTGGGGAGCCCTGCCCATGTGCAGGTCAATTTGAACAGAGTTGGCTGTTCGCTGGTGTCAGCTAGGAAAAAATGTTGGCAGCTCCCTGGCCTGCTCCCGCAGGCATCCAGGTTTCTCTTGTGCATGTAGGTAAAGCAACATATGGGGTCCTGGTGAATGCACTGTTTACTGCAGAATTTTGGTAAAGCATTGCTCAGAGGTACATACATGAACACGTTCTTTTTTCCGTTGCTAACTTTCAACACAGCTTGTATTTAGATGGAAAACAACTACATCTGTTTCTCATTTCTATGGATAACGAGACCCCCAAAGAAGCATGGTTCCTTACATGGAGAATGTTTTTCATTCTAGGTGAAAATGGCCGTTTTATCAGAAAATTCTTTTAAATAATTGGAAAAAATCCACTTCTTTATTTCTTCAGCACACATATGCGAGTGTCCTAGAAGCAGTAATAATTACCCTCACAGCTATTATTCCCTAAGAACTCAGAAACTGTAAGTTTTAAAGAAAATAAAAAAATCCCACAGTGATTTAAGAATTTCTTTATACTTAACTTTCTTTTATTTCCTCTATTCCAGTTCCTAAAAACTTAACCTTCTAGTAAGATGAAATGGCATTGCTGTAGTTTTCCAGAACTGTTATGAGTTGGGAGGGGAGCGAAGTAAGTAAAGGATGGAGCATAGTTTTAGTGGGAAAGGCTTTAAGTGCCCTTTTGGATGCAGTGAACTGCACATAGAACTGATGTTAGAGATCCTGTTGCTCAACCAGCCCATAAAAAAGCATTACTTTCAAAGTATTTCAATGGAAAATGGATGTCTTTAAATTTAAATACATGCGACTTCTCATTGTCTGCAGGATCTAGCTTTTAAAGTAAAATACCAGGTTTTCAATGTGATTAAGGCTAGCAAAACACATCAGTGTTCTAGTTAACATACACAGGCTAACTATAACAGTAGAAATGAAGTTTACATTTAAAATGCTTCTTGGCTTTTACTGCAGTGGAACTCACATGCAGAGATGTTCTCTCCTAAAGTTAAAATACTTTTCCAAATTCACTCCTTGATTTGGAATAATTTCTTAAAAGGCTGGGAGGAAAAAACAAAACACACAACAGGTTTATATTGTGAACTAAGAGATTCCATACAGAACTTAAAATAAAGCTAAAATCATTTCCACAGAAAGACATTAAATTTCCTTTAAAAAAGGAGAACATAACTAAGAAACCCCCGCTGATCTCGAATATGGACTTAATGTGCAATGCATTTTATTTAAAAAAGTAAATGCCTCTGATTTTAGTCCACATGAGTAAGTCTAAAGGGAGATTGCCAAGTGCTGTATTTTATGCCACAGTCTTTCCCGCTCAAGGGCGTAACATCACATACAGCTGAAACTGGCTGCTTGGGTGAGCCTGAAGGACATCGTTTAGAGTATGAGGAAGGCTCCACATTAAAAGATCTCTCTTGAGGCTTCATTGCTGCTCCTTTCCTGCCATCTAATCTGCTGCAATGGTGCCTCATGTTGTTGCATGACTGCAATATGTGTTTTTTCCACAGCAAATCAGAAGAAAGCTGAATGCCACTAAAAAGTTGCGCAATTTTAAACTCCTATTAAGACACCCAAATTTGATTAAGTATCTGGAGTTTGCATTCTTGTAGAAAATGTGAATTTTGCCTGCATTTTCAAAATGTATTTTGCAAATACATTACACTTTTGAGTAGGCCTAAATTTATTTGTGGAAATATAGCTTTATTTGTGAAACATATAGCTGTAACAAGACATGTATTAGTTTGTTATTAAAATTTAACATATTTAAAGGGCTTAATAGACATTTATTACATTGTCATATATTCCAAGATGGCTTACTCTCTTGTATGCCTCTGTTGAAAATGTGTTCTGCTAGAGAGGTTCAGGCTGGTCAAAGGCTCAAGGAATCCAGACAGGGTTTCCAAAATAATTTTGCCAAGTGAGAGAAAAAGCTTTCCAAGGTACCTTCGGCTTACGTTTGGCACTAAGACTATCCTCTATAGTGATACTTGTCATTAAAAAAGAAAAAAAAAGTTTTTAAACATGGTGTTTGATGGAGGAAAAAGGGTAATCTTTCTCACATGCTCCTTTGCAATGTGTAAAGAACGTCTGTGTTTGACTGCTATGAAAGCGCATACAATCATTGGCGATATCAGTAAGGCTTGCAAGCTTTCATGCCTGCTTCCTTTTTAAACGAAAACCTGTACCAAGTAGCTGATTTGTTGTATAGCATCAGAGCAAGTGTGTGCATGCATGGCAGAGTTATAGGCCGAGCAGAAGGAAAGGAGCTGCTAAGCTCTTAGTTCATTACAGTGTGTGATGTCAGTGAAGATCTCACTCTTACTGCATTTTGGCACCCTTATTCAAGTATCTTATTATTTTGAAAATAAGATCTTGCTATTTGACCTTTTCTGCATATAGCTATTCCACAAATGAAGAAAGCATTTTGCAGTTTGAGACTGAACCAATACAGAACTGCATTTCTTTTACTTGCAGATCCGTAATTAGACTGCTACATCATATTCACCTTCTCTATATGTCACTTATCTTTCTTTTATGTGCCTCTCTTTCTTTGAAATAGGTTTTAAATCCCTGACCTGCTCCTCCTTTGCACACATATATAAAACAAAGGCAATGTATCTTTTAATTCAGGTTTTATGTACACATAAATCTGCAATGACATTCAGCAGTCATCAAAGGTCTCTTAATATCTGAACTCTGCAATCTTACATTTGACAACATTTGAACAAACCCCTACCAGGGAAAAAGGGCACAGCAGAGACATTCTATGAGAAAATTCAGGTGGCTCTAAAGGAAAGTTCCCCTGTAGAGAAATTACTTTGTAGTAGACATAGCCTAAAATGGCAAACATCTCTCTACTCAGTGCTGAAGCTACTCTTTTAGAAATTTTGCCCCTGGAAAGGGTGTTTCCAAGCAATAAGTTCCAAACTGTAATTAGAAGTGTTAAGTACCATCCAGCAGGTGATTATTACTGCATGGAGAAGGAATCCTCCATGTATCACAGAATCACAGAATGGTTGATGTTGGAAGGGACCTCTGGAGGTCATTTGGTCCAACTCCCCTGCGTAAGCAGGGTCATCTGGTGCCAGTTCCCCAGGACCATGTCCAGATGGCTTTTGAATATCTCCAAGGATGGAGGCTCCACAACTTCTCTGGGCAACCTGCTTGGTCATTGTCACAGTAAAAAAGTATTTCCTGATGTTCAGAAGGCACCTCCTGTGTTTCAATTTGTGCCTATTGTCACTGAGCACCACTGAAAAGAGCCTGGTTCTGTCTTCTTTGCACCCTCCCTTCAGGTATTTATATATATTGATGAGATCCCCTGAGCCTTCTCTTCTCCAGGCTGAACTCTCTTGCCCCAACTCTCTCAGCCTTTTCTCGTAGGAGACATGCTCCTGTCCCTTCATCATTGTGGCCCTTCACTAGGCTCTCTCCAGTACATCCACGTCTCCCTTGCACTGAGTAGCCCAGAACTGGACCCAGCACTCCAGGGATGGCCTCAGCAGAGCTGAGTAGATGGGAAGGATTACGTCCCTGTACCTGCCGGCAACACTCGTCCCAATGCAGCCCAGGATACTGTTAGACTACTTTGCTTCAAGGGTGCATTGCTGCCTCGTATTCAACTTGGTGTCCACCAGGACCCCAGGTCCTGTAGAATGGTTTGGTGTTGTGAGTTTTGTTGTTGGGTTTGTTTAAGTGATAACTGGCTTTAAAATGGAAAGTTATGACCTGAGGATGAAGAATATTTTAAATGTAAATGTACAGTGAAACCAGTCAGTCATACTGGTTTATTGGATCTCCTTTTTGAAAGTACACATGTATTCTCTGGCCTTCTTAGGGATGATGCAGCTATCCAAACAGCAGTGCATACTTTCTGGTAAAACTATTTTGGGGGTTGACTCTGCATCCTTAACCGATTAGATAGTATTATGAAGCATGGAGAATAGAAATACTGCAGCACGAAGCCTATCTGTTATGCAACATTGACATACACCTTTTTCTTATGATACATCCATGTAGGATGGGCACTCCTGCTACATGGTTAAATCCATATTTTATAGTTTTTAAATATCAACCTTAATTAGTCCTTATGCATGTTTTTACATAGCATTTTGCATGTGGAAGCTAACAATCCAAATGTCTAATTTCTAGCCATATTGATTCAGAAGATATCTAACCTTGTGACAGCCTCATGTCAAAGTTTTGTCTGACTGTTGCTTTGGGAGCATGCTAAATTGGGAAACTTGTCTGTGAAGGCAAAAAATATACAAAATAGATTTTTTGAAGGTATTTAATAATGTTATTAATTCCACTTTGGTAAAATGTGAGATAGCAGGATAAACTGAACAGTTTTCACATCTTATCATGAAATATCATGCCATTACTAATAGCTCGGGGCTAATAACTTCCTGAGCAATGTAAATGCTGAACACCCAGCATGACTTCTCATTCTGATGGGACTCTTGAGTTGGTCAGTACTCTGGTATTGTTCTTCCTGTCCCCATCCTTAAAGTGGGTGTACACAAAAAGGTCTTTAAAACCTACTTCTTATTCTGATTACAACCTATTTTTAGAAAAAGGTAAGTAAAGCAGAGGGAATTGCATCAGCTGTCTGAAACAGAACACAGCACAGCTTCCTCCCACCAGCTGTGTCTTCACAGGTCTTACTTTCAGTCTTGGTCTTATCTCAGCAACTTTCAGAGGCTCCCTGGGTTGCAGAAAATTATAGATGATCCTGTCTGATCCCTGGGAAAATATCTTTGTTTTCATCATCTCTGAAGCCTGATTGCTTTTGTTCATCTTGCCCTGCTCTCTTATTCCTCTCTGTTGTGGACATATTGGTCTTTGCCCCAGCTGTGTCAGAAGCTTATTTGTACAGATTGTTCTCGGGTTTTGGTGGGGAAGGAGGTATCCCCCATTCACTCCAGAGGGTTCCATGTTCCAGCACAAAGTAAACAGCTGTATTTTTCTCAGCTCCCCAGTTGCTTTCTTTGAAAAGAACACACATACTCTATTCAGGGTACTGCTAGCAGCCAAATGAAAGCAAATCTCTTCTTTCACAGCCCTGCTTTGTTATTCCTTTCCTTTGTCTGTACGTGTGCTTAGATAAATATTATATTGCATATCGTGCCTGATAGCCCACATTAAAGTCCTTCCAACTTCATGTTTCAGCAACCAACTCATTACTGACTGAAGATTTGTGTGGTAGTTACTGGGGTATTTACCCATGTAAATAAGTAAATAAAATTAAATAAGTTTAAAGAAATCTTTGCCACACTACCCTCAGTTTTACTTCTGAAACTAGGCTATATCACCTACCTAAATGATGTCAAGGTGTAATTTTTGCCTTTATATGTGGAAGCCAGTAACTGATATAGTATGGAAGGGTGCAGGACTTAGAAACACTGGAAATCATTGTGAGAGGGAGAGGCAGCGACAGAAACAGTAGAGTTAAAACGTGAGAAGCTTAGATGGGAAGTAAGGAAGTATCATCAGGCCTGTGTGACAGGGTGTCTTTCAGCCATTGATATTGCATGTGTTAGTTACAGTTCCAACCATAAAACTACCTTCATTTGTTCACGAACATCATTTACTCTGACCAAGTTGTAAATTGGATTGTCGTGTAATTATTTCAAAACGGGATGTTTCAGGTTTTTATATTGTAGGAAATGGATCTGGGATGAGAACTATCTTCATGGTTTGTGTACTTTTTCCCAGTTCTCCAAAGACGGTGCATCCTCTTCTCTCCTATTGTTCTTTATTTTTTTGTTTCATTATTCAGATTGTACACTATACTGTCTATATTTGCCTGAAATGAGGTTTCCTGTCTTTGAAACAGACTTCCCACTTTCCTTCACTTCCCCTGCTCTCCCCCAATGAGCATGTAGTCATCTTAAAGAAAGAAGAATGGAAATAACAGGAAAAGATGAGTCAAAAGTTTTCTCTTTGAGTATACTAATAGATTTCTGGACCTTGCCTAGAAAAATAATTGCAAAGAAGGAGAAAATAAAAGTTCTGCAGCAAACTTTTAAAGGGGTAAAGGCACTCTGTATAAAGTCAATTCATCACAGTCAGCTGATTCGTGTGAGTCAAACACTGGTACTGCCTTCCTTCAGGAGAGCAGCAAAGTCCTTGGTAGTTGAAGGTTTTATGTATGGTAGATCTTGGTGAGCTTAAAGAGAGACTAGACATTAATAGGAAAGGGAAAAGGAAAACAGAGAAAATGCCAGCACCTAGAAGATGGAGGAGAAAATGAGAATACCAATTTCTATCGAGAAGTGAATACTGTGTGCTCTGAAGTGCTGGAGGAAAGGGGGAAGAGCCATCAGGACTTAAGTGTGTGGGGAGGGCAGAGGGAAAGAAGGTAAGGCCAGAAATAGGTTTGAAAGAAGAAGGGAAGTAGATGGGTAGTGGTTTTTTTTCTTCATCTTCAGTCTTGCTGGTTTTTGTAAGGTTTATTGTTTCTTACTTGTTTCATAGAGGACTATCTAGCATAAATTCGTTGGTTTTCAGAACTGACTGTACAAGCTATTACTTGTATAACTAAAGAGGAGTTTGACTGTTTATGAATAGCTGCATAGTAGAACCCAAGAAAATTGAACATTGATCTCAGAGTAGCTCCTCTGCGACAACAATGCTAACAATAGATGTATTTTCACTTTGGATTCTTTATGCCTGTCTATTTTATTTTTCTACATACTACCTGCCCATTAATTTGAGCACTTAATTCTGTAATAGGTCTCTTCTTAGGAGAAGAACAGTTACATCACATCCTGCTTCATATGCTTCTTGTCTTCTTGTGGCTGACTTCCTACCCAATAATACTTTGCCCTCTGTAATAACAGAGATTAAATTCCTATTGATAATGTTACTCTATATGATGTCAGAGTTCAGATGCATGGAGTTACAAATCAGTTTCATATGTCAGATATTACAAGGCATATTCTAAATACTGGTTTACATGACGATTATGTGGTTGAGGGTACAGTCTTCCCAGCAGAACCCTCTTTCCTCATCTGTGTTTTGTCAGTGTAGATAGAGTATGCCATGTAGACCATGCTTTAGAAATGGACAGATTTCCAGACTGTTTACATCTGTTTTCCTTGTGGGTCGTTCTGTATTGGACAAGTTGTATTTCACTTGGCTCTAGGATCTTTTTTTTTTCTTGAAGCTAATGAATTTACTTAGTAGGGAATGTAAAATCTCAAAACCAATTTATACCAATTCCCCAAATGTAATAAACTTCTGTAACTTTTCCTAGCAAAATCTCCTATCACATTGCTATTGTCTGTGCTTTTTATGTACAAGGCATTACTTGCAAACAAACCACAAAACTGAATGTAGAAAAAGGGATAAAGTGGAATATTTTCATATTTGGATTGACCCTGTACTAGGATATGAAGTGACTTGCATCTGCTGTGTAGTTCCTCATCGGCTTACGTGTTTTCATTGTGCGGTGGGGTTGGGTTAGAGTATGACTTTACAGAAGCCAACGGAGAAGGCATATCTTGTATTCTGTGGATAGATCACTACTGAAATTAATAGCCGTGTGTATCCAATATCCATAAGCTTGACTTTTGTGTTCCCACCTGCATGGTCACCTAGAGACAAGGTATGTAGCATACCCTGAAGGTAAAAAAGAAATACAGTCTCTGTTTAACCAATGAAAAAGTTATTGAAATGTTTAGACAGAAGAGCCTTCCTGCCACCCCATCCCCAGAATGACAATGTCAGCTTAACTGAAAGAGCTGTAGATTTGTAAATTTTTTTCCTATACCATTTTGCAAAAACTGTTTGTGTGAAATGGATTTTCAGGAAAACAGTTATTTTTATTAAAAAAGAATCTTTTAATTTTCCAAAATTGAGACAACTAGCAAATGTTCGCTTGAATAGTTTTAATTTTTATCGGTCTAATTACAGGTGGAATTCTGAAGTTTTATACCCAAACAGAAAATAGCATACAATTTAGAACAGGTGAACATCTCAACTGCTTTTAACCTCTGGAGTCTATGTCTGGTACTTTTTGTTCTTGAAATATCTTTAAAGTGCACACTGGTAGGGGTTTCCTGCAAAGTTTATTGTTATACCCTTTGTACATTGTTGATTTGAATTGTATTTGGCTTGAAACTTATATGAAATTGCCACTGAGTTGTGAAGAACTGCAGGTAGAGAATAATTCTTTAATATGAGGCTATATCAGTCTTTATTTTCAGAATATGTACATTTAAAAAATAGATAAAGCACAATTGACTCTGTAAATTACTCTGGTAGCCTTAGCAAATATTTAATTTTGTTGCTTTTCTATTTTTATGTTTTTATAGACTCATGTACAACACACAGACTTTGGACAGGACAGTGAAATGAAAAATTATCAATTTCTCCATAGATTCTAATCAGATTATATGAAGATGGGACACAGTAAGACTTTAAGGTCAATTTTAGCTTCACATTAAATCACAGGATTTTAGTTTTTCTTCAGAGAGCTCTAAGCACTGAAAGATCTACTGCTATGTGGAAGAAAAAATACTGTGTCCTGCCTATGAGAGATGGATAAAGGCAGTGTATCTAAAAAACAAAAAGCAGTTGGATACAATGTAGAAGTATTCTAATCTCTCCAGTCCTTTTGAAAATTCATTCACTCCTTCAAGTGAGCTGAGAAAATGCTGAATCGTCATCCTGATTCATTGTGAGATTTTTGTTTATATGATCACTTCTAATCATTGTATAACCCTTCTTTAGTACAGACATGAGAGCTCATGTACAGATGGACTTTGCTAAAGATGAAGTGATAAGGAACATCAGAGGGTTTTGGTTCTAACTTGTTAGTGCATCTTCTCTTTGGGTTCCCTCTGAGTTCAGCTCTTTTATCTGTTTTTCAGTTCATTTGCTAAAGAGCCCTTATTTTGAAATACTCCAGAATTTTTTTTAAGAAAAACGATGCCCTATAAACTACTGACAACTGTAATTCCTTTCTAAGAAAATAATCTTCCTAATATATGTGAGTAGGGGAGTATAAATTTTTGCTTGCTCTCCACTTTAATGCACAGAACTTTCTTTTCTATTTAGTATACTCATGCATCTGTCCCCTTTCCATGTGTTGTATGTCCTTTCATTTCATGCTTCTCTTTTGTATCAGATCAACTTTCATCCATTTTCCTTTCTCCCTATGCTCAGCAACATACATATGCATGCTTTTCTTTTAACCCAGCTGAGAGCCACACGCTGTGCACCTGTCTCAGAGGGAATGTGCCTCCTGAGCCTGTTTTGTGCAAGACAGGTGCGTGTATAGTAACCAACATATTTATGTAATGAAAGGAAGGGGGTGTAACCATAAGGACATTACACAAGATATTAATATAATAGTATGTTTGCTTGACCTTATTCATTGTTGTACGACCACATCCTATTTTGCTGTGCTTCCACAGTAAACTCAAAATGATATTTGCCACCTTGAGCTTTTGTTCATCTGCATCTTCAGCTGTGGGGAACAGTGCAGTGTGAAATAAATGGAATTGCTTCAGCTTTGCAGAAAAGACTTAAGTATTCTTCTGGTACAGCAAATTCCTGATCAAATGAATGTGGGGTTTATTTAATATATAATTATATAGCTACACTGGATACTTGAGTTAATTACAGAAAATACATAAATTAAGAAATGGATGAAAATTGCAAATAGTGAAAATATTTCAGAAGCATAAGAAGGAGAAGAAGAACTGACAACTACTTCCTACAGATCATTTGCACAGCCTTAGGGCACAAGTAAAGTAACAAATCTTTTTCCCAGAGCTGTTGACAAAGTTAGCACTGCACTGACAGTCCAGGAAAGAACAGGACAGGACCCCCTTTTACTTCTGGGCAGAAAAGCGGAGACTTTCTAACGTACGAAAAATGAAGTGCAGTGAATGGAGGAAGGAGTACAAAGCAGAAAGTGTGGCTTCTAAGACTCTTTGTGGCATCAAATTTTTAAACACCCCGTAAAATAAGACAAGATCTTCTGTTAGTGCACATTGCCATGATCGGTGTAATTTAGAATATCTGTACTATTTTCACTTGTGCTGAGGATTTAGCCCATTTTGACAGCCTCAGTGACAGAATGTATTATAGACGTTTGCTTGACAGAATTTGTACAATTTAGAGTTGGCTTGCTTGATTAATTCTTTGTGCTTGTGCCTGCCCCCTCCGCCTACCATGCTGAGGGCTGTGTCATTTAGCATGACTCCATTATATTCAATTGAGCAGTGGCTGCAGGAGGCCAGACGGCATATGTCCTAGGGCCATACAAGTGCTATTTAGCTGGATGTACTCTGCAAAGCCAGAGGCACTCAAGGGACTACAGAAAGAGTCACATGAGTGACATAATACTGAGTGCCTGCACCATGTTATGTAAATGCTCGTTGTGATGAAGTGTATGGTGTTTGTTCTCAGCTGGTTGTACTGTTGTACGTGTATAGTAGGTTGCTGCTGTTTGCAATAAATAATTTGCAGCAAATATTGTTGACAGTGCTCTTGATGAACTTTCAAAAGTGTTTGACTGCTGTTGTTCTCTTACTGTGCTTTTTACTTTATAGGACAACTTTCTTAACTTTCTGTATGCCACTAGAAAGGAGAATGGAAGGACTTGTTTGAGGTATACAGAATTAAGGGATGGGCACACATCCAGGGAATCTTAGAGGGAAATATAGGCTGTGTGCCATAAACTGAACTTGCTACATATGCGCACATCTGATCTAGCACGCGCATACTACGCAGATGGTCAGCAATTGCACAGATCAACTCCACAAGGCACGTCCAGATCCCACTTATCCTAGGTGTCTGGAAATCCTGGTTATATGGTCAGTCTGAGATTTCTCTCCTCTTTCTTCTTCCCAATCCTGAAATTCTGTTTAAGGAGGGAGGAGAAGAAGAAGAAGAGGAGGACATGCCGAGGAAGAAAGACATACCAGGCTCATATTAACAATAAACATATTGAAAATGGTTAGGCTACCGTAAAGTAATGAGCTTCAGGACCTCAGCTCAGCTATAATCTACTGTGTGTGTATTTTTAGTTTGCTGTTGCAGTGTAAAATGTATTCACTTCACTTAAGCTATGTCATAATAACTTACTGTGAATATTGAAATAAAATGCTAATTAGATACAGTTGGAAGAGAGCACATGGCAAATTACTGTAATACTGCTGATGGCTGGTAACTCATTTGCCTATGGTAGCATGATCAGTTTTGATCAAATGCTTTTTCTCTTAATCTACCCGCTCTTTAATAATGGGCCTTCTTGAACTAAAATCTGCACCAATTTTAAGTTCAATTAATTTTACTTTATAAGTTAGAATGGTTTTCTTAACCAATTAAACCATAATTAACCATAATTAAAAGTAGAATATTTCTGAAATCTTTAAGTCCTCTTCATTACATTGGAGAAATTTCTTTTTCTTCACAAGTCTCTGGCTTATTTTAATTTTTCTAAACAAAAATATAGTCTGTGTTCCCAAAGCACTTCTGCCTCACCAATCTACTTGATACTGTTTTAAAGTATCAGTTTAATTTTAGGTGCTCTGACTAGTCTCCCATTAGTAGGTAGAATTTTTTGCTAATATTTTGCATTGAAAATCGTGACCAGGGCTTTGAACTTTGTGAAGGTGATGCCACATGTGTAAATCACAAGACAGCTTTAGGGTTTTTATGTGTGCAAAGCATTTAAAAATATAACGTCTTCCATTATCTCAGGATTTCTGCAACAGGTGTAGTCTCACTGATATCCATGACGGACTCTCTTCTTTTTGACAGTACAGTTCTAGTCTTTTCTTAAGAGTTATATGTGTGAATTATTTATGCACTTCAAAATCCCAGGGCATTAGATACTCGACTCTGATTGACTACCAAAATTCTTAGGCCCTACTTGTATAAATTGTTATCTACATGATGAACTTCAATTCTGTAAAAAGTAATGCTATTTTTTTATCTGCTAAAATTTTGTATCTGATATGTACTGAAATACAATCAGAGCACCAGTTTTTATGGTGCTGTCAGTCTCTGTTCAATTATCATTCCTACTTTTCAGAAAATATACGGATAACATCCGAGGAACAGAAAACAGTCTCATCCTCTGCCACTGCAAATTTACCATTTATTTTGTTAGAATTGTATTGCTTTTTTTAGCATTTGGTCTTTGAATGAATTACCTAAAGTTCACCTATAGGTGTCTTAGTAGAATTTCTTTAGTACCTTTCTGTGACAGTTTGAAAAATAATGGTGAATTGTGTTTAGATGAGAAAAAAGCAACTATTCTTCCAGGAGTTGGGACTTTCTGTTCATAAGAAAAACTAGCGTCAGACTTGAATGTCTTTTTCCTGTAATATTATATTGCCAATAGAAAATATTAAATGAATTCAAGAAGTAGTGTATGAATATTTAGGGAGTTGGATCTTTCCTCCATTACATTCTGCTTCTGTTTAATTCTAGGGGTAAACACAGAGTTCCTTGACAGTATCACTATTCATGTTTGGGCTTAAATTGTATTTGTGTGTTGCATAGATCTGGCTAAAACCAATTTATTTTCAGTGTTTGGAGAAAACAGCTATTTTCTTCCCTCTTCTGGTCCTTGTTTTTGCAAGGTAGTCAGTGAAGAATAAATCACCCTATCACAGTGAGGATAGGTTAAAAGAGGGAGTTCAACCAGTAGAATTAATAATGTCTTCTATAAATGTGATACCCTCTGTAGTTTTCTTCTGTTTTTCAAATGCTGCCATTTCAACCATAGAAACAGTTTGAAAATACTTCTCACTTTACCTAAAAGCTTTTACATTTGGATTGCATGCTCGTATTGGAATCTTCATCCTTGCCCCAGAGCACAATGTTCATTATTTCTTACAAAATGTTATCATCTATTTGTTTCAGTTTGTCTTCTTATTTACTTTAACCTTCTCTTTCATTTTGGATGCTGAAGATCTTTTTTTCCTTTAAAGTTCGCAGATTTCATTCCTGATTCTTTTCAGACAATAAAGCTTTGCTTTACAGATCTATGTTGCCTATGAGTCTTGACTACAAAAATTACTTTTCACTGCATTTAATAATGTCATCAATTATGAATTGCATAAGCAATATATTCTTGTGCTAATTCAGTTTTTGTTAACAAGTTATCATTTGGTTCCAAGTGACAGGACGAGGGGCAATGGGCACAAGTTGGAACACAGGAAGTTCCGTTCAAATACACGGAAACAGTTCTTTACGGTGAGGGTGACAGAGCACTGGCACAGGCTGCCCAGGGAGGTTGTGGAGTCCCCTTCCCTGGAGATTTTCAAGACCCGCCTGGATGCAGTCCTGAGTAATGTGCTCTGGCAATCCTGCTTTGGCAGGGGAGTTGGACTAGATGATCTCTAGAGGTCCCTTCCAACTCTGAAAACTCCGTGATTCTGTGATTCTGTATTCTGAGTACAAACATATGCATTAGGATATATGCTACATAGTGTGTACATATATTAAAACTTGATCATGTTACAGCAGACTCATACCTTCTTTTTTCTGACTGTATATGCTTAGTTTGGGATTGCACAGACGTGCTGCTTTTTTTTTTTTCATATCACATATATTATTACTGCTAGCCTGTGTATTATAGTTAGAAATGGTTGTATATCTTTCTGAAGCTTAACGTGAAGACTTTTCAACTGGAAATTGAACCTTAACTTTGAAAATGCCCTTGTACTTTAATTTTAAATATGTGATTAGAATCATCAAACAATTTAGGTTGGACGGGATCTCTGGAGGTTATCTGGTTCCACCCTCTTCTCAAAGTTGGCCTAGCTTCAGAGTTAGACCTCTGGGCTTGCACAATTGAATTTTGAGTATCTCCAAAGCTGGAAGTCCCACAGCCTTTTGGAGAAATCTTTCCAGGGCTGACTGGTCTCATGATGAGGAATGTTTTCCTTATGGCCAATAGGAACCTCCCTTGTTGCAACTTGTGACCGTTGCCTCCCATGCTATTTTTGCACCTCTGGGAAGAGTCTGATTCTGTCTTCTACATAACCACCTGTAATATTGTTGAAGATGGCAGCTGAATCCCCCCCTAGCCTTCTCTTCTCCAGGCTGGGTGTGCATGCCTCTCTCAGCCTCTGCCCATATGTTATGTGCTCCAGTTCTGTAAGTCAGTGGCCCTCCTCTGGACTTGCTTCAGTTTATTGGTGGTTCTTGCAGTGGGGAACCCAAAACTGGACCGCTCCAGATATAGTCTCAGACACCCCAATTAAAAGGGAATAATAATTTCCGTCATCCTGCTGGTTATATTCTATATAGTACAGCCCAGTATGCAGATAACCCTCGTTGCTTCAAGCGCATGCTGCAGGCTCATGCTCAACTTGCTGTCCACCAAGCCCCTAAGTCCTTCTCTGCCAAACTTCTGTTAGCCCTCAGTCTGTACTGTTGCATAGAGTTATTTCTTCCCAGGTGCAGGACCTTGCATTCCTCTTCATTTGAGGAGAGGAGAGGGAAGGGGAGAGGAGGGAAAGCAAGTTGGGAGAGAGAAGAGGAACTGTATGTCTGTTTACTTCTTGTGTAGCAATTCATTAAAAATCTGAGATTATAGTCAACCTGCTATCCAAGTTCAGCACGATGGCTGACAAAGGGATACCAAAGGAAGGAGCAGGAGGTGGGAACAGGACTGGTAAAGATGTGGATTAGAAAGTGACTCAAGTGACAGATTGTCACTGATGCCACTTGCACGCCTGCTTTCTATTTCAACTTCTTTATAGTGCTTGTGGAATTATTAACTTATTTCAGGTTTGTAGTTTGTTTTTTCAAATATGTGTACATTAGCAAACTTCTTAACAGCAACAACAAATAATATAGGCAAATTTTTTGTCTCTGATGGTTCCTAGTTTTGGAATCAGCACCAGGTAATTTTTGTGTGTCCCGGAATGCATCTGTTCTCATGGTTCTGCCTGCAATTTCCATATATGGCTTCATATGACCTGAGTATAAAGAGCTTTTGGTGCCCAATTGTGAGCGAGAAAGACTGCCTATTTTAAAGCACCACTTATTCCTGGTGGTTCTTAAAACTCACCAGCGCCTCTGTTTGAAGGCCTGGGATTTAGAGTCTTGCTCTCTGACGTTCAAAGTTTAGAAGGGCACCCTTAGCCCCTTAGTCCCTGCACAGGTATCCTTGTTAATAAGTTGCCACGTAAGGTTGAGAACCACTTCTTCCTAGTGTAGCTCCTTCTTTTTAAAAATATGGTTGCAGGTGCATGTTGGGAGGATAAGGAGGGAAGACAGAGGGTTTCTTAAATATATTTGGGTTGTGCCATCTGGACCAGATCCTTCCGGTCCTAACTAGTTTCTGAAGCCCGCTATGGTTTCACTGGGAATAAGGCATTCAGCTACTCTAATCTGACAATTCTATGCATGATCAAAATGCTGGTCATTGTTAAAGAGAGACATTTTCTTACCAAACAGTGAGTGTCTAAAGATGATGAGATTTTATTAGGATATGATTGATGGCTAATGGGATGCTTTGGGGTTAGCAGTTTTTGTCTTGTGTAACCTAAATGGGATTAAATCTGTAAGATGTGACTTGTGTACTGCTGTGCCCAGAACTGCCCCCACAAAATATCTCCATGTCATATTAAGGAATTCAATAAAATGGAAGATACTCTGCCACAGTATGAATGTCTGTGTATGCATGTACAATACATGTACATATATATCTCTCTATATATGTATAGCTAAAAGTATACCGTACCTGTTTCTTGACTTTTGCATGCCTGTTTGGTGATCTTATATCAAAAAAGATAAAGTGAATTGGAAAAAAATATCAACAGTGAGGTTCAGAGGTGAGCAATAGCTTCTGTGCAAGAACTCTCACAGCCAGAACTACTCTGCTTGGCATCGAGATAATGGAAAGGGAGATATGTGAGTGATGATCTATGAAAGCATGAAGGGTGTGGAGAACAGGCTTAGGAATGATTGGCCATGCAATAAATGAAGGGGAAGATTGCCAATGAAATTATTAGACATCGGGTATAAAAGAAGCAAAAAGACATTGTGAAATACATAGTGAATGTATTTCACTACAAAATCACATGCACAATTCTTTGGCATTAAAAGCGTATCACAGGAAAAGAATGCATTGGTTCAAAAAGAAATTGATCAGACTTACAGAAGAATATCAACTGAAGTGTTGAGCACAATGGTGTTAGTGCCAACTGTGGCTTAGCACATCCATACAACACAAGCTGCTGGGCCTTGGAGAATATGCTGGGGAATTATCACTATCTGTCCTGGTTTATGTTTGCCTAATTGTGTATTAAAGTGTCGACTGTCCTGGATCAAATCATTCTTATGCTTATAAATGTAATGGAGTTATATTGTGTCCTAACTAAAGTTTTCTGAATATTTTTCCTCTGAATAATTTTTTGCTATATTAAATAGTTTTGAGACTTATCTAAGCTTAGTAACTAAGCAGTAAATGTTTTAAAAGAAAGGTAGTGTATGGACTAAGCAGGTTTTTTAATGAAAATGGTCCTGGTGATATGGTTGTTTTTCTACTGAAAGTAGAAAACCATTGATATTTCAGATAGGTGAAAAAGAAACAAAGTGAAAGAAAAATGCAAAACATGGCAGAAATTTTCAGCTTTTTTTTTTATTTATTACTTATTAAGAAGTACAAAAATACCTAGCAAAGAGTCATTAGGGGCTGCGCCCTAATTCAGTCTCAAAATGGCGTCTTTGACAGATAATTGCACAGGGCTGGCAGAAATTTCCAGGAGGACATACGGGGAAACCTGTGCCCTCTGAAGCAGCAGCTGGAAGCTGGTATGTGTCAGGCAGCAGTAGATGCCTCTGTTTAGAAAAGTAAATCATCTTGAAAAAGCGATATTTATGGTGAGATTAAATCATCTACATGTAGTTCTCTGGCTCTGTGGCTGAATCTTTCTCATAATTTAGGTGTCCTGAACACATACTCAGCATCTTCGTTCCTCTTACAGCAAATGAGATTGGAGAAACACATGTGATGGAGCCTGGGGAGCTATTCATCTCTTTCTGAACTAGACACATCCCGTCTGACCACCTTAATTTCCTTCAAGCAAAGTTGACTGTCTTGACTAGATCTCCACTGACTATAATGGGACTTTAACCAGCTACATGTATATGTCTCAACCTTGAAGTGAATCCTGCTTTCAACTGCAGCTCTTACAAACAATTCATTGGCTTTTTCCTGCTCTATACACTCCTCTGCAACCTTTTTGCTATCATGCCTGTTTTTTGCCCCGTCCTGTTCTAGTCTGCTATTTCTCCCTTAATTTCTTCACATCCCCTTAGAAGATACACTTACTGCAGGAGGTCTGTACTCCTAAGTCATGTAATGGAAAAAACGAGTTGTAAACAACTGTGGCAAGTATAGTAGAAGCAATGAAAGAAGTTCTCATCTCAATGTTGAGGCTATGAATTCTATCACAAACATTTCTTTAGCTATCCTTTATTTAATTGGTCATTTTCTTCAAGATGTTTAGAACTTCAGATCACATTTTTTGCCTGTGTGCCTATCAAGTCTTTGATTAAGCTTTGAACTGCTGCAGTAATGCAAATAATTAAAAGATATGTATATGAGTAGGCAGCAGGACTTTTCTTCAGTACAGAATTACTCCTTTGCTGAGGTATTAGTAGGAATAGGAGTTTAGGTTCTGATTCAGCAAAGAATTTAAGCATGTTTCTAAGCTGGAAAAAGCAAAGCATGCAGGTCTGACAAGCACATAACAGGTTTTTCAAATTAAAACTGCACGTCTGTTTTGTATATGCCCGTGAAATGGTCCCCCCTGTACTTAACACATACCTTGGACCGTAGTCTTTTCAAGAACTTTGAAAACCTTAAACTTGTTAATCTTGTAAAATGAAGAAAATTACTTTCTGCTAAGTTTATGTATATTTATTTTCTTTTTTTTATTTTCACTTTTAAGCTGGAAAAAATCTAAACGTTCTATAGGGGTTTCTGTTTATCTCATTTTTTTCTCCATTTGAAATTTCTAATTCCCTTTATGGGTTCTTATTCAGTCAAAAGTGTTTACAGTGGGGACTATCACTTAAATAGGGATAGCAACTAATAATAAGTGGGAATCATGAAAATTAGAAGCTGAAAATCCTATTACATTGTTTAAACCCCTCCCCTGATATTTTAGGATTGTTCCCTATAGTATAATTTCTGGTGCTTTGTTTGGTCCAGTTGTAAATGACTTTTACTTCCTTGCACTGTTCTCCTAAGAACATTATCACAATATTCAACGCCCCCTTATCATCCTCCCCTCCCCTGGAATTCAGCTATGACAATTTTAACTTATCCTGACTTCTTTCCAGTTTTGGACTTTCCATCATCCTTGAGGTAGCTATTCTTTTTTCAGTTTGTATTTGCATTCTATGAGTTTAGTTTTTAATCTTTTCCCATGAGCTGTTCCCTCCATTTCATTAATTGTTTTTATTGGTTTCTTTTTTCTGAATTCTCCAATTTGTTAACATCTCTGTGAGGCTGCTCCTCTTTCCTGCTGAAGTCAATGGGAAAAAAAGAAGGCATGTCACTGCTCAGACCCTCTTTCTTGCATTTTTTATCCTATTTCCATAATAAGTTGGGGTTTTTTTTTCTTCAGCCAACTCAAATGTACGAGTATTTGCAGTTTCCATATCTAATGAAACTAGAACTATGTCTATCCTGAGTGCAATAGTCATCACCCAGCTCAACCAAGTCTTTTGCTGGCAGGCCTTTTATTAACTTGACTGTGTCTGACTGGCTTCCAAACAAGACACAGTTTGCATTCTGCCGGCTTAAAACATGGGCAAAATTTGCTTGTAACTTTACGTGCCTACATGGAAACACTTTGAGAACACCATCAGTAATTTTGAGCATCTGAGGCCAGCAACACTGATGAAAGTACTACTTAGTCAGTCCTTTCCTAAGTATCAGAAGTACTGCTTACATATTCACATGAAAACTGCAGTGTGAATATTCTGAAGCTCTCACCCTTGAGATACCTGCTATTTTAGGTACTTTCTCTCCAAAATAATGCTAAGTGTTCATATCACTCTAGACAGTAAAATGGTTTCCTCATATGTGTGGGAATATGCCGCCACCAGCATTTTGACTTGGACTGGATGTTTGATCCCTGTGGTTTCTTTCCCCATTTGTAATGGCCTTTGACATTTTGGACAGCGCATTTGAGGAAAAGAGATGCTTGGGGGCTAACAGCAGGCAGTTATTCAATATTCTAGAGCGTTTCTGCACATACGGATGCACTCATATACATACACGGGTTTTTTTGCTCAGTAGTTCGTGAGGACCAGACACTAGGCAGTGTTGGTATAAAAACTTCATAGCTGCAAAAGCAAAGTAGTGCATGACCACATTACAGATACCGGAGAATATTTATGCCCCACTTGTGCATGAATTACTAGGTTGGGTACAGTGCGAGCAATATTTTATGTATAACCTTATAACTGAGACAAAGTCTACTTGAGCCTTACCTGTATTATGTTTTGTCTCAGTTGTCTGAGTGAATCCCGCTTATTTTTATTAAGGCGTACTTTGTGCCATGTCCCTGCGCTGCGCTGGAGCAGTATTTGCAAGATGTTCTTCTGAGTCTTATCAAAGTGATCTTTACACCCCCTTACTGAATATGGTATGATCAATACTAACCTGCTGCTTTAACAAAGTCACGGAGTTGGGAAAATATCAGAGATTACCAGTAAATTGGCAAGACCTTTAGTGACTGGGAAGGGCTGGTTTTCAGATACTGTCATGGATGTGGAGGTGGGGAATGAGCTAATGGAATGGCCAGTAGCTGCTAAAAACATTGTTAGCACCAACTTTTCTGGTTAATGCTTGCAAAGAACTTAGCCAACCAGCCCATGGTGCCCAGGCTCCTTCCCAACTGGAGATTTCGTAGGAGCCAGTCATTAATTACCAGAGGGTTGCTCAACTTCAGATCGAAAAAGTAGTTACCCAATGCACATATACTCAGTAAATGCTCAGGCTTAGTGGCTATCATAGTGCCCTGGGCTGGTGTTTCTGGGCATGCTAAATGCCAATGTTAGGAAAAGATAGGGAAGATTTAAGGATTAGTGGCACCGTAAGGGCTTTCTATCCCTGGGCAACCGCTACTGTTGGTTTTCACTGATATTAATAAATACAGCATCTGCCAAGCTGTAGCACCCTAATAGCTTCATTACGTGGAAATTCTGCTTGTTTCCTAAAACAAAAAATACAAAAGAAACACATTTTAGCATATAGGTTAGAGTTCAGTCTCTAATTTCATATTCCAGGACAATAGTTGCACCGTATGCTTTAACTTTTGCCTATGATGCTGTGTTTATTGGTCTGCTAAACAATCTGCTGCTAGGCTAGGGATACCTGGTACCTCTTGAAAGCATAGACATTCTAAACAGACGGCAATTACAGTACTCGCACAGCCTGAGCTTTCTGTCCAGTAAAAAAGGGGTTAAAACTTAATAAGGACTGGGCAGGAGGAAAGGAAAAAACCCTAGGCAGAATGTCTCCACACAGAGAAACAGAGAACAGTTAATTTGTGCTCCAAACTGCCAAGGACAGCAGAAAAAAAGCAACTAGTATAAATAATTAAAGCCGAGATTAGATAAATATTTGGGGAGGGGGTACTGTGATGGTGTAATTGCTCATGTTGAGGAGAGGTGGACTTCTGTGCTTCCTGGCCCCTTTTGTTTTAAGCTTTCCTACAGCCCATTACTTAGTAACCTGCCACATGCCCTCATTTTTTAGGGTTTAAACCACTTTTTTTTAAAAAAAAAAAGCTTGCATAAGAATGAACTGTAGAACACAGGCTGGGATGTCACACTGTCGTGCGATGTGGCTTTATGATTCATTCATTTTCCCAGACTTTATTTCTCCAGAGCGGGTCCTGGGTTGGCATCCTGAGCCCTGCAGAGATCCACAGGGCTGAGTGGAAGGAATATAAATGCTTCACTGGAGCCAGACTCAGGCTGGGGCAGTTGCTGTCAATACACTGAAGTTGAAATACATTGACAGGGTGGTGGGGGAGGTGTTCTGCAGTGCTGCAGATCCCAGGAATACCTTATCTTGGGAGCAGAGAATTAGAATTTTTTTTATACGTTCACCAACACGGTTGTTTCTTGTTTCAGAGATAAACAGCTACAACATCAGGTAACCAACAGAGCCTGGGGTTTATTGCTTAAAAGGGGAAAAACCTAAAAATGTTTTAGTAACAAGGAGTAGCTTTCCACATGAATATAGGAAATAATATAGGAAATTAAACTTGCAGCTGATCTTTAACAAATTAAATATATTTTCATTGAAGGAAGGGGAAGTAAGCGGGCAACTTACATCGAAATATTAAATGTTCAGTGCATAATTTCTAACAAAGCCTTTAAAAACAAAGCTTCCATTAAAATACTCTTCAGAGCTCGGAAATACTTGCAAACACATCAAAGGGCACAAGAGCTCCATTAATCTATCAATTAAACCGCTTTGATTCTTCGTGTCTATTTTCCTATGTTCGCATTCTTATCTTTCACGATAGGAATTGGTAACCTTATAAAAAACATCCCGGGTGAATTGCGGGGTTCTGTGCCCCGGCAGCTTCTCTGGTAATCTCGGGGCGTCCCCCGGCACCCTGGGGTGACTGCGGGAAGCCCGAGCGCTGCTCTGGCTCCGGCGCTGCCGCCAGCCCGTGCGGCCAGCCCAGCCTGCCTCTCCTGCAGACGGGGAAATGCAAGGGACCATTTTTTATTTTTTTTTTTTTAATTTTTTTTTTTTTAGCAGCCTGTAAATGATTCCTATTCTTTGCTCCTCAGAACATCCGATGTGGTGCCCAATCGGCTGAGAAAGCTGCACAGACGTCAGTGTCTGTGCGTGTGTGTGTGTGTGTGTGTGTGTGTGTGCCTGCACAGCCAACTGCAGCTGGAACCTCCATTAGAGCAGCCCTATTGATTTCTGGTTCACACTGCAGTAACAGGGCTAGAGTGCAGGGCGGGGGAAGAAAAAGGCAGGGGGAAAAAAAAATAATCCCAGCGGTTTAAAAACAGGAATTAACCGAAGGCACATCGGGGCATGTGTGCATATGTACAGCACACACATGTCGGTGTCCAGAGATATGCCGCTGAGCTGTTTGCTTAAAAAAAAAAAAAAAAAAAAAAAACAAACACCAAACCAAACAACAAAAATCCCCAGGCAGAGCAATCCCCACACCTCACGGAACAACAGTCTGCCTAGGTTTCAGATCCCATGCGTGCATGGATCGATGTTTTCTCGATGCTGTTTTTGCACACCGAAGCTGTCCGCAAAATGTTTCTCTTTCATCGAAGGACTACAGGAGATGCCCTCTTAAATGGCTGCTTCTCTACGCACGCACTTATCTGCTCGGGGAAGGTGCGGGGTAGGGGGGGTTAGAAATACAGCTCGGAGTCTGTCAAACGGCGGATGGAGAGCTCTAGAAAGCTGCCCTGCGTTTACTGGCAGTCATTTTCTCGGGATGCATAATGCACAAGGTGCCATTGCAAGCTGAGGTGTAAAAACGGGGGGGGGGGAGAAGATGTTTCTGGTAGTGACTGAGCTTTCCTCTTCCTCTGAGGTTTCTTTCCCAGCTAATATCTGGGAATAATTTATAGCTGCATGTTAATATGTTGCCTTGGTATTTCAGCACATCTGCGAAGAAAATCCCTGCAAAGCAAGTGTGCCTTTTCACAATCAGTGCGTGTCAATTTGGCAGACTCTAGCTGTGAGCAGTATACAACGAAGGGGGGGAAAACCCCCAGCACCGTTATCTGTTTAGGGGGTGGGGGAAGGGGCGACGGTAATACCTTTAAAAAAACGAAAGGCGGTAAGCCATTATTAGCAAAAGCTATATTGAGCATGCTTGCCAGACAGGCAGCGCAGCTCAGCTCTAGTTCCGCCCAGACATGTGCCTTGCCATTTTCATTTTAATCAGTCTGCTCAGGATGGCTGCTGATTCATTTTGCGGGATGGCCCCCTGGGAGCCAAGGTGGAAGCCTGAGGCGAGCTGCTATTGCATCAATGCAGCACTCCACATCAGACACAGGGAGGGGAGGCAAGGCTTCGGCAGCAGATCGAGCTGAAAATACCAGCCTCGCTATTAAAAAACAAACCAGCACCCCCCTCCAACAAATAAAACCTCTGTGGAAATAATAATAAAAAAAAAAAAAGGGGGGGGGGGGGGGGGGAAGAGAGGAAAAACCGAACATTCCCCTCCCCGAATCGTTAAATGAAACACAATTAGCGGAGAAAAATCTCTGCTGCTCCTTCTTTCCCCTTGTACCCTGGAATCGCTGGAGCTACCATTTCTTTTCACAGCTCCTCTTTTAAAAAGAAAAAGGACGCTCTCTATTTCTCTATTTACCTGATAACTAGCTGGGGGTGGGATACCTGATTTAGCTGGAGACTTTGATTTGTGGGATTGACAACCTTATTATGCAGTGAGCTTATTATTGATATTATTCTGCTCTCGGTTGCCATGACCACCTTGTGAGAGACATTCAATTTTCTCTCTTCCATCATCATTATCTATGAGGCCATCTGTTGTGGAAAATGAATTCAGCCTCATTTGCATGACTGATAAGCAAATTTTTTTTTATCTATTTAACAGAAGGTCATATGCCGGGGATTTGGAGCTGGTGAAAAAAAAAAAAAAAAGTGGAGGAAAAAAAAAAGGCATCTCGAGAGGATGAGTGGGAGTGCGTGCATTAGAGGATGTATGTGGAAGTAAAACAGATCCCTCAGGCCTGCTAGCCTATCCTACTGCATTTGTCATTCCTGCCAGGGCGACATTTTTTTCCCCCTAAGCTTCTGCACACTAAAGAGAGTGAGAGCTTTTTCCCTGCAGTCTTCTTGAAGCCCCCCTGATTTTTTTACTGTGTTGGTGGGTGTATTTTAATATATATATTTTTTTTTAATTCCCTGGAACATGGGGTATCTTTTCAGTGTTCAATGAAGAAAAAAGCAGCCTTTTCTGGGTCTCTGTGGTATGCTTCTTACTCCTCATCCTTTCAAAGTTGTAGTAAGCCAGGGTGTTTCTTAACTGTGCTGAAATGTCTTGCTTATGTTTAACTTGTAAATGGTTAACGGTGCAGGTGTGGGCTGTGTTTTGTGCGGGGTGGGGGTTGATTCTTGTAGCTAACTGGAAAGATTATTGTGATTTTTGCAGTCGTTCTGTAGCCTGTACTTAAATGTTCATTGTTTGCTCTTTTCAAGTTCTTCTGGCAATACTGCTGTGCAGCCGAAATTATATTGGGCTGTGGAATAGCTGATAAAAAAAATCCTAAAGTGTGTGTTTACTATATGAACGCATAATGTTGCATGCATTAAGCGTGTTGTTGTTTATATAAACTTGCTGCATGTTGGACGGTACTTGTTTGATATGGAGAACCCGAGACAAAAACTTCACAGATTGGAATGCTCAAGTCTCCTGACAGCCGAGTACAATTAAATAAAAGATTATAAGATACTATATTTTTACACTAAAACGACGTTTGAAAACAGTGGATTTGTACTTTAAAGGGAAACACTCGTATAAGAGTAGTATTTTGAAAGAACACTATCTTAAATGTTTCTTGCCTATGATAGTTAATCTTTAAAGAGAAAAAGCTTTGTAAATAAAGGATGGTTAATTCAGTTAACTGTCTGAAAATGTCATAGTCTATACTTCAGTTTTAATATAGTTCAGACAAGTATGACTGTAGTCCATATACATTTAGTACAAGTTTGTTAGTCTTATTAATTTAGTGCTAAAAAGTAACTGAAGAGTATAAAAGAAAACGACTTATATTAGTAAAAAAGAAACGAGTTAGTCTCTTATGGAAGAGACGTTTCACAGGTTTGCTTCTTCTATTTGTCACTAACAAAGATTAAACTTAATGGCACAGAAGCATGCCATTTTCTTCTGTGTACTGAACAACGTGCACAGCCTTATCTGGGAGAGGAGTTTTTTTAAAATGTTTATTTGTTTTCTGCAGAAGTAACGTGTGCATAAAAGTAGAGTTTCTACATGATAAATGCTTTGCATGGTTGGTGATACTCCTTTTAAAGATAGGAAATGAAATATGCAGTACTCTTTTTCTTGCAAATAAATACATTTGGATTTTATTTCTAATCTATGGGGAATCTCTTTTTATATTTTGTACTTGCAACGGAAAATTGGTCGTGGATGCTGAATTTCAGGTGGAGAGAAGTTTCACTTTTATTGAGGTCAGCTAGAGACCAGATCTCTGACTTGTCTACATTAAGTAACTTACTATAAATTACTTGATTAAAATTCGTCTTTATTTTTTTTGTTTTAGAAAACTCTCTGCAACAGATCTAACATTAACTTGTCGTGATAATCTATTGCTGATAGTTGTTTAAAGGGCACTCTTTTCTCCTACCCCTCTGATTTCAGAAAGAGTGTCTTTCTTGTAGATTTTTTTAAAAAGGAATAAGATTTAATACTCCTTTGGCATCCGCCATATTTATCCTGCCTATTGGAATTTGCAATGGAAGTTAGATCACCGAACTAGTTTCGCACTCGGCTCAGTACAGTGCAGCTCTGGCGGCCGGGGTGGGTTGTTTGAAACAGTACTAGTTTCCTCAATGGACTTGAGCTGGAAGGAGTGGGATACTGTGCGTTAGCGGGCTGTCTTACAGCACGCAAAGGTTGAGGTCTCCGTCTTATCCCCCTCCTCCCCCCTCCACTCGAATTGTCAGCGTCTTCCAAAGGCTGGTGAACAAAACCTGGTAAACTTCGTGAAAAGACTAACAGATAGCACAGTCGGTTCCCTTCCCCTGCCCCCCAAAAGTTAATTACCGAGCTTGGTTGGATTCCTCCTTGCCACCCTGACATTTGACTGCTGCTAATTCGCTGATTAATCTCATTAATGTGATTATAGCAGGATTTGGAGTTGGCTGCCATTGTTCTGCAGACAGCGCTATTCAGCCCTCGCCCTCGCCGCCCCACTCGGCGCGGCGGCGTGTCCTCAGCGGCGGCGGCGGCGGCGGCGGCGGCGGGGCGCGGCGTTGTGCCCGCGGGGCCGGCCCGCGCCCTTCAGCACCGGGAGCTGTCCGCCGCCGCCGGCAGCTGCCGCCCGCCTCCCCTCCCGCGCACCGGCCGCGGGGAAGCGGCTCGCTTTCATCACCCTAATCACTCTGCTCATTGAGGTGAAAGCAGGAGAGGCTTTGTGCCTTCTAATTAGGTGATGTGAAGATGGCTGTGGTAAAGCATCGAACCTCTGCATTTCAATACTCCTTCCTTTCTTTTAAAAGCTGTCCTCGCGTGCATTTTGTTTTCTCGGAGAGATCCACGGGGCAGCCTGGTTTAAACAGTACTTCCTCGCAGCCGTGCAATTTAACTCTCCGAACGTGAGGGACATTACAGGTGTTGCCAATACTTAGCCAGACTTTCTCTTCCTAGTGAAAGGGTGCTTTGTTGAGCTAAATGCTTTCATTTATCTTCTTTTTGTGCGAATAAACGACGTATCCAGCTCACCACCTCAAAATTACGTGTGCCCTCAGCAGCACTATTGTGCCTAGGGTCTTTCCTGCATCTGCACTGCAAATCCCTGGTTTTCGGAGTTTGACAATAGGAATCATTTTGTTGATTGAAACTTGACCTGGAAGATCTTTTTAAGGTTTCATTATACTTATAAATGACTTTTGCAGTCTTCATTTGCAACAGTATTTTATATTGAAGTTTGCAGGTTAGGCGGTTTTAAAGCAGATAAGAATAACTTCTTTAAAGTAAGACACTTTACATAGCATTAGGGCATGATCTGCTCTGCCCTATTTGGTATTTTGACTTATATTATCTCGAAGTTACATTGTTATCATTTAATAACTGCCAATTGCACATGCGCAGTAACTTTTTTTTTTTTTAATATCTTCTCTTTCATTTGTATTCTTTATGAGCATGACCCTGTACTGGAAACTGAAGACACACATTAAACTCTAGTGTGTGAAGGATTTGCCAGGACGAGCAGTGAACTCCTGCAAATCACTAAATTAAAAATACTTGTAGACAAAGTGTCCTGCTGAGGAAAAGGTGGGATCTATTCCAGAGCACACTACATTTTAAAAGATTTGAGTATAGTGAATGTCAGTGAAACCTCTGCAGCCATTGCAACGTACGGAGAAATAATTCACGTTCAAAACTGCCAAAGTGCACTGAAACCGAAAAAGTCTGTTGCTTTTTTTTTTTCTATGCGTTTGACTTCCACGTAGTTTTTCAGTCACTGATACCATATTCTTAACAGGGTTTCCTATTTTATTTTATGTCCTTTTCTTCCCATTTCTTTCCCACCCAAAATCAAAAGCCCAGTGAGTAAAGTATTGTCTCCTTAACTGCTTTAGAGAACTATACGTTTAAAGGATGTATAAAATAGGACTGTATAGGAACAGGTTTTAACAGTGACAGCCACAATATGCAGGCCAATTAAGGCTGCTCGTTAGCGGGTATATTCTTGTAATACTCCTGTCAAGCTGAAATTGTACTCCCTTATTGACAGTAGTGGGTTCGTCTGATGCTTGAATTCTGCTTTCTGTGTTTGTCTAACGTTTCAAGTCTCGTTAGAAGCTGCTACCAGGGAGAAAGTAAAAGAAATGGAAGGTTTTCAAGCATACTTTACCTGAAATTTGCTAACCTGGCTAAATTAACCTTCAGGAAAAATACTGTACTCTCATTAACGCTGCTTAAACATGACCTGCATCTCCTGTTCCCCATGGATAATGCGCGTTGACGAGACACGGGCTGGGGGAGGGAGAATCCAACCCACAACATTAAACCCATACCCTAACGTCTTATGGAGGATAATTAGGCCAATGAATCACCAGTCTCCCAATTTTTTTTTTTTTTTTTTCACAGTGGTCTTTTTGTAAATGTTTCTAATTTATGCGGTTCCCCCCCGCCCCCCCTTAACTCTCACCAATACAGGATTTATGTACATTCTGCCCCGGTTAAAGCAAGTATTGTTTTTGTCTTCAGTGGGAGAAGCACCGGGCCATTTCTTTGTGTCATCCCGAAGGCTGGACAAGACGATGAGGGTTTTTTTCCCAGCTAAATCGCCTTCAAAAAGTTTGAAGTCACCTGCCATGTTGTGTGTGCCACGTAGTCGCCTTCACTATCTTACTAAGCTAGCCAGGCTCTAACATAAGGAGGTTAACTTTAGCTGAGGGAAAAGACAAGCCCTGATTTTGAAACGCGAATACAGTCATCCAAAGATTCTGCCTGGAAACCTTCCGTTAGAAAACGGTGAGATTCATCTGTAGGGGTGTAGATACCCCTATACGCTTACAAATGGGCCCTTTCATCACCAGGTGCGCGTGTGCTTCTCCGGCTACATTGATTTGGGTGGAAAAAACCCGAACTGACGTGCCCTCGCTACGACACAAACATGGTAGCTCTCCTTCCCCCCTACGAGGAGGCTTTCCCCCCCCGCCTCCCCCTCCGCTCCCCCCTCCCTCCCCCTCCCGGTCCTGCGCGGCGCCCTCCGCGCTCCCCTCCCGCACCTGCGGCCCGGCCGCGGCGCCGCTCCCGAGGGCTCCGCGCCTCGGCCCCCGGGGAGCCCTGCGAGTGCGGGGAGATGTAATCAGAGCTGACAGAGAAAAATTAAGGGGGAAAAAAAAAAAGAAAAAACAACAAACCCAACTAAACACGTACGAGGTGGAGATGGGGGGCGGGGGAAGAGACACGTAAGTCCTTTTTTTGCTTTCTGAGGGAAACACTGCGTTTTCCACCAAAAAGCGTGGAAGTCGTGAGGGCTCTGCTATTGTCGGTCCCTTCCTCATCAGGCTGGCTCTCCTCTGAATCCCTGTGACAAACTTCCCCCCGAAAGCCCCTCTCCTGCCGTCGGAGCGCGGCCGTGGAGCTGCTATGATGGCTCGGGATGCGAAGGGCTGGTACGCGGGGACTTGCCCCCGCTTCAGACCGCAGTGTGATTCCGGGCAAGGCTAGACGGGCAGGGAACGGCAACCTCTACCGTAACCGACATGTCTGGTCTCCACACGTCAGGCAGCGGGCTCGGGAGGGATTACCTCCCAGGGCTGGAGGAGGGTGTTCCTTGTGGCTTTTGGGTCAGTCTCCCCCGCCTCAGCCGCGGCCAGCAGGGTCTGCCCGCGCCGCCCTGCCAGCTGCGGGGCCGCCCGCACCGAGCATCACGGCGGGGAGGGGAGGAGGGATGCGGGGCGGAGGGGGCTGCAGCAGCACAATGGCAATAAGGAGGGCAACGAAACCGGCAGGCGCGCGCGTGTGTCTGTAGGGGGGTGGGGGGGCATATAGGCTATACGTGTGCGCTAGCCAGGGTCCTTCCCGTACGAAACGCAGCCCGCCTGCAGGGATGGACGCTGCGGGAGGGCTGCTGCGGGGCAGCGGCGGGGCAGCGCGGCGGTGGCCGGGCAGAGGCCGGGGCACGGCGGGGCTGAGTCGGCGGAGGCGTGCGGAGCCGTGCCAATGCAAGGGGGATGGGGGGGGGGGGGGGATTTGCCGCCGCCTCCGCGTAAAAGATCACAGCCTGTCACGCTGCTACCGAAATGACATTTCGGGGACGGGTTTAAACGAAGTGACTCCCCGCTGGCAAGCCGCTCCCGTCGCAGGGGCATCCGGCTGCCCGGGGGCGAGCCCCGCAGGGAGGCTGCCCGGGGGCGGGCGCACGCCGGCGGAAAGCCTCTGCGGCAGCGATGGGAGGCGGTGAGGTGCCTCTGCCCCGGTTATTGTCTGTGCGACACCCTCGGTAACGCGGTCCCTGGCTAAGCGGAGGCAGCCAGAGCCACAAAATCCACCTCAAATTGCTGAGGAAAACGCTGTCAAGGGGCACAGGCAAATCTGCCCCCCCCCCCCCCTTTTTTTTTTTGCGTGCGAGCCCTTGTTTATGGTCGGGCTGTTGATCACATAGAGTTGAGCCGCGCAAATTGCTGGTGGTGGGAGGCTACTAATATTTTCCTCTGGAAATAGTTCATTTCTTTTGTTTCAAAGGGGAGAAGATGGTGTGAGCAGGTAAAATAAGCGAGGCTTCAGCAATCCGGCTGAATTAACTCTGTAAGCCCTGGAGTGGTAGCCCAGCAGCAAAACAATGACGGGTTTCAATCATTATTTTATTTCAATGACACATTTAGAGGCCTAATTATTGTTTTTTTCTTTCTTTCTTTTTTTTTTTTTTTTTTCGGGGGGGTGGTGGGGGGGGTATGTTCTATACCGGAGACACCGTTTTACGCTAGCAGCAGCAGCAGCAGCGGAGTATTTTTAGCGGTCTGGGCGGCTGCGGCGTTTCTTCTTTCCCCTCTATTCGGTGGAATACAGCGCCGCCGCGGCGCCCCCACGCCGCCGGGGAGCCCGGCCCGGGGTGCCGGGGAGGGCGCCGAGCGCGGCCCCAGCCCTACCCGCCCCCTGCCGCGCCGGCGGGGCTGGGCCTGCGCGGCCGCGGCGGGCAACGGCACCCGCGCGGCGGGGCCGGGAACATGGATGTGCGTCGCGCTGCTTAAAGGATGCGGGCTGAGGCGGGGTAAGTCAGCAATCTGCTACGGATGCTGTTCTGCTGCAGTGATGTGGTCTCTAAGGGAACTTGGGCTCGATGCATGCTGCGCTGCCTAGGCTTCTCCAGCCCGCCGCCTCGCTGCTGCTCTTAAATGGAGGTTACAGCTGATCCGACAGCCCCAGAGCTGCACGCATGCCCGTCTCCTCAGCGTGCAGTGGTGGCAACTTATTAATTTCTGCCTTCGACTTCAGGCCCGTTGGTTTCCTGTCTGAAATCATTATTACTTTTGTCCATGTGGCAAAATAATTAGCATACAGATGAGAAGGGATCCTGCCTCTGAGCCTCAGTCGCAGGAGAAGATGTGCAGTGGAAAGTTGATTGGATGAATGGCGAACAAATGGTGGGCGTTCAAAAGCATTAGGAGAGTTTTGTTGTCGTGGAGCAGGTTTTGTCAGTTTTCTGGGTGAATCTCGTAAGATGGAAGGCAGGGTGGCTGGTGCCGAGACGACTGCTTGACAGACTGTGGCCTACTTGAAGGTGCACGTTTGGACTGCACGCGTAGATAATTCATTGGGACTACTTTGTTTTGCAATTCTGCGGCTTTCCCATTGCTATTCCCTCAAGGTAAATATGTCCTTTTGTCACCGTTGTTGTTTGCAGGGCACTTCGCTGTTGTTCACAAAGTAATGGAAAGTTCAACTCTTCGGGCAGTTAACAAAAGAATAGCTGGGGTTTGTGCTTCTCCCACCGCAGCTCCTCGGCACATCCTCCTGCGCGTAGAGCTGGAGGAGGCTGAGCGGCTCAGGGCCCGATCCTGCTCCCCCTGAAGTCGGCGGGGAGTTTGACATTGCTTCCAGTGAAAACGGGATCGAGCTCTCGGGGGTTGTTGTTTTAATAAGGGCTGCTGGAAACGTCAGATTTCGGCTTCCTATTTTCTAGAACGATGTGGGCAGACCTGTAAAATTAGCAACTACTGTTTCAATGAAAGCCCAGATGTGATCAGTTTTGATTGGTGTGGTATGTATTTTCTTGGCTGAAAGGGAAAAAAATGCTTATTTAACACAAACTCACTTGTAATGCTGAAAACTGAAGTTATTGATTGACAAATTACTAGTGGTTCTCTCGGCTCCAAATATCTCCATTATGTATGTGTCCTTATAAAGGCTTCTTTACTAAAAGGAGAAAACAAAAGAAGAAAATAAAAAAGGTACCTTTGAATTACATATTTTTTTGCTAGATAATAACACTGAGTCAGACTGGAATCCCACTTCTCGAACACAGCATCCATTGATAGGCATTTCTTATATAATTCTGATGCTGTGTATAAAATGTGGGGGGCTTTAACATTTAGTTACATTTACTTTTTTTTTTTCGTGTAGTCATTTAGGAATATTTTTATTCAATTTTGATGATTCTTAATCTCCATAAAAATGATTATTTTCATTTTAACTGACCTAATTTTGAAACTGCAGTTAAGGTTGGGGTTAAGTAGAAATTATTATCCTTTAATTGTCGTTACATAGTTCTTGTGACTATTGTAGAACAGTTTAATGAACGATTTGCTTTAATTTGAGAGATGTGAGGTTTCTGTTACCTTTAATTATGTTGTTTTGGAGAACAACAGCATACAGTTCCGAATGATATTTAGTTTTTACCTCTCTCTTTTTTTTTTTAATTGTCATTTCAGTTTTGTGTGATAGTTGATTTTCAAAAATTACCAAGCAAATAAGTCTTTGTCGTGTCACTCTGCAAACAAACAAACAAACAAAAAATTGGAACAGACTGTTAACCCTTAGTAGGCAGTTAGCAGGTACTCCTGATGATTTATCAAGGTTCTTCAAGTTTGGAATGATGAGGTTAAACTTGGTGGTGTAGTCTGGTGTATATATATGTTTATACTTGTTTGCAATATGACACATTTAAAAACAATTGAGATAGCAACATAACACTCCTAACGTTAGAAATGCAGAGTGATGTAAGACTGTATGCAATAAAACAGGATTTTTCATTGGGAAAAAAAAAAGTAATGATTATATTTAAAAAAATATATTGATTTATCAAGTGAAACAAAGAGAAGAGTAAATAATTACAATGAGTAAATGCAGAATTTTAAACTTTACATTTTAAACTAATCTAAAAGATGAAATTTTGTATGCATTTTACAGGCTGAACTTTCTGGAGAGTGAATATGTCCCCCTCCCCCCCAATTATTTTAACCAACAAGAGCAATAGTTAAATGCTAAACATTTGCAGTGGTTTCTTTGTTTTAGGTTTAAATACCCTGTTATATGCCCACATTTTCAATTTTATCGTAGTAGGTCTTAGTTCACAGTATGACTTTGTTGTTTTACTCTACAATCTTGTATCTTACATATTATAGAATTGAGCAACTGTGTGTTTGGAGACAAAGACAATTAAGAAAGAAGAGGAGCTACTTCATTGTATTCAGAGGTGTATTATTTTTCCAGATTTGCTAAAAACCATTTTTGAGGGTCTGTTTTTCAGTTCTTCTCTATTTTGTTCAATTTTTGTGTTGAGGAGATGAATAAGGTATCCAAAGGAGTATTTTGATTACATATACATACGTGCATACACATATGCAGCAATTTATTAGCCAGGTATTGAAACTTTGCTATATGAATGGCAAAAAAGGTACTATTTTGAAAACCGTTCTTCTGCACCAGTTAGGTTTTTATGTGGACTCCAAAAGAATGAAAATATAATCCACTTCCATCAGCATTTCCACGGGAGATCAGCATGTGCGTTTCTTTTTAAGTGCATTGCACAAGCACATTTATAAAACAAAGTTCTCTGTGTTAGAACCTATTTCTTCATCAACTCTGAGCACAGTCATTGTGTTGTTGAGAGATTCAGTGGTGGAAAAGTACTTTGTCATTAAATACGTATACAACACTGAATATCTATAGAAATACTGAATTTAATATCAGTCTGCCTGAACTTGATGAATATTTGCATCGTGTTGATCAACTTTCGATAAAGATATGAAGTTCTTGATAGTATAGTACAAGAAAACTTTATGGCTGTAGATTATTTACTGACCTTTTCTTTCTCATAATAGGAGTGATGAGAAATCCTAATAAGATTATCAATGATGTTTTAAACAGAAGTGCAGCCAGGTTTCTATGGGATGAAAAGGGGTGCAGACCAAATAGCATCATCTTCTCCACATATCCTAGATTAAAAAGTCACAAGGACAGCAAATCAAAGCTTTTGTAGGCTGTTGACAAAGATTATCTCTTTAGAATCCTTCACAGTATTTTGCTTTGATTAGAACCACTCTGCCTATTTTAGCCATAGACCCAAAAGCAGCAAAATGTCATGAAACTGAAATGAAGGGGGAACGTTTTGTGTTGGGAGGGGGAGTAGGATGTGGAAACAGACAGACAAAAAACACCATGGGATTTTTTGATCCCTTAAAAGGGATCATACTTTTAGTCAGGAAAACAGCAAACATCATTATTAGATTTGATTTAAAATCTGATCTCAGATCAGATTTGCAGTGTATATACTAGTTCAGTATGTTTGCACTGAAGCTGCAGATGTGGAATACAGTCACCAAGTAATGAAACTTGCCAACTTGGTTGTGGAAATAACCAAGGCTGGGGGGCGCCACATAGGGATCCATCAAATCTGGTCTGGTATAGAACTGTCTGGTAGGTTGTAAACATTAAGAAATCAATGTTGCGTCTGCCAGTAGACCCTTTGATTTGCTGAAACTCCCACCAGCCTAATGGATCTGGGCAATTGGTTTCAGAAACCGGTTTCCTTCAGGATAAATTTTATGTATCTTGAGGGTCCATCATAACCAAATTGATTATAGCTCTGCACCAGGCAAACTCATAAACATCTGTAAGATCACAAATTTTCAACCAAACCAGCACCGGGGTCTGCTATTTTGTGAAGTGTTAAAAGGTCTACATATCTCATACCTTATGTCAGTATGGCATTTTTTAATCGGGAAGTTGATTGAAAAGGTCATGGTATACCATGGTTGTATGTGGACTCGGCATAACTTCATCTGTTTCAGTCTGAATCTGGCAAGTGCTGTCCAGCACTAGGTGCAGTGATGAAGAGAATCAATGCAAAGCAGATCTTTTAAAACAATTATTTTCATGATAGGTTTGAAGAAGGCTGCTGTTTTGTTCTAATTTGCATAAGCCTGCTCCTGACCCCGAAGGAAAGGCAGTAATGAGCTTTGGACCAGGCCTGTAGTATCTTCTTATAGAGTGGTAGGCCAAAAATATTTGTCGTGCGGCTCCAGTGAAATCAAAAGAAAACGTCTCCTCACTTTCTCATGGTTTTGTAATTAATAAGACTGTTTACAGACAGAATGTAAAGGAGAGTATAGTAACCATTCAAAAGAGCCTTTATGCTGCTCATTGAATGGCTTATTTTTTCGAGTCTCCGTGGTGGTGTTATATTCCCCCCTCCCCCCCCCCCCCCAGGAAATGATGATACTTACTTGAAAGATGTAATGCCACAATATTTATATTGCATATCATTAGCTTGCTTTATTTTTCCGAGGGAAATTCCCTTTTCTCCTCCTGTCTCTAGCCAATACTGGAGGATATTACCAAGGGAATAAAATTTTATGCCTAATTTTAGTGTTCCTCTGCCTAATGTAGTGTGAATAAGTACCATGTTACAGCATTTAACCTAGTCTATCTTTGTCACTTCCTGCACAATTCCTCGGTTCAAATAAAATAGCCAAAATGCAGAAAGAGAAGATATCCAAGGTTTCTTATGAGGATAAGCTGTAGGGACTGCTTGTTCTTTCTTTTGGAGTAGATGCTCTGGCATTCCTTCCAGTGCTGTAGCAGGGCATTCTCTTGCGTAAGGAATACCCTTGAAAGGGGTTCCCCAGGCCTTGTGTGATACTGTAAGTCAGTGGCTCATCCCTTTATTTCTTATCTCCTTCCCCAGAATTAGTTGTTAAATCGAATGTCTTAATTTTCTGAATTTCTGAGTAGTTTATGTCAGTTCAGGTTCTAAACAAGCGCTGCCTATTTGTTTTGGTAACATTTCAGAGATACTAGCAATTCTTCTGTTGTCTGAAGATGAAAAGGCCCATGTTTAAATACGAAACTGTGTTTATAACAACTTTGCATACATTGTGGCTGTCATGTCTCATGCATAAATAGTCAGGATTGTTTTGGGGGTATATGCCTCTTTCAGAAGAAATAGAACTGTTATGTCATAGAAAATGCTAAGATTGAGTGCAGGGCTTTTTATTTTCTGTGTGTCTTTATAGTACTTTTGGTATGTCTAAGACAAGTTGTTACGAATTCAGAATGGTATTTCTACAGTGTCTTGGTTATGCAGCGTAGTTTGGCTGCTTTAAAAATCTACAAGAACAAGCTCCTTGGGCTTGGAGGTGACACTACAAAGTAATGCTTGTGTTTTTCAGCACATGCACACACAAAGCCCCCAGGTCTTGCTAGGAAACACCCAGAGTTTACGCAGGTCAAGTTAAACTGTCTTCACGCATAGAAGAAGTTGTCTGTTCCAGCGGTGGTAAGACGCCTGCACAGGTGGTATGTTACTTATTTACTAAGAGAAACAAACTTAAGAAGTTCATCAAGAATTTCATAATCTTCTGACCCTTTTGCTGTGACCATTCAGCTCCCAATCTCAAACTCCAGTTTTCATCAAACTCCAGATTTCGTCACTTCCAGTGATGAAAGACAAATTTTTTCTCGGCCTTTTAGAATACTCTGCATGTTTGGATCTACCTGAGCTTAAGGGTATTACTCTGTGTGGAATTACTGGACCTCCATATTCCAGGAAAGTAGCATACTTCAGTCCCCAGGGATAGTAGGCGCAGGCCAGGCTGCAGCATTCTCACAAGAACTAAGGTGACTTTTGGACATTGCAAGTAAAAGATACAGAGGCTGTGATGAGAGGAATGAGTAGCAATGCCATGGCAGGGAAAAAGAACAAAACATTCAATTAAAAGGAAGCTGCCAGTGAAAAAACTGAGGTCCTATTGACCAGTATACAGAATTTGATGCTAAAGAACATTAGAACTCTTATGACCATTGGATATATGACCTCAAAAAAGAGAAGAATAAGAACCTCAGAAATGGATATGGACAACAAGCTTGTTGAGAAGGGGTACACAGAGGAGTCAGGAGACATACTTGGATGGAAGTCAGGGGTACTTCATGAACCCAAAGAGCAGCTGGAAAAGCAAAGAAAGCTCAGGTAGGTTTATTTGCATATGCTACTTCTGCTCGTCTGTTTTTTCTTTTTCTTTTTTTTTTTTTAACTTTCTTTCACAGGAAGAAACCTATCCCTTCTCTTCAGTTCTTCCATCCCTCTCTCGGAATAATGTCTAATTATAAGGGGCCAGGGAACAAAGAAAATGCCTTTCACACAGCCAGTTTATTTTAACAACACTCCTATATGCAGTGTCAATCATAAGTTAAAAAAAAGAATAGGCCACGCCCAGTGTTCATAACTGTGTGAGAAATATACATAAATGTATGAGGGCATGTAGAATTTCTGTGATTAAATATCAGTTCCTTGTACGCAGTGGCAAAACCAATCGCATTGAACCAGATACCTTAGTATGCCATTAAAACAGATGGGAAACGTAAGACTGTTTACAAGCAGTCTTGATATTGGTCGCCAAAATTGTTTTCTGTGAATAGAATGTAGACGTGTAGTATGAACCTTCATACATGCAGTCCATTGCTTTCTGAGAGGAAATAAAATTTAAAACATTTATTTTTTGTTCAAGGAAAGCAAGTAGAGACATTTTGTTGTTGATTCAGAGAACCTGCTCACTGAATTAAACAATAGCAGCTATCGATTTCAATTCGTGAATTTTCAGGTTGATCTTTGCATGAACATCCCCTGTTACCTTCAGGACACTGTCAGCATTTTTCAGCATGTTTTCTTTAAACTTCGAGAGTGTCTAGGAAGGCCTGTTTTAATTCTCCTTTTACAGTGTGTTACTGCCTCAACTTTATCAGCTCTGGAGAAGTGTTTGTTGCAAAAAGGCTGGTAGCGTGTCTGGGTGAACTCCAGCTGCTCTGAAGAACCTTTTCAGGGGTCTCTGCACTTCATGAACAGATCATCGCCTGTTCAGTCATAGTTAGTGCCCTGTTTTTAAAGCTGGTATGTGTGGTAGTCCATACCCTGTATGCCAGCTCTTCAAAAGGTGGTAGACTTAAAATAGCCATCGACGGACTTTCTGAACTGCCCACCATGAGGCTGACCCATTTCATATTTTATGAGAAAAAATATATGTGGGAAAAGAGTTTTATTTATGACCTTTCTAATCTAACAATGCCTTTTCTGTTTTGTTGTTGCATATCAGTGACCTTGGCTGAGAAGGAGCAGATGATGATTAGAAGAAAGAAAAGAAAGAAAAGGGTAGATCTTTTCCATAGGTCTGTTTGGCCTTTGTGACACAACACACTGGAGAAAAGGCACACTTGAATAGTTTACCTTGAAGACTGAGCATCCTGATTTAGCAAATGCGGGCACTGCAAAGCAGTGTGGAACAAAACACCCAGTCATTTCACTGCAGCAGCCACTGTGCTTCATAGACAGCTCTGCGGAGCAGGTCTCATCCCAAATACCTTCTTTCTTTGCCTCCTACTTGCCCAAGAGCCAGCACAGATTGCCAGTGTTAATTCCAGCCAACTCCAGTGGAAAATAAGGGCATATGACAAGAGTGCACATATGTTAATGACTCATGCACCCTGCACTTCTTATTTGTGATTTTATATGTTGTTTGTTACGGTTAATAAATTTTTATTTTGTGAAAACTGTGATGTATTTGTTCTGTTTAAAAAACTGATATGGAATACCCTTTTCCTATACCTGCACTTCTTGCCAAATTCAGTAAAATGTGGTTAACTTAAAATACAATTTTTTAGCAGTCATATGTATGGCTTACTCAAAGAGCAGAACAAGCAGATTCGAAGTAGTGCTGCCAATAACACAAATCAGAGTATGCTTCTGAGGCTTCCAGAAATTGTATTCGGATTGACTCCTATAATTGCTCTTTTGTGTTCAGAATCACCAGTCTTTCTACTCTCACTGAAAGCATCTTCATTTTTGGTTTTAGGGGAATTTTTAATTTACCGAATATACATCAGAAGCCATTGAACAATTGCTGTATCTTTGTTTCTGATGCCAGGTAAATCATTTCAGGATCTAAGAAAGAAAAGATAGAGCAGCTTTTTGAGAATTGCAGTTAATAAAGTAACTGTATCTTTATACATATTGTGCTCTAGAGAACTGTATTGGAAAAGGATTCCCAAAAATGTGAACTTTACATAGATTTCATAATTGCATAGAATTTAGTGAGACTTTACCACTTCACGTGACTACTCAAAAGTCTTACTTGTGTTTATGTATTGGAAGTTACGAGAAGTGGAAATGGGATACCTTGCTTACTAATTTTCTTGCTTTTCTATACTTCGCAAGAGTCACAGTTCTTACACCTTTATAATAATGTTCACTGTAGATTTTTCAACACCAAGTTGCTTACCACTGGTAGCATCAGAGTTTAGAGGTTCCCAGAGCCAGTACGCCACTAGTTTCTGAGGGTATAAGTGCTTTTGATTTTGAGGCATTTCCATTGAAAGGTTGATATTACTCAGCACACCATTACAGGAACTGGAATTACCATCTCCTGTACCTAAAAGCTTTGCTTCTGGTATTGACCATGCTAGATATGCACCATGATTGTTCCAAGGGCTAAATGTCATGAGTCCTACTGTGTTTAATCAGTTGGGGAATACTTGTACTTCACGACAAGTTTTATTTTCTGCCTCCATTATCTACTTCTCCTCAATTTTCTTTCTTTCTTGAAATATCTACTGATAAAATTGAAGCTCAGCGCATGCAGGGAAAACAGGTACTACCCTATAAAACAGACATAAGAACTCCACTGATTTGTTCCATATATGTTTCTAATGTTGTTGTAGATATTGAATATAGAAAAATGGAAGCATGAAAATGGGGAAATGAAGGAAGAAAAAAGCACAAAGAAAACAGGAACTGGGGGAAGCTGCATGTAAACTCTTAAAATTCCTTTGGCAGAGTTCTGGGGTCCAACAGTGCATTGCCAGGTATTTACCCCCCAAAAGTCTGCAAATTACATTAACTGTCCTGAATCCCAAAATGTTTCTGTCTAGTAGAGTCATTTATGGAGAACACTGTATTTGTATGGGCCTTCTGAATACCTCTGTAGAGTTCAAGAAGCATCTGGACGATGCTCTTAGTCATATGATTTAGTTTTAGGTAGTCCTGGAAGGAGCAGGGGATTGGACTTGATGATCCTTATGGGTCCCTTCCAACTTGAGATATTCTGCAATTCTATGACTCTGTGATTCAAGATAGCATGAGTCCTAGACAAACTGCCTTCCCAAGAGCTGTTGAGTGGCACAGCTGTTACCGGGAAAGGTTTCTACTGTAGGCTGGACTTTAAAATAATGAGCTATAGGAGAAATAGAGGCCTTTTCTTACTCATCTGCAGTATTTTGATGTAAGGATGCAAGTAAGTCAGGAGATCCCACCTGCCCCTCGTTTTTGCATGAAGAGAAAAAAAATTGAGGACTGGAAACTGAGAAAGCAAAATCAAATTGAGTTTTACTGAAAAAAATATCGTTGGTACTCATTATAACTTTTCAAATATGAGAATGACAGATTTCAGATCATAGCTTAACATTTTTAAAGAAGAAATTTTGACCTCACTGTTAACTGTAACCCTAAAATGACTAAAAATGTCTCAGTTAGTATTCACACATACACTTAACTGTTATTTTTCTGCTGAAACATCAAAATGTTAGAGCCATGGTAACAGCAAAAAGAATTTGCCAGACAGCTATATTAGTACAAGGAGACAATACATTTGCATGGCTACGTTTACAGAGCCGGTGGCCTAATCCTGTTCCACTGAAGTCATTGAGAATTTCTTCAGGGGAAGAACGCATTTTGTATTAGTTTCTAGGTTCTTCAGCTGTTAACTTACTTCTCCAGTATGGCTTTCAAAGCAGTTACATTTAAAATATAATTATTAACCCATGCTTTATCGATTGAATTCTTGATTGCTTTATCATTTTGCCCAAAGGTCTGAATGTAAAATTTGAGTTTGGTGTGTCATTGTAGTTTCTTGATCAACCATTACCTTGGTTGTGGTGAGCTTAAAAACAATCTTCCCCAAGAGGTATCACACCCATTAACATAAGCCAAGAAGTATCTTACTGTCCTCTCTGGAGGCAGGTTGCTGCACCTGTTTACAGGTAGCCTGAAACACTAATGCTCAAAACAGTATCAAATTGAAAGGCGTAGGATATCTGTATTGATCAACCTTTATCTTTACTAAGCAGTGTATAACTGATCCCATCGTAATCATTTGTGGTAAGATCCTGAGTGCCTCTGGAAAATAATCTTTTAAATATATTCAGCTGTTGCTTCTTTTCCTTCATCTTCCTTGAACCTTTTTTGCTGCCTTGAACTGTGCACAGAGATTTTACTCGCATAATTAAAAAAATCTGCACACAGATGAAGAGCATTCAACTGCTTTAAACTCTTACACGCATCGTACAAGACAATAGATAAGTTTGAATGCGTTGCTGAAAATCTTGAGAACCAACTACATTATATATTAGTAATTGCAGATGTTTGCCAGGAACATTGGGAGGAATCTTATACTTTAGGAAACAAGATGTCTGTTTATAGACAGAACATAGCAGAATAAAATCCTGATTCTTGTATGACATACTCACCTGGGTGCTCATATTGAACTTCATAGGTCTATTCATCTGCTGCTCATAGGTTAAATTTAAATGCTTACAGAATTAGGGTCTAAGAATTCGAGTCAGATCAAGTTCACTACTTAAATGAAGTTTTGAGACACAATAGACTGCATATTCGCTAAAACTGGAGAACTTTTTGAGTTCTTATAAAAAACTGTCAGTAGGACAATAATGGGGGAAAAAAATCCCAATAATTCTTCTTCAAGAAGTAAATAGTTTGTTTTTCTATTAAAAATGGCTTTTCTAGTACTTCCTTAACTTATGTCACAAAATAAACTACAAGTAAATACAAAATATTTTTGGTTAAATCAAATGATCCAGTTAAACTCATATGACTTTAGTACTGGTTGATTTGCCAAACATCTCATTTCAGATTAACAAGAATGAGTAAGTTAGCCTCATATGTTAAAATTTTTCTGGAGCTGAAATTGAAAAGATTTAGGTGGTACTGTCTCCTACAAGTTTCCCTATTTCAGTGGGACTGAGATCCACGCATCCCTAAATTCTGCCTAAGTGGCTAGTTTTTCCAAGAGCTCAGCAGGCATTGCTTGAAAGGCCCGTGTCTCTGCTTAGGAGGCATGAGAGGAAGGGGGAACCTGTCAACATTAGGCATCTGCGTTTGAGCCTGCATGGACAAAATTTTTTTTTCAACAAAATAACTGTAATCACCTGAGGTTTATTTACAGTTGTAGAGATTCCTGGTTAGTCACTATATGGCTGAGATAGAGAAAATAGATTTGGATACAGCTCATTGCTTGTGTAACATGGTGCAACTTCTTTTGTCTTGTGAATGCTTTTGTGAATTATAGATAGCTTTGCTGTACACTGCTTTGCAGTGCACTGTTATCCTGATCCTTTTGCCCTTTTGGCCCTTTTTTAGATCATAGTAACAGTCATTGCATCTTTTCTAATACAAAAGACATTTTGCAAGTTGACGGTGTGGCATGAGAGCGGATCTGCAAGTGTTAGCACTAGCATTTCTAACCCAGGCTACTCACTAATTTTAGACGCTTTTTTAAAAAAAAACTGTTACTATGGGCCAGCAAGGAAAAGAAAGTGAGGAAGGAAAATAAGAACAGGCTCCCCTTGATGGTGGTAAATAGTATGATGTTGGTTTTTAGATCTGTGACAGATATTAGTGCTTAAAGAGATTTTGGTTTAATGGTACCACCTGAGAAGTAATCTGAAAAAGAATAACAGGAGTAAAGGTGTTAGATGAGTCTTTACAAGCTTTTGCCTTGTGAACTGAGTGGAGGAATATGAGTCCATTCTCATTCCACTCAATGAGTTTTCTCTCTTTTCTGTCGCCTACTTATTTGTCAATAAGTCAGAAAGAGTATGTCTCCATCAAAATGGTCAAATATGGGTACAGGGTGTGCAAATATACCTGAGCTGGCTTTAGTCACTTACTTGGTGCTGGAATAGCTGTAGAAGGTGCAAGGTGGCTGAGTAAATCCTCAACAACAAAACAACGTTGGTCGCTTTTTTTCTTAAAAAAAATGGTAAGAGTCTGGAGCATGAAATTTAATGAGGCTGATAGACTTACCAAGATAAGCAATCCAGTTGGTTGAATAAAGCATAATGCATGTTTCCCTCCTGTGTGTTTCGTAGGTAGGCTTTTTCAAGAGCAAGTTGATTATTAAGCACCTGGGATAGCATGTTATGATAAAGTGATATAAAACATTTGTACCTAATATGGCTTATAAAATGTTAAAACTCTGTATTCTGATCTAAGAATTAAAGCAGTGTAGAAGTAACAGTGTTTTTTTAATAGCAAAAATAAAACAATATTTGTGACAGCTAGTCCTTGTAGTTAACAGCTCATCCAAGAGCTTATTTTGATGTAGAGACCATATTGTATATAATTTACAGCATCGCAGAAAAAATGGATTGGAAAGCATATCTGGAGGTCCAGTGCAATCCTCTTCTCAAAGAGGTTCAAATCAGGATAGAGCCATAATAAAGTCCAAAGTTCAGTCTACACAGTAGCGTGCAAGTATTGTGGGAGCACGTGAGAGACTGAGAAAAAAAAGAAGTGTATTTAAATCAGGTTCTCTAACTCTAAATGCGATGATAGAGTATGCTGCTATAGCTATACTGACTTCACCTGATAGTGCCATGTACAGGTAATTTTATTTCTGGCATCTCCACATGTCACTGGGAATAGAAACGTCCCTAGAGCCAAGAGCCGGCTCTCCTGTTGGATCAGGTGGTGGAGGGGAATCCACAACATCTGCACAGGTCAGAAGGGTGGGAGGAGAATGGAAGCTGAAGGCCAGTGTCACTGAAAAATATCTTTTAAAAAACCTTCTACCTACTTTCTCTGTTCTGAAAAATCATTTGGGAAAGGAAATTCTATTTTTAATCATAGAAACACATTTCTATTGCAAGTTAGAAAAGATACGGTAGGAATCAGTTCAGTACCAATGGGGAGATACCATGGTTGGACAAATAAGTCCTTCCCATTTTAGGTTCTTCTATAGAGAAATTAAAGTAAAAAGTGTGAAAAAAGATATAGTGTCCAGAGGAGTGGGACAAAACAGGGAGACAAAACACTTCAGTAAACACAACTCAGAAACAAAACTGGGATAGGACGATTCAGATTGTTTGGTTGTTTAATAGATCTTTATTTTGTATTAGGGAGTACATTGGTTTTAATATAGGTAGTGACACTGTGGAATAGTGAAAGCAAGTAATTTTTGCGTTTCCATAACAAAACATCATGCTGCTCTGCCTCCTGCTTACCTTTATGCTAGTCGGTGTTGACCCTAAACATTCTTGGATTCACGGATCAGAGATGACACTTGAGCTGCCTGATACAAAAATAAAATGGGAAAAAAATAAGATGCTATTTCCTTTGCTGTGCATAGGACACAAATGGATTCAGTTCACTTTAGAGAGACAAAAATCCCCACCTTGGACGCAGCTAGGACATTAAGGATCAAACGCTTTGTAACACTAGTGTAAATTTAGTGTGTCCAGTGATTTTACCGGCTCTTTTGAGGTATCTCCAGGTATTGCTGCAAGAAGAATAACTTGGAAAGGACTGCAGGCCTGGCAGAATGTCAGGTGTGAACACAGAGTAGAGCTACAATTTTAATTACAAATGAAAAAATATAATTTATATTTTAAATTCAAAATCAGAATTTGGGATGTCCTTTTAAAGAGACAGAGCTTCTTTCACAAAAAAGTTCTAATTTTATAACAGCCTTCAGGCACATTTCCAACTTCAAAATACTCTTAGGTTTGACATGATTTAGCAGTTTATAGAATCTTCACTCACCTCTAAGGTTTTGATATTTTTTCACATGATATCACACATGCAGTGACATCTGTTTTGCACTCATAGTCAAAATGAGATTGTTCTCAGCAATGTCAAGAAGAGATAAAGGCAGAGTCATAGGGGATAGTGAGATGTGAAATCACTTGAAGCTGTATTTTAAGGCTCTATGACTGACAAAGCAGGTGTGCTTTTTCTACAGGGACCATCTTTTTCTTGTGTGTTTTTACAGCACTTAGCACAAGGTGTTCAGTTTCATGACTTGGGCTACTAGCAAGAATAACATATGCATGTTAGACATCCTGTAGAGACAAGACTGCTATTTTACTGAGTCAAGGTCAGCTGTGGGTGAAGAACATGGTGCCGGCTTACCTGGCTAACTTGTGGGAAGTACAGATCAAACCTTATTCTCACTGTGGATTTCAGTGAAAGAATTACGGGGGGGTGTTTTGAAAAAAACCAAACCACATAATTACTCTTTGTGTTCTCCATATCAATAACTATAAAGCCAAAAATGGCAGAGATTGGTTTGTGTATGGTTACAGATAATGTCTAATCATCTTGTATATTGATGCCATAGCGCTGAACTCCCCATCATCAGTCGTGTTTTACATCAGTAAAATCAGAGAAGAATCAGGCCCACTGTTGGTAAGATAAGGTACAGTATTATAATTGTCAGTTAGGCACAATTCGTCAAATGCAGGTATGTAGGTGATCCTGTGCAGGGGATTGATTAAGCTATTCCAAACCAGGACATCTTTTTGATGTACAGTGTACCGCATACTGAAGACTCAGTGTATTTTCATCACTCCACACAATTTCAGTGGTAATCATCTTTGATTTTTGTAATGTATGGGTGTGGATCTCTGTGGCAAGCTGAAAATTCGGCAGAAGTGTTAGTTAATTATAAAGTTCCTGAATATATGATTTTGCTAAAAATATTATTGAAATGAAAGTGTAGGAATATGTCAGTCTGTAGTTACAAGCTAGAGTTGTTATTCATTCTTGGAATGAGTGACACTGTTTGTTTCTTGTACCCTAGGAAAAACTATGTGGTTACTCAGTTTTATAGGTAAGGGATAGAAAAAAAAAGATTTTATCTTAAAAAGCAGAAAAAATACTTCTAGTAATGAGGTAATACAATCTGATATATTTGATCTTGCTTTGGGACAAAGTGATGGGCTTGGTGACCTTTTGAGGTCCTGTTTCCTGTGACGGCACAGCTGCAAAAGAAAACCAGAGAAATAGAAAAAGGCAGTTGTGATAATCTAGGACTATCGTAATGGACAGTTTTAGAAAGAAGGACACCTGTCTTTCATTATTGGTTTACTCTGGCTAACATATTTGGAAAATAGACAAATCTTTGAAAACCGAAGCTGCTCTTTGATTCAGATTTGAAAGGTTCTCTTCTCTCTCACAAGTTAAAGGAAGCAGCTGTGGTCTGAAAGCATGAGAATCGTAAGCATGGTGCAATGGTCCCCCTGAGCCAGTCTCCAAATAAATACTAGAGCTACTTACAGTCGTTTGGATCTATTGTCTCTTTAATGTTTGTATTTTGGTAGTGTCTAGGGTATGAACCAAATTAGGACTTAAGGGGAGGTTCCTCAAATATGGTAAGTAAGTGTCCTCTTTCCTAGTTTGCACTCAAGGGATGTGGGCTGGAACTGTGAGTTTGTGGGGATTGATCTTTAAGCAGGCACTTCTTTCAGTTGCAGCAAAGGATGACAATTTTCTTACATCCAATGTTTGCGATGGGAATTTAGAGATCCAAAAGTGAAACATATCTCAGCACCTATACATGTTTGCAGTAGTGGCGTAGCTCATTGCCTGCTAGCCTGTTTTAATTACTGGTTGGGCCTCCACTGTACGTGTCCAAATGGCAAACTCTACACATGCTAGTCAGTGTTTAAAGATTGATCCTTTATTCTTTAGACAAATAGAGAAGGCAAATAGTTTGAGCTGGTGAGGAGAGACAGAACACAGGATGGTAGTTGACCCTGTTGAATATGTGAAAGAAATAAGAATTTCTGCAACAGGCAGGAAGAGCTTCAGGACAAGTGAAGCAATTGTTACATGAGATAGCAGATCCTGTGGCCAAACTCCGATAGCAGGTAAATGTGTGTATTTACAGTGGTGATTTAGCATAGTAGTCTGTTAGTGACAAAAACTTTCCTGCATAGGGTTGCTGTGCTCACTATAAGCAATTCTGTGTCAAAATACCGCCAAAACTGAGTTGCCTCGGACGATCAAACTGCTGTCGTGTTGCATATGTAAATACCGCATAACTCTTTTCCCCAGTTGTGCAATTTTTTTTTTTATTTTGATTGGTTTCAGGAGGCTGCTTGTCATTTTAAGACTGCAGCTGTTGCTGGGTAACAATGCAGGAAAAGGAAATCCTTGCATTTTTATCTCAATCGGAGTACAAGTATTTGCATATTTATATTTAAATATTTAAGATAATTGCATTAGAAATAGAGAAATCCAACTATCCTATCGGCTGTTGTCAACCCTCTCCAATGACTGGTTGCTTTACTCAGACGTCCAAAACTGTGCCACCCAGAAAGCTCACCTATGCTTCTGATGCTCTTCAACTGCTTCTGGCTTTAGCAATGTGGCAGCGTGACCTGGGCAGGTAAACTCTAGGTGAAACTCTGGAGGTCACAGGCAGTTTTGCTATTGACTTTAATTCTACCAGGATTTCACTACCAGAGTCTAGCATCTTTTAAAGATTTTACTGACCAACTTATGATTATGACTCTGAAAAGAAAATGCCCACCAGTTCGCATTAGGATTACTGTGCAAGTTGTTCAGCTTCTGCAGCGTTGGTATCAGATCTAAAGAATCTTGAAGACAGTGGAAGGACTCCCATTGCCATCTGGAAATTTGGTAAATAAAACATAGAAGCTCCAATAAATTCTTAGGAGTTAGAATGATATTTACTCAATGGACCAAGGTGCTTACAGAACTGAATTAATTGTGTAACACTTTAATTAATGCTTTGAGATCTTTTATAAAATTTGGCAATATGAATCACAGAGGTGTCAATAACGCATAGAGTACAAAAAAGTTTGTTCAATATACTAAACAAGCTTGCAGACTTTGTTAGACATTTTTTCTTGCATATGCTCTTTTCTTTTTATGTACACAGGCACCCAGATCCTCCCTTCCCCATATTCTCCTGTTCCTTTCTTTTTCTGATAGTATTGCATTTTTCCATTTTACAGAGTGGCTTAAAGATGTCTGTAATCCAATTTTTGGTTCTTTGGGCCTGATCCAGTGGCCACTGCCTATTGGGAAGACCTCCAAGACCTATAGACAGGTCTTTCACACAGATGTGTGGAAATATGTTACTATTTTCCCTGTATCTCTTTTCCTTCCTCAGAACTACCATTTGCAAGTATCAGTTGTGTTTCTATTCTGCAATAAGGCTTGTTTGAAAACTGAAAATAACTGAATAAAAGACCACATTAAGCTATAAAAAGTGGGTCCTCTTTCTGCCCTATATAATGCAATAGCTGACATAAGGATAACTGAGGGCAAAATCTGGCCCTTCGAGCTTGTGTGATTGCTTTCCCATCAGCACTTTCCGCAGTGTGGGAGACAGACCGATCAGCAGAATTGGGGCTTCATCTTCTGAGAAGCACATTGTCCTTGAACCTCCTGGGGCTGGAGAAGATTCCAGGACAGCGGTCAGGTTGTGCTGCAGCTGAGAGTGGATAATCACTCTGCCCCAGCCCATGCAAGGGGAGTTTTGGCACCTGTTTCTGATGAAGCCCTTCACCTTTTCTCCTGCTATGAGCAGAGATGTTGCTGTGGCAGATGCCTGAGGTCAAGGGGGACTGAAAATGTGTGAGAGAGGGCTCCAGAAGAGAAACCAGTTTTTAACACTGAATGATTTGTTTGGTTCCCATTAAAAAGAAAAAAAGCCCACGCCAGGAAGCCCAGTGCTTTGCCTAAGCGCAACAATAAGGATAACTACTGTAATTGGAACAAATGTCTGCACTTTTGTAATTAATTAATCATTAATTGCAGTGAAAATTTTATAGGTCACAAATTCCTTAAAGTTAAATCCTTCCATTATGTGAAACAGAGATATCCAAGTCATATATCCTATCAGTTTGCTGTATCGATATTCACCATCAGTTAGTATTTTGAGAGGAAATGCACGTTAGTAGATGTCTCTTGGAAATTATTAGTGTTGGCTAGAACTAAGTGTAGTGCAGGTGGGAGTGTGCAATCTCTCAAGCAGTACTGCTCAGGCACCGTAGTGCTGGCAAGGCAGTTCCCCTACTATGCCACCGTTGAATAGCAGCTGTAATTTTGCTGCAAACTGAGTAGTGCTTCTGTGACAGAGAGAAAGCCAAGGCCTGTAAGTAAGATCTTTACATTCATTTATGTCTTTTATCTTAAACTGGACAGGGACCAAATGCTTAGAGGTGAAACACCAATCCATTAAAACGCTGCACCATGTAGATTTCAAAGCCTGCAAGAACATGCTCTTGCACCTCAATATGAAGTTCTCTGCTCTCAGACATGCAGAACTAAAGCTTGATTTAAAAAAAGTGGTGAAGAAGGAGGTAACAGTCAACTCTGGTAGGAAAGGGCAGCTCTGAATGCAAAGTAGTTTCAGATCTGAAAGCAGTGCTACTGGTAGGACTACTTTGGGAAGTCCAAACTCTAAATCTTTACACAGACCTGTATTCTCACAGAAATCTTCCCATAAGTCTCAGGTAGGATTGTAAGAACATAGTCCAGAGCAGACTTCTTCAATGTTGTTTTTTAGCATGTCTCTGAGGATTCTGGTTCTTGTGTGTTTTCCACCAAGGGCCCAGCAAAGGCTATTAGACTTGGCAGGAGGCCACAAGAGGCTCAGTGAATATTTTATTCAGTATAATCCTGCATTGGGTAGAATTTGGCAGTCTTACAATGAGAGGCTGCTGGCCTCAGTTGTCTTGCAAAGCCTCTTCTTGTCTCATTGGTTCCCTTCTTTCACTGCGTGTAAAAGCTGTGGTTTTGTACTGTCTGATGGTGACAGAATTCCCTTAATTATCTCCAAGACCGTCACTCAGCCAAAGGCATTAATTCTTCATTCTTGCGGGATGGTAAAATCTATGCTTTGTTCACTGTTGTCCCCCAGTGATCCCCATCTGACACAGTCTGAAAACAAATTTCCCTGTTTTCAAGGGGAAGAGGAAGGATTATGGCTGGTTATCCAAAGGATACGCCATCTCTAAATTTTGTTTCCAGGAATGCTTAATTCAAAGTGCAGATCTTCACCTGCATTCTTTACACCTGAAGCAGAAATTACCCACAAGTCTTCAACCATTTGCTATCGCTCAGAGATTTTAAGACAAGAAGGGGACTGTGAGGTCCTAGGTCTGGTCTCCTGTGTAGTACATAACATAGATCCTCAGTATTTTATGCTTTGAGCCCAACAAGTTCCAGCTGGGTACTTTTCACTGGCTTTCCTGAGTTGTCATATTCTACTGAAGATGCAAGATATTATGAAATGGATATCTAATTGATATCCGCTGGATAAATGATTGCATTTAATTTAATAACTCGGTATTTATGTTGTGCCTAGTCTTTTACATGACCTGTTTATACTTCTTGGAGCAGAATACATACATGAGTCTATGTTTGCAATGAATTTGTCACTTTGAATGCTGGGGTGAGTTTTGCTAGTTTCTATGGCCTCTTATCAACTAGGTAGTGATTTTCTGTAGAGTGATCTGGGGCAATTCACCTTTCTCCACTACCCATCTGAATGCATCAAACTGTTTACCTTCCTTGGAAGGAGAAAAGATGTATTAGTAGGATGAGATGCCAACTACTATATTACTCAAATGTCAAGGTCTTTCAAGGTCTTTTTTTTTTTTTTTCTTCTTTTTAAGTGATAAACATCAGTTTGAATGCTGATGCAATGCTAATGTATGTGAGTAGGTGAGTGCTGTATCAGATGAGCAGGAGTGCACGCAGAACTCCAGGCAGTAGCAATTAGGATACTACAGGCCGCTTATTTTTCCTCCTCCTTCCTTCTCTGTTGAGTAGATTTGAAGCTGGGCCTGATCTTTATCATTTTAACAGCAAGATAACTTTGGACTGGAAACAGATACTGCTGCTTCTTTTTGGTATTCCTCAGCGTTTTCAAAGAAAGAGAAATGTCCAAACAGTTCAACTGCCAGTGAAGGAGCCATCAGAGGAAATTTTCAGGACTTTTTTTATAGACTGCATTATTCCTACGTGTGTTCTTCATTCCTCGGGCAACTATGAGGTTATGCAGGTAGTTCACCTACTTCATTGAGGACTCGGCTTGTTCAGTAGGGAATGAATTATCTTAATTTAGATTTGTTGTAAAATAAAACTTCACATTCATGTCATTACAGTGGATCAAGTTAACTTTTTCCAGAACAACTTGTTCATGCATGTGACTGTGTAGATTTTAAACCCGTAATCTTTCAAGAGCTTGTAATGGTTAATGATCAGACTTTCTCAAGCATCCTCTCATCTATGATATGTATCGAAGACCTGCACTGAAGGTGGGGGATTCTAGATACAGTACTGATCAAATTATCTCTTAATATCTGTCTATAGACTAAAGAAAAAAACCATTATGTTTTCATGGCAATTTAATTTGGAGGACAATTTCTGGACATGGCAAAATTCTTAAGAGTATTTTTTAAATATTAGCAGGTACTTTATATTATGTGTCACGTAGCCAAAATGATGCACCTCACTCTTGGATCTCATTTAAGATACACTGATCTGAAATTAGTAACTTCCTAAGTATTTCTGGTCAAGGCCTTGTTACATGTCTTTGTTACAGACTAAATACAACACCAAGAATGATACTCAAACTATTGAAAGGAAGAGGAGGCAAGGGATGGAACACCTCTCCTATGAGGACAGGCTGAGAGAGTCGGGGTTGTGCAGCCTGGAGAAGAGAAGGCTCCAGGGAGACCTTATTGTGACCTTTCAGTACTTAAAGGGGGCCTACAGGAAAGATGGGGACAAACTTTTTAGCAGGGCCTGTTGCAATAGGACAAGGGGTAATGGCTTTAAACTAAAAGAGAGTAGATTTAGACTAGATATGAGGAAGAAATGTTTTACGATGAGGGTGGTGAGTCACTGGAACAGGTTGCCCAGAGAGGTGGTAGGTGTCCCATCCCTGGAAACATTCAAGGTCAGATTGGATGGGTCTCTGAGCAACGTGATGTAGTTGAAGATGTCCCTGCTGATTGCAGGGGGGTTGGACTAGATGACCTTTGAAGGTCCCTTTCAACCTAAACTATTCTATGATTCTATGATACATGCTTGATCTGGTATGTTTTAATGCTTGTGCCAGCTTCTTACATGGCTATAAATAAACATGGTTAGAAGTAACCATTTTCTTGATAAAAAGTTCAAAGCAGTTTAGTAATTAGTGAACGTGTTACTACTACAGGAAGAGCAGAATCACCTGATGTCATAGTGACCACAAAGCAAAGTGCACTTGAATGTAATCAAATGCAGGTTAACCCATCTATATAGAAAGAATATTTGTGCAGGATTGGGGACTACTTAGGAGGGGAGCAGCTGAATCGTAGAGTCGTAGAATGGTTAGAGTTGGAAGGGACCTTAGAGATCATCTAGTTCCAGCCCACCTGCTGTGGGCAGGGACTCCAGAAAGTAAGAAGTCTTTAAATAATAATTTCAGAATATAATCTCTGGCTTGTGTATATGTACACATATATGCTGTGGCTTGTGTGAAATGTGAAAGATAATAATGGACTAGTGTGTAGAATGGGGAACCTCAATTTTTTTGTTCATGTTATTCTTGGATCAGACTCGGATGTCAGCATTATGTCTCATGTTCAAGTTACTGTAACTGCAGTATCATGCTTCAGGACTTAGTGCAATTAGCTAGCCCTTTGTATGTTATTGTTGTTTGGTTGTTTTATTTAAATTTATTAATACAAATGTTTTCTGAAATATCCCTGAAATATCCATGATTGGGCAGAGTTAAAGACAAGATGCTGAACAGGACAGAGCAATGTTCTGAAGCAATACATGTTTTTTTCTTTCTAAGAGGCCAGGCCATCCTATGTTGTCACAGTCTCAAGGTCTAATTGAATGCCAAGTAAGTGATCAGAGAGGAATTTTCCCAGTGTCATTAACAGAGTTTTCTGTGGTGGAGGTTTGGAGGATTTCTCTGGGGTATGGGGCTTGTTTCACTTGCTGAATCATCTTGGTGTGTTCTGGCTGAACAGTTTCTTGCCATTTCTGAAGGCATTGCTTATTTGTCGTAAAGGTCTACCCTTTACATTTTCCTGTGACATAAAGTAGTTTAGAAGGTTGAAATAGCATCATCTATCTGGTATCATTGAGGGCACAGTGAGAAGCCTGACCTTAGACTACATGATGTAACAGTTATTTTGGGTTATAATGTTATTGAAACCTTTTGGCAGCTCAGATGCTAATAAGGTACAGTTCCTTGCTTTGCCCAGCATTTTTGTTTTGGTTCATTGGGAATACTGGAAAGACCTTGTAATTAGCTTTAGTTCTTTTTCACAAAAACATTGAACTTCACATTCATGCATACAGGCATGCAGTCAATAAAGGAAGAAATGCCCATGCAGATATTGAAGACGTTGCCTCTGATTAACAGAAAATTTATGTAGTTACTTGATTATTTTGTAGTATTGTTACAAATAAGATTGTCATAAAAAGAAGAGTTTCTGCTAAACTTAGTAAAGATAAGCAGTATTGGTAGAAAACAAGAATCTACAGTGAATGTAAATGTTTACATGCATTTTGGTGTCTGGCAGCAGGTCACTGGGGTGGTAACGCAGTAGGAGACCACAGGGACTTCTAAGTTCTGAGGGAACTGGGAGGGAGGAATGTTCCAGGAGCAGGTGTAGAGTGCACCGAGGGAATTCGACCTCTTGGATATAGATGATAGGGCAGACAGTGGCCTCTAGAGGACGTTTTTGGGTACGAGATCATTCTCCCTGGTCCTGAGAGGCCAGCAAGAGAATACACCAATGCTATTTTGTATCTTCTTATAAGTGACCTCAGAAGATTTGGCAAAGCAGTTGAGGAAAAGCAGAGAGTTTAGAGACTGGCAGACAGACAGTAGAGGACATGACTACAAGTGAGCAGTAATAATTTGGAAGAGCAGTGATCCATGATTTACATGGAAAGAGACTGTAAAGAGAATAGCAACTAACCGTACGTTTGGGGTTGAGGCAGTCTAAAGCAGCAATGAATTAACCTACACTATATCAAATAACAAATATGCCATTGCATTAAGTTAATTTTCAAGACATACAAAGTTTAGCCTCTGATAACTGATATCTTCACAAGCATCCACATGCATAACATATCTACTGTGTGTGGAAATTGGATTTGTCTAGTAAGTAAAAGAAGGGAAAAAAAATCTTTAAATATTGTTTGAAAGATAAACTAATTTGCATTTAGTGTGGTTTTCTTTATTGTTTGGGATTCAGTCTTTAAAATGTGTTTATTACTGCTTTTCTGTTTACCTTTCTTTGGCATTTGAAAGACTTAAAGATATGGTTGCCAAAGAGAAGAAAACATCTAATGTCCTGGTATAGCATTTTAGCATGTGCTTAAGCTGAAAAGTATTAATAGTCCCATTGAACAGAGAGAGGGTATTAATGATCTTCAAGTTGAGTATTTCGGCTTTTGAAAGATTTAAGACTCACTGTCTTTGCCTTAATAGACTTAGACTGGCTGTCCACTAAATTCTGTCATGTGCTGTAAGTAAGAAATCTGGAAAAAAGGGAAAGAAATATTTTGTTAGGGTTTTTTTATAGTCACAGTAATTTTATGGGCTCCGTGTAATATAGTAATTATAAAATTTTCTAACAGAAGAGTAATTTTCAAGCTGTTGGTACCCATTTAATGTGCAAAATGTTTATCCCTCTCTTAAGAAACTGAGCAGCTAAGATTTAGTAGGTGATTTCTTTTCTCCTCCAGCCCTGTGCTATTAATCCAGAGCAATGCTATTTGCTTCTGTTTCACCAGGGGCTGCTTGATGCATTTTGAGGTGGTCCACAGGGCTTGTTTACAAGTTACACATGCACTTTGCTCTATGTGTTCGTGCCCTAACATTTCTTTAACAATAAAGCTGACTGGCTATGAAAAAAGAGCAAGATTGGAACCGATGCAGCTAAATTGCATGTAAATGTCGCTTCAAATTGAAAGCATTTGCTATTCATACACGGAGAATTAGTGAAGCCCTGTATTCTGGCTGTAGTGTTTGCAGCAATTCCAGTCCCAGCGGGGTGAACAGCCTGCATGATCTGTCTCTCTGCTGACTTCTGTCCCCTGCTGCTCTCCTTGCTTTAACATTGTCTGACTCCCACGCACTATTGCCATTTCCCCCTTTTCAAATGTAATTGTATCAGAACCGTATCAATACTAGAAGGAAGGAGGAAAAAGCACTGTATAGTTATATATAGCCTGGGTGTTGCAAAGAATCCATACGATGTTTGAACAGTACACCTGACTGTTGGTCAGTTGTATTGCTTACTCCATGGGACAGATGCCTCCAAGTGGGGCTAATGTCCTAATTTTCTGACATAACTGGACTTCTCTTACCAAAATGTAAAGGATGCCAGAGTTTCAATTTTCAAAGCATTCCCTCTTGCACCTCTCATTTACCCTGTATGTGTGCACATCCATGCACGTATGCCTTCTCACATGTGATCTATTTATATTCAGTGTTGTCCCCATTGCTATGGCTCCTATGTGTCTGGCAGTCTTTAGTGTGTTTATCTTCACAATAATCCTTTCAGACAGACATGTATTTTTAGCCTACATTGCAGAGAGAAACCTATGTGGCTTTTCCCCAGGTTGTACAGGAAGACTGTGGCAGAGTTGGAATAGATGCTGACACTTGTCTATCCTTCCTTTTAGCAGCCTATCCTTCTTCCTTTAGCTTCTGTGTATCTGGTGGAAGATTTGGGTACCTTTAGTTTCTGTGCCTTTAAAATCTGAATCACTGTATCTGTCTGCAGAGGAAGCAGCCATTTTACTGGCACTTGCTACTTAATGTCACATGCTCAATTAGAAGGTTTCTGTGAGCTTTTATTATATGTTTAACAATTTTGTGATTTCATTCCCAAGTACCTGAAAGAAAAAAAGAGAACTAAAGTAAGTGTCAGTGGAAGAGTAATTTTTTTAGACAGAGACACGACTGTGCCTTTGAGAAAACATGGCATGATAAAGGAAGGGATGACATTGGGAAAACCAGGCAAGAAGGTAAGAGTGCAAGGGAGATTTTAACAGGATAAATAAGATAATGAGGACAGCTGGGATATCTATGCATAGCAAACAATTTGCTTGGCAAATTTGTCCTTGTTCTCTCTTTGTGAATTGTGTATGAACAGATTTTTCTCAATTTTTTAGCTATTCAAAACTGTTCGACAAATGGATCTTGTGAACAGATTTAACATATGCATTGCTGGTGGACTTTCTTTGTACCACGTTCTCATTTCTATTGTCAGGTGGCTGATGGCCATACCCAAATAGTATCAGTTCTGTTCCTTCTCTGGTCAGGGCACTGAGCTGCTGCTGTGTGACCTAAGTGACCGCTCTCAGCTGCTTATTCCTTGCAGTGCACATTTCAAGACCAAGCCACGGATAAAATTGTTGTTAAGAATCTCTCTGATAAGATTTAGGAATACTGAATACTGTTGGTAGGGTCAAGGTCAGTTTACATGGCAGAAAAAAAGGGCTATTTTCCACACAGAGTGTATTTGCAGTGAATAACTTAGCTAACTGTAGACGCTGTAAATCCACTTTGGCAGATGGTTAAGTCTATGCTGTGACCCCCTTTTCCACTCCAGGGATTGTTTCCTGAGTGTGGCCTCCTCTGGGTTGGCGTTTTAATGAGAAAATATTTATTAGGATGTTACAAAGCTGTCTAGATGAAGTTACAAAAATCAGTGAATATAAAAGGTAACGATTACCAGAAACTTAACATATACCTTACTTGTTTTAATTTCTCCTACCCCTCTCAACGTGCATAACAGTGAGTACTATACTAGTAAGCACTATTTATGTAGGGAACCTTATAGTTTTTATAAGGAACCTATTAGTTTTATGTTATTATCCATCTAATCTATGGTAAAAGACTAACAATCAAATGTGTGAACTAACAAGTTGAACACATCTGTGTAATTCCAATAAAATAACTTTAAGCAAGGGTCAGGGTTTTTTTGGCAGAAATGTAGAACACATGTCACAGCAAACATTGTTTTTATTATTTAAGAAATGCAAATAATGTGTTAGAAGCTCCACCAAAGTACTACTAGCCTTGGCAATTCTAACATGTCTTTTTTGCTTACAGAATGTATTTTGTTAAGAGGGCCAGAATACAATGTTTAATCTTTTTTGGCCTAAGCTCACAGATGCTACTGTAGGAGTATTGCAGAGGCTGACGTAGTTTTTAGCAGTTATGTTGGTGTAACTTTGTCTCTGTATAAAAGACACAGTGAGGAAGATCTGTTAAAAGACAACAAATAAGAAGGAGAAGAATCAAATACTGTATAGACTTTATTGTTTTTGAGGTCTTTGGTGTCAAAAAAGGAACAATTCTTTTAAGTAAAGACCATAATGTTACTCAGGTTTTATTATGATGGTGGTAGAGATTCACAGTTGTCTCAGGCAATTATACCACGTGTTATGGTCTCTACTGAGAGGTAAACATGATTAGGTCTTTCTTTCTCAGCTGAAGGCAAGGCTGCATAATGGAGTCAATGTCAAGTGTCTCTCAGTTAAGCCTAAAAAGAGACAATCAACATTTTTTCATGTATATTGGGTGTAGGTGGCAAGGTGTTGGCAGGGGCTGCCAGGGTGGCCTCTGTGGGAGGCATTCAGGGTCTGCCATGCCAGACCACAGCCAGTTCCAGGTGGCTCCACAATGCACCCACCACAGGACACAGCTGAGCCCATCAGCCAAGATGGTGGCACCTCTGTGATAACATAAGAAAGAGCAAAAGTGCTGCATAGGCAGAGAGGAGCGAGGGAAAACATGTGAAAAACAACCTTGCGGACACCAAGGGCAGAGGAGGAGGAGGGGAAGCAAGTGCTTCCAAGCGCCAGGGAAGATATTCCTCTGCAGCCCATGGAAGAGTTGGTGGTGGAGCAGGTATTTCCCTGCAGCCCGTGGAGAGGACCACACCGGAGCAGATACCCATACTGCAGCCTGTGGAAGATCCCATGCCAGAGCAGGTGGATATTTCCTGAAAGATCTGTGGTCTGTAGAGAGCCTACGCAGGAGCAGGTTTATCCTGAGGGACTGCAGCCCATGGAAGGACCCATGCTGGGGCAGGGGAGAAGCATGAGGAGGAAGGAGTGGGAGAAGCATGAGGAGGAAGGAGTGGGAGAAGGGAGCTGTCATGGACTGACCCCAACGCCCCATTCCTCATCCCTCTGTGCTGCTCAGGGTGTGGGAGGCAGGAGGTAGAGGAGTAGGAAATGAAGGAGTGAAGTTGACCCTCCAAAGAAGAGGGAGGTAAAAGGAAGGTATTTTAATTTTTGTTTTTGTTTCTCACCATCCAGGTCTATCTTTAATGGGCAATAAATTAAATTAACTTTCCCCGAATCAAGTCTGGTTTGCCCTTAATGGCAATTGGTAAGTGATTGCAATGTCCTTATCTTGACCCATGAGCCTTTTCATCTCACTCCCCCATGGTTTTGAGGAGGGGAAGTGAGAGAACAGCTGTCTGGGTGGCAACTGGCCAAGTTCAACCCACCACATGACCCTATTACCAAAGCTTCCAGTTTCACATTTCTAAAAGTAATGTATCAGAAAGAGTGGATCAGTTATTTGTGCTGAAGAGCAGTGTTAACAATATATACACATTAACAAACTAAAAGAACTGGCATTGTGGCATGTTTATAAAGTGGATTGCAGGCAATTGGAAATAGAGGTTGAGTTCTCAGAGTGCAAGTTCAAGGATACATTCTGTGCCTTAACTTACAGGGTAATGTTGCCCTTTGGGTTGAGAGACCGAGAGAAAGAAGCAACTTTGGCTAGAGAAGATTTGTGACAGCAAAGTAGAAAGAAATACAGCACATAAAACATGATTAAAATTGAAAAGGAGTAGTGTTTATGGGTTATTTTTTTCCCATTCGATTTGACACTATTGAAGTCTATTTCTTACAGGTTGAATGAGGTTAAGAACTAGAACTAAAAAGTTTGCATAACTGCAGTTATTTAGAGATGCTACCCCCTTTATCACATAAATCAAATCAGAGCCCAACTGTTGCAGTATGCTTTCACAAACATCTTAGACTTTCCTTAGTCTGGTTTGATAGATAGATAGATAGATAGATAGATAGACAGACAGACAGACAGACAGACGCATACTTATGTAAAAAAAAATTTTGAAAAGTTTTACTTCTCTACATTTGTTATTTGAAAAAGGAATCAAGGATCAAAATCTGAACACATACATACATGCACAGGGACTGCTTCCCCCTTGGTGCATCTTACCCAACCACAAGAGAAAAAAAGTTTGCCTTGTGCAATTTCTTGCATAATTTTGCTGACCGAGAGGCTTGACTGTTTCACTCACATGGAAGACTTCTATTTAAGTCGGTGAGGATAAGACTAATATAATTCTATAGGTACTGCTTTAAAAATCTATGTGATTGGTACAGGTTTATATATTTTCTGTAGAAAAAACATGGTTTTATTAAGTGTATTTTAAAAAACTACGTACGCTATACAGCATTCCATAGACAGATCTTTTAAATCTTCAGTTTTTTTTAAATAGAGGCAGATATCTTGGTTACAAAATCACATTTCATAAGCTGAAGCCAAACTACGGGCCTTCTTAAGGTGTCTGTCCATGCCCAAATCGAATCCAGGCTTTCTCTCTATGAGAGTGCCACTAGGAGTTACCATTTGACAGCTGTTTCACGTCTTTTGTGAAAAGAGTGGATGATGTCAGGCCAGTTTCTAGTGAAGGCTTCCATATCACAAAATCCACTACCTTAATTAGCGCTAATTGGCATCCTTGTTGGAAGTATCAGTAGAAAGGCCAAGGACTGAATAAGCATGAAGAATGAATTAGCCTCTCGCTCCTGGAGGTGTACCCTCCAGAACACGCGTGAGGCACCCAGGCTTAGTAGAATGTGGGCTGAATATTGAGTTGAAAGCGCTGCCAATCTTGTACTTTTCAGGGGAGGTACATTTATTTATGAAAACAAAATGACTAGAAAGGTTATAAAAAGAGAATTAAAAACCTACAGTGATTATTAGATTAACAAAAGAATATTCTAATCCTTATAACACATTAAAAAATAGCATGAGGGTGGCCAGAAAACAACAGGAAAAGGAAATAAAACTGTAGGATTAATCTAAGTAAAACAAGTAATACAAATAGCCGCACAGACAAAGGACTTGTTTTTTAAAAGGGGAGGACTTATGTACATGACTACAGTCCTGTGCAGCACAAAAAAATGGTTTCACACACATTTCTACTGTTGTTTAGTCCCTAGCTTCTATTAGACTTAAACGTGTGTGTTAGCGTTTGGCTTGGTTTAGGTTCTGATACATGAAAACAAGTCAAAGTGTATTTTTCACATCTTGAACTTTTTTCCTTATTAATTTTGGTTTTCTTTCTGTAAAAGGACCCTGTCAGGTTGTGTTGTGGCACCAGTGTATGATAAAATACAGTAGTGGATACACCCTAAAGTGACAGATACTGAGAAGGTAAAATGGACCCATCTGCAATATATGCGGCAAAGTCAGTGTTGTGCTTCCTGGTACTGCACCTGCCATCTAAGACGTTTCTGAGATCTCCCTGTGTTTATTACATTTCACTGGTTTTGAGCTGTAGAATTTCAACATCTGGGATTTGATCTTTCATTGATGCTTTGTTCAGTGGCCGTACTCACTTTGCGTGAGCTCTTTGCTACATCAAAAGATCCTTAAAAAATCAGTTAACTGAATACATTGCAAAGTGGGAGAAAATACGTTTCTTCTAACAACAGCTGATTTTAAAGCATTGCCAGTTGAATATTTGTGGGGTGCAGCTTTGTGGACACCTTTCTTGTGCATTTGGTAGACCGCATAACAATCCCCCTCGTGAGACACGTGTGCTGGCTTCCATTCCTGTAGTTGACTTAGTCCCATTAGGGAGGTTTATTTCTTGTGTTTAATTACGAAGTCTCCTTCCAGAGCTCAGACTGTATGAGTGGTAGCAGAAAAACGCCATTGCAAGTCAGAAGGAAAGTCTGCCCAGATCTTCCTTGAAGCTTAGATCTCTCTCCATCTTCCTGCCATTCCTCCTTCACCTAAGACAAAGTCAGGAAGAACAAAAGGGTTTTGTGGTATGACTTAGAGGTTAATGAACTAAGCTAACAAAGCAATTCTAAATTAACACCACCTTCTCACTGGAAGTGCCCTGCCTTCTACGATCTCACATCGTATATCAGAGAAACTGTTAACTTGAGTGTATCAGCTCCTGGGGAACAGATCAGCTTTCCCACGTTGTCTCAAAGGCCTTGATTTCTCACACCTTTGAAACTGTGTGCCAATGGCCCCCTTACTGACACGCTTAACTGGAAGAAGAAAAATGGTTGTCACAGTTCTGACATCCCTAGCTGGAACCCGAGAAGACCCATGCTTGCACAACAGCTGGCACTTAGCAGTGTATTTGCTTCAGTGAATACATTGGAATATAGATACACGCATGCAGCAGGGAGAAGAGCTATTTAAGCTAAAGGGCAGTACTGGCACAAGAATTAATTGGATGTGAGAAGAGGATTTCAGACCAGCAGATCGGTAAGGCTCTGGATCAGCTTCCCAGAAGGAGTATTACAGGCTGCTTGCGAGTGAGTTTGTATTTATAAGCTGTCTTCACAATAGGAAGGACCTCTGATTTATATCTATCCTGAAAAGTAGCCAAAAAATAGGAACACTCTCCCAGTTAGCGACAAGAACCTCACACTGAAGAAGGGCTGAGGGTTTCTACATTGAGCTGTAAGGCAATGTATATCTTTTGGCTACTTCTATCTGATTAAAAGCTTCATTATTAATTCAGCTGCCTACTTGAACACTGTCTAGGTTTTCAGACTGCCATGGCAAGACTATTGTCTTGTTCCAGGAGACAAGACTGTATCACTGCATCCTGTGTCACCTTCACTGGCTAATTCACCTGATCTCTCCCAAATCCAGCTTTGCTTCTGCTCTTTCCCAGCCTGCCTCTGCTTATTTTTCTGTCCCTCTCTGACCTTCTCTCCATCTTTTTCCCTGACAGTTTGCTAGTTTTTTTAATCCAGGGTGTCATTCCTGTCCTCTTCTAATGACAAATCATAGGTGCTGTCTTTTTTATGTGTAAGTATTGCCCCAGTTCCAGTCCCACGTCTTCTTATTTCTACATCAAACCTTCCTATTTATCACTTTAACTTGTGATGAACTTGAAAAGTTCATTTAACTTCATCACTGGAGCCCTCTGATCTCCCACAGTTCGTAGTCAGGGTTCTACTGCTTTACATTTCACATTAAATCAGTTCCTGAATGAGCAGCCTTAGACCCAATAAGGAGTTGCACCATGTAACTACACTGGTGACAGTTTAGTGGCTTCTGATTTCTGCTATTGCTGAGAGCAAACAAGAAACCTCTTGTTGCACAGATGTGCACAGAGAAATGGCAAGGAATATATTTGAAATGCATATGTATAAAAATATTCGTCACCCTGTTTACATAAATATGTGTTTGGTGTCCAGGTGTTACTGCTATGAGTAGGTTTCTTACTCAGTGTGCTTAAGAACAACAGTTCAATCAGGTGCTACCCTGGAAGCTAAACCCCAAAGTGCGGACACTCTCAGGCCCATATGCAGAGATTTCTGTTAGCCATTTCATAGTCTCCCCACTGGAAGATGAATTGCTCCCTGAGGGAAACTGGAGCAACATCTGGGCTGCTTAGTTTTATTGGATTTGTTCACAACTACAGTGGTGTGTTCTGAAGTGACCATAAATGTAGTGGTGAAGAAGGGAGGCCTGTAGCATAGACAACACTCAGGTAGCCGTGTTCAGTCATCCTGTTGCCTGCGTTCAGATCACATAACATTGTTTTGAAAACCGGAATATTTGAATCCTTAGTATACCACGCATAATTATTTTTTTGGTTTTGTCCGTTATGTACTGTATATAACTTTTCATAAAAGCCCAATATCATACATATAAAATGGTCATCAGTTGCCTCTGAATATTGCTTGGACCAGCAGTCTTACTGATTTTTGAACTGGAAAAGAAACGTAATAAAGACAAACTGGTAGAAAGAGTGCTGCTCCTCATATAAAAACAGAGTAACTGGTTAATATCTGAATGACAAACAGAGATAAGATTATAAAATCAAGTTAAGGAAAGGAATTATTTTGCAGAGAGTAATTAAAACAGGAAAAAATAAGAAAAGAGCTGGTGTGTTGCAATAATTACACCTTTTCATACTCATTGTTTCATCTAACAGTTTCCTCATGTCTCTCCTATTAGGCCTTTTATTTTCTCTAACAACTGCCTTCATGCCACTTGCATTGGTGGGAAAGAAAACAATTAATAATTTTCCAATTAATGCAATATAGAAAAGAAAAAAAGAAAAAGACATTCTGCATTTATAAGTACATGTATTTGCTGGGACGCTGTGAACTCTGCTGGCCGATACCACTGAAACCAACCTGGAGAATAGGAAGCCCTGTCTCCGGAGTTACAGTCCCTACTGCCTTCGTTCAAAAGAAAGGGAACTTTCTCTTGGCTAGAACTGATACAAGATAAATGAAATACAATTATGAGATTGAAAGTAATAACAATTTTATTCTTGGAACTGAATTTCAGTTATTCATATTGGAGATCTGGTTCCTCACAGACCTATAAAAGTTGCATAAACTAGTCTTTAATAAAATGCATTCAGAAAGATTCTTTTGGTCACACGGCATTATAGTTAATCTGCAGAATATACAGGAAAATATGTGCTCTAAGCAAAAATAAAATATACAAAAGGAATGCAAAATGTTGCTTTGAAACATTTGTAGTGGTGTTTAAAGGTGTGAAATTAATTAGAATCAGAACTTTGCTAATATGTAGAACAGCATCATTTCATAACTGAGTGCAACTCAGTCTTTGTCTTTTAACCGGATTTAGGTTCATAACTCTTTTGTAGAGCTTTAAAAAAATGCCCTGTGTGCAGCTCTGCAATTTTAGTCGGGAGAGCTGCTCCCCTTCGCCTCCACGTAATCTCTGTGAAGAGCAGCACCTTTTATCTGGAACAACAGACTCCCCAAACTGGCTGCGAGACAGAGGCTAGAAATCACGCCATCGTGCAGGCAGGGTTCATGTGTTAATACGCTGATCCGCTCTGTCAGACACCAGCTTAGAATTGTATCTTGCCAAAAGCACAGGTGAAATACGCGTGGTGAGCCGAGCGCTGCCCTGGGTGGATAGAAATTCAGCGCTCAAAACCAGTTAATGCCAGCTGGGGAGAATAGGCAGGAGCGAATTTAGGATGTAGTGGGGAAACACAGGAGCAAAAAATTGTTACTTTTGCTTATAAAGGGTGCTGTGAGAACGTCACGTAGGCAAGGAATTACGTAAGACAGTTTGCATTTATCTGCCCACACAAAATTTTGCCTGTGGGTGCACAGGAGGATTAAGGCTCGGTGCAGTGTTCAGGACTCTCTACATTTCCAAATTAAATGTAATGCAAGTCTTGTACCAGGTCTCTGTAATGCCATAGCTCCCTGATCTGAGAAACAGGACACAGTCTTAAGTCACAGGCTTGTCTTTTACTTCTTCAGTCCCTAGTTTCATTCAAAAGCAGTACTTCAGCATGCATGTGAGAAAAAGTAGCTCAGGGACAAAGGGCTTGGAATGCCTAGCTGGATCCTTTCGAAGTTCAGATAATTCAGATGATTACCCACATAATGAGTGATTTGTTATTCGATAACTAGATTTCATCTATAGTTTGATTGTGTTGAGGCTACCTTACAGATTAATTTACATGCAGCTTATGTCTGATGAGGCTGATCCGTATAAGGTCCAGCTGTCTTAACGTACATATATACTACATTTTATTCCCCATAGCTTAAGGCTATGAATATCTTATGGTGTCCTGCTAAGAAGAGGGCTGGCATAGTGCTAACACATCATAGCAATGGTAATAATAAGCCTTAGTTTTTCACCCTGTGCTCTGACTGCCCAAATTTGCTCCTTAAAGGTACATCCTTGGCAATATCATCTCCTGGGAGCCCAGCAAGCTGGAATAAAAAGAATAAAAATAGCATGACCAACATGAGAAAATACTAGTGATCCTGCAAAAGAGGCCCTTCCTCTGTGTTCCAGGAGGTATTGCCCCAGGAGATGTGAAGGGGCACCGAAAAACTCCTGCTGATGGTCTGGGGTCAGACAGAGCCTGACAAGACCCAAGATAGCAGCCTCCAACTGCAGTGTCCACATCCACACATTTCCTGCCACAGCCATTTGTCTGCCAAACCTGTCTCCAAGGTCTTTGTTTTGGGCTCAGGACCTACTCCAAATCCTTACGGGATGCTGCACAATTTGGCACTAAATGCATGCATTATCTGTCCACTTCTGTGGGTGGGATTTGGGTGGAGAGACCTGCTTTGCCACCTCTTTATCCGCTCCTCTGAAGCCAAAGCTTCCAAAGACCGTGCCCATTGCGTATTTGGAATAGCTCTGAGCCTGGGGGCTTTCGTTCCACTTTCCACTATACCGGTGTTAGAAAATTCTGTGTGTATATATATGTATGTAGAGTTTCCTCAAAATACTGTACATGTTTTAGATATCAGAAACCCACACAAGAAGTAGATTTTGTACTAGCTTTGCTGCTTGTTTTCCTTCCCCTTCAAAGCACCCCAGCGCTGGTTTTGAAAGTTGATGCGTGCTGACAGACCAAAGCTCTGGCTAGATTAGGAGTCCCTGAAAGTCACGCAACTGGAAAGATAGTTCCCAAAGACTTAGATCCCAGACTGGACCAGTGGCTTCAATATGGAGATCCTGAATATTCAGACAGATAAATTAATGCAAGCGTTTTTTTTTTTACTAATTAATAGCATTGAAATTTTTCATACAGTCATTGCTTAATTGATACCTATATTGCATGGTCATTTGGTTAAATTATGAAATAGTAATAAAAATTTTGCAGTTTCCATCCATAAATTTATATTCTTGAATCTTTATTTACTGAAAATATACTACATATCTTCCAGTGTGATTGCTTAACTTCAAACAATCCTGAAATTTCTCGTTGAGGTAAATTTTAAAGAACTTGAATTCTCTAAGGATAACCTTGCAGGAAGTTTGACAATGAGGTGAAAATACAGGGATGGAGTATAAGCTGGGGGAGTGGTTTTAAGGGAGATGCTGGATAAATAATCTTCCTGATAAGATTTTGATGACAGTCTAGCGGTAGCTTTGTAATAGGCAATTTAAACTATGCACGGGGTTTTGTTTTAATACAGTGTTTTTATGTCTATAGCTACTGGTATGTCTTAGCTACTAGATCACAGCTACCATATACCTGCTAGTAACAATCCTAATCTTTAAAAAGTAGTTAAAAATATGTATTGCAGAACCAAGCAACAAGATCATGTAGCACAGACACGTGTGCGCTATTCATAAACATACAACAGTGTATGGAATGCCCATGTAATAGAAAAGCTTACGTGTGTGTATGTGTGCGGGTCTCTCAAATTGGAAGAATTAAGCCCTGTACATTACATTACTTATTCAAACACTTGTTGCAAACTGTTGGAGCTGTTCCGCATTTCATGATTGCAACTGTTTCATGCACTTGTGGAATAAACAATATGCTTTCTCAGGGGCACAGACAATAGGGAGCTTCTGCCTACTCATGGTTTTACATATCTTTTAGCTAACTCAGAGCTGAATATAAAATTTAGTATTTGGGGACTCTGTGTATATCTGTGACAATGGAGCATCTATTAAAAGTGGCTAGTTTATATACCCTTTATCTGTCTGTTTTTTTTTTTTAAATGCGATGGTGACAGTATCAGAGTAAATCAGGGGTGATTCAAAGTGGGTTATCAACATAAGATGTAATTATTAGTCACTTTATGTAACTGGTATAGAATATGTTTTTAGAGATCAAAACTGAACAAGAACAACTTATTTATGCAGGAGAATAATTTACAGTAAATAATTTATTCAGTGAATTGTTTCTTACTGTGTTTGTGAACTGTCTGTGGCCAGATGACTGTTTGCCTTCAAAATTTTTGTTGTTTGATATTGGCAAACGATTCTTGTCCAGTAGCTCTTACACAAGTAAGATATACCATTTATTCACTGGAGATCTGACTGCCTGCAGTTTTTTTTTCAGTATTAGCTGCTCTGAGCTGTTTATAAAATCATGCAAAGAAAGATAAAATACATCCTGTGTTTGGGGAATCCCTTGTAGATGCATAATTCGCATAGCATGTATCTTTTAATGGATGCGGCAAAGTATAGCTGTCCTAATTGCAAACAATCATCAAGTTTATTAATTCAAAATATGTTTTGTGTGCTGACTTGTATTCGTGGTAAGAAACATGTACTAGAGTTCTTGTGGTAGACATGCCCAAATGGAGAATGAACACATGAACAGAAAACAGATTTAGAAATAGTAATGGAAAAGAACATTTTTTTTACTACGTGATCAGCATTATTGCTTAATAAAACGTGTGGGAGGAATGAAATGTTACAAGTACAATATTGGAAAAGTCCTTGCAAAGTGAATGGGCACATCACCTTTTGAATTGTCTACTGAAGCATGGTGCTGCCAAAATAAGCTACTTGCATTATAAGTTCAATTGCACTCAGAATCAAAGCACACCCTACAAAATGTGCTAAACCAGGATGCAAAGTTTTGAAGTGCATTGTGTTACTCGGCTACGGGCAATTTGCGGTGAGCAGAGTTCACACATACATGAGAAGACATTATTTCAGTTTGAAGATACTTTTGCTAAAGAGTGTGGAACCTGCAGTGTCAGTTTCTTTGTCGTACAACAGTAATCTCAGTATGTTGTGCCAGGGGAAAAGAAAAGGATGTTGTCGAAGTTTAAGCCCAGCTGGCAGCTAAGACCACGCAGCCACTTGTGCAGTTCTCCCCCTCTTCCCCACAAGGGTAGGGAGAAGAGAGAGAAAAGAAGGGGAAAGGAAAAAAAAAACCAAACCAAACCACCTCGTGGATTGAAATGAAGACCATTTAATAGAACAATAACAGACAAATGAAAATAACAATAATAATACAGTAAAAGGATATACCAGATAAAGTAATACAACACAAGTCACTCTCACCACCCAGTGAATTGGTTGCCTAGCCTGTCCCGAGCAGTGATCGCGAATTCCTGCCCCCTGGCCAACCCCGATTTATATACTGAGCCTGATGTGTATGGTATGGAAAATGCCATTGGCCATTCCATTGATCTGTCTATGCTCCTTCTCAGCTTCTATGAGAAGCTGAAAAAAGTCCTTGAATAGTGTAAACATCACCTAGCAACAACTAAAACAATATGCATTATTGACAGTCCTTTCATACTAAATCTGAAACACAGCAACCACTATAAAGAAAATTAACTCTATCCCAGCTGAAACCAGGACAGATGTGTATCCTATTTTTGACAGGCAAAATGTGGAGCGCAAGTCAGATTCTGATATTTTCATTGCTTTTGTAAGACTCATGAAATGTCTTGAGTTCACAAGAAAACATGGTGACTGCCATGTATTGTTTCTGTATGGGATACCACAATGATCTTGGGCAATTTAGGGCAAGGAAATATGTTTCTGCACATGACTTCATGGACTACAGGCAGAGGAAGCCAAATAAAGTCTGTACCGTGACCTGGAGTTGTACAAACTGCCAGGTATTACTGCTCTCATCTTCTGTACCAACAGATCCGGTTACCATTTTCAGTACTTTGGTGGTGAATTGGTAGAATCCCCCTAAAGGCATGTTTTCCTCTATACCAGGGGGAAGTATATCATTTACCGAGAACATAAGGTGAACAATATTCTCTCAGTCCCAGCAAACTAAAAAGCCTTCACGGGCTGTGCCGACCAGAATGTGTACTTGCTTTTGCATTGTACCCTGCCATGACTGGTAATGAGTCAAAGTGCTTCTTGGGCTATATCAGGGAGGAATGGATCACAAGAACATAAACTGAGTTTATGTGCCCAAGAGTAGGCTAAATAGTATATCATGTAGAGTTAGAGATACCAAAACATACAACTGCTTGTAAAGAACGGTATATAATCAGAAAAGCAAAACTCCTGTTCCCCTAACTGAGTTCCCCCATTAAAATGTTTGGTAGAAGTTTAAGAATTGGGATTAGGTATTCATCTCCACTAATGGACTGTTAGCCTATTAACTATATATGTGTGTGTCTATGTGTGTGTGTGTGTTTGTGTGTAAATAGCATTTGACATTTTTTCTCCCTCTCCCATGCCCTCCGATTTTCTGTCTTCCCACCATTTTCCTCCCTGGCTTACTGGAAGTCTTTCATCCCTGTCTTCTTCACCGATCTTCCTCCCTCTTCTTTCCCAAGTAAGTGTATAGTTTAGAAGTTGCTTCTTTGCACCACAGAGACAGTAACACCAGGGAAGAAGGGAATGATGGAAACAGCTTTGACCTTGTATTTTAATAAATGTATGGTGCCAGGGTAGGAGGGAAAAATCCATTCCATCGTGCCTATTTGGGGGTGAAAAGTGGGAGGAGGCTGGAGAACAGGGATTTTATGCACTCTGGCTTCAGAAGGTTGTTGAGAACCAAATACAGGGACAGAAAGGGGGGGGGGGAATCTGTAATCATGTCTTTTTCTTTTTTCAGCCTTTTGGAGTTGCAAATGAAATGTAGATCCTTTTTTAAATTGCAGGAGAGACTCTGGTGCCCTGATCCTTTTCATAAAAACCTCTTATTTAAAAGAGGGGTGTCAAGCTTGTTCTTTTAGGAGAGCTAGGGGCTCCAACGATTTGACACCAGTTGCCTCATGTGTTGTTAAGTGTTACACTGTACAAAACTAGAAAAGAAGGCTTGAGTCTGGGAAAAAATATTCCAGACAAACCCATGTTCTAGCTTTATCACAGTGCAGTTCCAGTGTTGCTTTGAAATTTGAAGTTAACATACAGTCCTGAGAATGTGCTCTAGGCAATCCTGCTTTAGCAGGGGAGTTGGACTAGATGATCTCTAGAGGTCCCTTCCAACTCTGATAATTCTGTGATTCTGTGATTCTGTGATACAAGGATTGACTTTGTGGATTGACACTGAGCAGCCTTTTATAAGGATTGTGGTTTTAAAGCTGTATGTAAGGAAACGTTGATTACAGTTTCTGCTTTCTAACATCCTTGGGGTCAAATTCTGCCCTAATTTAACCATTGCTTAACCATTGCTTAACCTTCTAACTCTCCTGGTATAGCCCAGAATGAAAATGAGAGCAAAGTGTCTGTTCTCATTTCACTACCTGCCCTACTTACCAAATATCAACAATATATTCAGTGATATTCTCTGTCTTACGCACATACGCATATCAACAACGTTAGTAAATGCTGGCATTCTGACAGGAATGAACCAATCGGTTACCATGTACAGAAACATGTTTGCCTTGTTTATAGATTTCTTTTCCATATTGACTGCAAGAATAGGGAAATTGGTAAGGATAGAACAAGTCAGAGTGAGAGAGCTGGGCTAAACCTAAAGGAATCCAGCATGTTGGCCAGCTTTTATTGACCAATAATTTCTTTATTTCTTAGGAAGGAAGGTCAGATTTGTCCATACTTGTTATACAAGTCATAGGTATCTGAATTCAATTCTAACTATTGACCTTTCAGGGACATTAAAGGTCCAGTATTATAGTCCAAATTAACTAAATCACTGATGCCTGCCACTTGCGCTGATTCTCTAAAGCACATCATTCTTTCTGAAAACAGAATGTGGAATCTGCCCAGAAAAAAAAATAAATCAACGGTCTTTTCCCTCTTTTTTAACTTACCTTCAGTTTCAGTTTTATTTGTGAATGTCTTGCAAGCTTGGAAATTTAAACCTTTGGGGATCAAATGAAGTCTTGGGTATGAAAATTCCTAATTCATTGCCAGAAAGCATGAATCATGCAGTATTGAATAGAATTAATAAGGAGATAGGGATCTATATTCCTTAGGTACTAAAATTGAGCATTTGCCTCCTTGGATGTTCTATAGAATGTTTCATCGTATTTATAAATATAACTTCAACATTTAGGAACAATAATATTTTGAAAACCTGATATTTCAGTGAGAATGAGATAAATCCTTTACTTCTCATATTCAAAAGGCATCACAGCTTTACACATAAGCAACAAAATGTAAAATCATACAGGTACTTAATTTTACACATTGTTTATTTACTTACATATTGCAGCCTTCCAGTACCTAAAGGGGGCCTACAGGAGAGCTGGGGAAGGACTTTTTACTAGGGCATGTAGCGATAGGACGAGGGGGAATGGCTTTAAACTGGAAGAGGGCAGGTTCAGATTGAACATTAGGAAGAAGTTTTTCACTCTGAGGGTGGTGAGGCACTGGAACAGGTTGCCCAGAGAGGTTGTTGAGGCCCCATCTCTGGAAGTGTTCAAGGCCAGGCTGGACATGGCCTTGGGCAACCTGGTCTGGTGGGAGGTGTCCCTGCCTATGGCAGGGGGGTTGGAACTCCATGACCTTCAAGGTCCTTTCCAACCTAAACCATTCTATGATTCTATGATGATAACTCCTAAAAATATTTTCAGCATTTATACAGTGGTAGGTATAATAGAAGCATTATGTATATCCCTCTGTTACTGAAAAAGCATGTTGCTTTGAATGCCTTGTGGGAATTTCATTACCGTCCTTGCTCTATACTCAGCATATGTGGCTTAGTTCTGAACTGAGTTTCTCAAAGAATTTTTTGGTACTAGCAAGTAGTTCCATTATTACTGTTGTCTTGATATTGCAGAGAAAATGTATTTTTCCTATGATGACATCTTGAAGCGTTTAAAGGAAAGTGACTTCATGGTATACCAGAAAGCTGGGTTTTCTTACAGGCCTTGTGCTTAATGGAAGCATCTAAGCCCTTTACTCGAAGACCTGCGTGTGTTGTTGGCTACAAAATGAAATAGTATTCTGTGGGAGTTAGTTAATCTAAAGGTTAATTGCATTTACTTCCTTTTAAACTCAACCTTGTGTAAAAATTGTGAAATAAAGTAAATTCTGTTTGTACATTTAATTACTGGCCTTAAATATGGTTCCTAACATTGTGTTTGGACCAGTATTTTCTCCTCAGTGCTGCAATGTACTGAAAGTGCAACTTACTCAGGCTGTCTAATTATCATATATCATACCAAATAACATCACTACTGATAATCATAACAATGTTTAGTTATGAATTAACTCCTTAGTTCAGGGAAAATCTGTAGCTGAATGGCTCTCTGAAGGTCTTCAGCAAAGAAAGTATGCCTGAATGACTAGAAACAAAAATGCAATTTAATATAAAGTATTTAGTGAAACACCACTGCTCATCCATATAGAACAATAAATAGATTAAGTTTGTTTGGGATGTAGGTCACTAAAGAATGAATAGAGAGATAGGAAGGTAACTACTTTTAAAGAGTCTTTTTGGACTTCGAGTGCCAAATTAAAGAAAATGCTGGAGAAAGAGGAAAGGTGGGTGGAGACACGCACACAAACACACACACTTGTACTGTAGAGAGGGGAAAGGAATTGTGTCTTTGTTATAAGAAAATGTCTGCTCTTATGATCTATTCTAAACTCAGGTGGCCTTTTATTAGTTCAGTCAATATCACACTTTCCCATCTGCGTAAAAAAAATATCTTCAATATACAAATGCCAGAGTGCAAGATTGATCCTTGAGCTCACCTTTGAAATGGCAGCCACCATATACCAATTGAAGGGAGTACCCTCATAGGAGATCAACTAAAATGTTGACAAGCTTATAGCTAGACTGGGAGATCCAGATAGAGACACGACTTGGGTATATCTGTATTGTAATCGCAGTGATGAGACGCGCTGTAGTGAAATACAAAGGGGTTTTATCTTTAAACTATAGCTAGGCTAGCTCAGATATTGATAGAAAGGAGGTGGATGTGGGGTACGTGCTGTGCTCCTCAGAGAGGCAGAGCGAACATTGGTTTACAGGCAAGCACACAGTCTCAGCATTAATTTTATTTATTTTTATTTATTATTGCTGTCTTAGAAGCAAACTTTGTGCAAGAAATTGCAAGAAAGTTTCAGTACGATGCAGTGAATTAGGAAGGAGTTAGGTCCTGATGATTATCACATGGCAATCACAAACATATTAATGAGGGGGTGTGTGTTTGAGTTTGTGTGTGTACAAATTCATCACACATTGCTTTTATAAGCTGCATTACCATTTTATTCCCTAAGAAAATACAGAGGATATGTTAAATATCTTAGATAAATTATCTAATTAAAGGCAAAAAGTAAAGTATTCAGTGATGACCACTCTTTTGCATATGCAGATGTATCTCCCTCAGATGTTTAGAAAAGAGCCTGGCTTTTGTTTTCCTAGCAGCATTAGCTCAAACTGAGTATCAATTAAAACTAACCTATTGTGTTAAAGCTTAGAGATCTCTCTGCTCCTGTAGAGGAACTGTGCCCTTGGGTTATGATAGTTCTTCCCCAAGTAGGATCCTGAAGTCCTTAGGGTTATCTGTGCTGCAGATGTCTCTTCTCTTTGGTACTTGTCTTAATGAGTCTCTCTGGACTTCATTTCCCAATTATTCAATCTCTGTTCTGAAGTTCAGGGCTGCCAGAACAGCATCTTACCCAGTCTATTTGCTAAGACTTCCCTCATTGGCCTTCTGCTTCTTTCACCTTTATCAGAATGAAGGCACCCTATGGAAGCCTCTTTCGGGGTCCTTCTTTCCTGGACTTGAATTTGCAAATGTCTGGTTTTTACTGTCTTAATGCTGCTTCTTCCTTCTACATAGGCAAGTTGATTTCTTACTAATTGTACTCAAAGAAATGGTAATAAGAGGTTTCAGATGAGCATCAGAACTTTCTTTGACCACCGCAGCTTTAGTTGTCACCTGCCTTTCTGCTTTTGTCCTCTAGCCTTCTCTCTACCACTTCAACATAACACCACTCATCTTTCAAAGCTTTTCATAGCATATCTGCTTCTTCCCCGTCATCTCATGTTTATTAGTGAGCTGATTCCTTCCTCCACACTCACCATAAGGCCGACTTAAACATGAAAACATGTAGGTACTTTCTTCTGTGCTTTCTCTTCATTTTGAGAGGACCGTTTTCATATTATCTCAGTGTTTCTCCACTATTCTCCTTCAAATCCCTCTTTAAAACTCTCCTTTGCTCTGATGCCTACAGATTCTTCCCCCATTTCTACCTGAGCTGGAAGGATGCTATTCACTTTTTGTTTTCTTCACTGGAGTGCTTCAAAATCATTCCTAAGGTATTTCTGGAAAGCTTCTGATTCTTGTTTGGAAACTTGAGGTATCTTATAATTAAGTGGTTTATGCTCTGAGGTGAAAATCAGCCCCACACAGAGAGCAGGCTAAACGTGCATCATTTAAATCCTGGAAATACATTAAAATAGGCTGAATGACCAACACTAGAACAAACTTAAAATTCCCATGGTTTAAATGCATGTAAGTGTATAGGCTAGCTTTGGCTACTACCCAAGAAGTTTTGACTATGGACATCTCTTTTCAGTAACGTAGATAGATTTTAGGAAACTCTCAGGTTTAGTTACTTGAAAATTATCAGCCCCTTTGAATACACAGGTGGTAATAGAAGATTCAAATTTTTTTTAGTAAGAATCTCTTCATATCATGGGTTTGCATCTAACTGAGGTGCAGGCACCAAGAATTCATTCCACACTGAAGCAGCAGAAACCCTACTGGATGCAGTGAACAATGTATAGATCCCACTCCTGGAGTGTCATAAACTGTTGATATTTTAAATAGATGAAAATGAAGACTATTGTAATTTTGCATTTTAAACTGGACTTTCACTTTTGTTTGTTTGTTTGTTTCTGAATTCCTTTTAAAAGTTTTGCGAGCTGAAATAATAATATCCTTTAATTTGAATTAAAACCTTCCACAGGAAGCCTGCTCGGATGTGTAGCACTGCCTTTTGATGTGTGAGTATGTATGTCACTGCAGGGCTGTCTGCTTCTCCATCCACCACTGCATCCCACCAGGCTCCCAGTACTACTGTGGGAGCACCTGGGGATACTCACTGCTACTTGCCAGTTACCTTCATATTATCTGGATTTATAGTAGAAAGGTGACGCTTGTACAAATTATCCTCTTTGTGTCTCACTAGATGCAAAGGGCTCTGTTAGATGAAGCCCCATCAAAGTGTATAATATTCCCATTTATTTTTCATCAATTTGACTGTGGACTTTTTGGCTGAATAATGCTTGAAATGGGTAGAACTAGTAATGGTAGTTAAAGGATATTTTAATGAAAGCTTTTCATGTGTGCAGAGTTTGATTGTATTTTTAAAATAATCCTGTAACTTCCTGATATTTTGCTGTAGAATTTGAAAACAGCCATGTTCTGTAGAAAAGTTAGTGTTAGTTTTGCGGCCTTCAGTGCAACTTAGTCCTGGAAAATTTGGGTTTGATTTGGGTATTGGGTGTTGTGTTCTATCTATATTGTAGCTTACAATTTGCGTTGCATTGCTTGGTTGTGTGATTTGAAGCTGTGCTTGTGTAGTTCATGGTTAAAAGTAGCAGTTAAATGTGAAAAAACAGATTAATATAAGAAGGTAGATGCACCCTGCTGGTCACCAGCTACACAGAAGACAGTAAAAGAGGTAGCATATTGAGCCTACGGAAAAAGCAGTGCGTGTGATGGTTCATGTTCCCAGCTCAGTGGCAAAGGAGGCTTCGTGCTTTCCTGATGCCTCACACAGAGAACTGGAAAATCAGTGATTCTTCTTATGTGGTAACAAATGTGTAGCACATACAAAAAATATGCTAAAGGAATTTTAAATTGACTTGTAAAAAAACATTTCCATACAGTAAAAAAAAGTAGCAAAATAGACCCCAACTGCAAAATTCAGGCATGCTGAAGCCCAGTTTGGTTTGGGCCCGCTCTTAAAAAGAACAGCTTTGAATGTGAAAAGAGAGAAAACTTCTCCAGCATAGTGGCATGCAGAGGGTGCGAGCGAGACATTACACTGTATGTATCTATTAGTTTCTGACTTTCTCTAAGGGTTTGATATAGCTCTTATAGACACAAGCAGCCACAGTTTTGTATACGTGTCGTCGTTTATTCAGTCACAGTGCAGACTTTAAAATGGAGCCTAGCCAAATTGGGAAGGTACAAAGCAGTGGATGCCCATATATTTGAGAGTAGGACTGAGACCCGAGGTTGTAAAATAAACCATAAACATACACCCAAGTTGAAACAGAAAAAAGAGACTTTTGTGTACCCTAGGCACAATTAGGATTTATGACAGTTTGAAGATGAAGTTGAAAGCAGGTACAAGAAATGTTAATACTTTAAGTTGACCATTTAAGTTTTCACACTGTTTTTATTCCTTTAATTTTTATTTCTTTTGTTGATTTGTAAGCCAAGGCAAAGCACTTCACTTTTTTCTTCAGCCTGCTCTGAAGAGAAAAAAAGATTCAGATTTTTGACCATAGGTATTTCAGTACAATATATTGTTCATGTACCAGTTACAAGAATTATTAAAGAAGTATTTTTAGAGGACAAGTCTAAATATATACACTGGTGAAAATGTTCTGCTTTCATTTCCAGCTGAATGTGTTAATCTGGCTTGATTTCTGTACTGAAGTAACCATAAATTGAATCATCATAGAATTATAGAATACCGGGCTGGAAAGGACCTCAAGGATCATCTGGTCCAACCTTTCTTGGCAAAAGCACAGTATAGACAAGATGGCCCAGCACCCTGTCCAGCTGAGTCTTAAAAGTGTCCAATGTTGGGGAATCCACCACTTCCCCAGGGAGATGATTCCAATGGATGATTGTTCTCATTGTGAAAAAAAATCCTCTTGTATCCAATCAGAATTTCCCCTGGAGTAACTTGTACCCATTATCCTTTTTTCTTTTCTGTGTGACTCCTTGTATAAAAGGAGTCTCCACCTTCTTTGTAGCCACCCTTTACATACTGGAACATGGTGGTAAGGTGTCCCCTAAGCCTTCTTTTCTCAAGGCTGAATAAACCCAATTCTCTCAGCCTTTCCTCATATGGCAGGCTTCCCAGTCCTTTGGCCGTCTTGGTGGCCTTTCTCTGGACCCTCTCCAGCCTGTCCACATCTTTTTTGTAGAGTGGGAACCAAAACTGAACACAGTACTCCAGGCGTGGCCTGACAAGCGTTGGGTAGAGTGGGATAATGGCTTCTTTCTCTCTGCTGGTAATGCCCTTGTTGATGCAACCCAGCATCCTGCTGGCTTTCTTTGCTGCAGCAGCACGTTGTCCACTCGTATTGAGCTTGTTGCTCACCAGGGCCCCCAGGTCCCTTTCCACAGAGCTGCTCCTCAGCCGGGTAGATCCCAGCCTGTGCCACACTCCTGGATTATGTTTTCCCAGGTGCAAGATGTTACACTTGTCCTAGTTGAACTTCATAAGGTTCTTGTTAGCCCACTGTTCCAGCCTATCCAGGTCTTCCTGCAGGGTGGCTCTCCCTTCTGAAGCGTCCGCTTCCCCTCTCAGTTTGGTGTCGTCAGTGAACTTTGTCAGGGCACACTTGATCCCATCATCCAGATCACTTATGAAGATATTAAACAGTTTTAGGCCCAGTATTGATCCCAGGGGGACCCCACTTGTGACAGGTTGCCAGTTTGAGAAAGACCTATTGACTGCCACCCTCTGGGTACAGCCTGTCAACCAGTTCCTCACCCACCACACAGACCACTTGTCTTGAGTGAGTTTGTTGTGCGGTGTGGTGCTATCTCTTCAGCTTTATTATGTGAATCGGCTCAAAAAGTGATTTTTTTCAGAAAGAATCATATTTTGCAACTCTTACTCAAGTTTTCACTTAATGTTAATTGTGTAAAGTTTTAAACCTCTGTCTGAAGGATGGAATTAAATAGCCCTGTAATGGTGTGTATCCCTCTCCAGTCACTGTAAAGGAAGCTTTTGGATGACTTGTCTGGCTGAGTTTACCACCGAGCTGGCTTTGCAACATGCATGGTCTGAGGACATAAACGGGCCAAGCTTAGTATGAAGAACTGTCTTGTATTAGGGTCGATTTGTAAAGAAATATTCAAGCCCTTCCTCACAGCTGAAGTATAAGCGCCGATCTATGTTACACTTACAGTAGTTTAGCCTGAATATCTGGCTTTTAGACTTCCATAGCTTTGTTAGGAGCCATGAATAGGGCTGCGAGGCCTACATTAAAAGTGGCAGAGAAAGGAGATATTATCCTGGGGATTAAAACACGTTGAGTGTCCCTGCAAATATGAAAAATCTTGGTCGGATTTAATCCAAATGTATATTAGGTCGGCTTGGGAAAGGGCTTAATCTCTTGTTGCAGTTTTACTGAGTAGAAAATAAAATAGCTGCCGGATGCTGCAGACAGGCGTTTGCAGAAAGTTTGCTTTTGCACATTATCACATACCAATTAACACTCAGATATGGTAGCACTTTAAAATCTCTCTGCACTTCCCTCTTTCTAAGTGGTACCCACAAAATTCAGTTATACAAGCAAGACTTGCTCTGCTCTGCCTTTTTAGAAGCAGGGGTTTGAAAGAGGTTGAAGGAGATGACTGCATATAAGAAGACACTCCCCAGGCTGAATTAAAATGCAAGCAGGGCGGCCCGTATAAAGGAAAATGTTTGTACAGAATAGGGGTTCAACTGCACTTTAAGACACTTCTGCAACTATTTCTTTGTGTCACCTTCTCACCTAGTCAGGAAAACGTGTAGCAAAACTTGAGAGGTTTGACCAAAGGCAGAGATAGTCTTTGTGGAAGAATGCAAAGGCCGTTTATGCACAGACGTATTCTCTGATGTAAGCCAAAAAGGACTGACCGCTCTTTTTAATTTCAGTCAACTAAAGTGAAATTGGGCTTCCTGTTGTTTTTGTTTGTCTTCTTTGAGCAGAGTCCAGGACTGGAGATGAAATCCCTGCAGCAAACGTGAGCGGACCCCAGGGTCAAGCTCCTGTCATTTTTATTTATTAAAAATGAGTGTTCATAGGATCTTGCAATCATAGTATTTAAGGATTAAATTTAATCTTTAAAATATTTTTTGTTTAATCAATCCTGAAGATATCTATCAGCAACCAGGTTAATTAATAAGTACACGTAGAAGAATATAGGAATATGTATATATATACCTTCCAAAGATCAGTATTGGTATATCCTGAATTTCTCTGCAATCCGCGTTTAATGCATCTTGCTTGCAGCATTTCCTCTGCCTTCTCATACGGTTCTGTGTACAACGTATTTGAAAGTTTATGGTCTTCAGATTTCTAGCAGGTAGGTGTTTGTGTGTATACTTGCATTTTGAATGCTTCTGTTTTAATTGCAGTCCCCTTTCCCCTGCAGTGCTCCGTTGCTGGCAGCAGGATCAGTTGGTGATGCTGGGCAGTGCTATTATGGCAGGACTCCTCACTGCGCAACTCCTGCGCGGAGTCTCGTATGCTGACTCTGCCAAACAGGCAGAAATTTTTAAAGCTATATTAATACCCTCCCAATTTCTACAAAGGCATATGTGGAGGATGTGTGGGGTTATATGTATGGCACAGCTCACTAGTCAATGAGGGAATCCAGCAGTTTTATCCTGAAAGGGGTCTTGCATACAGATTTTCTGATGGCCACCTGCAAAACAGTACTGTTTGCACCTACCCTATGTCCTTCATGCAGAGGACCACATAATGTTTCACAACAAGCATCAGTTAAAACTGAAGATAAGGAATGTTTTTAAGGCAGGATTTACGGAAGGGAGTTGGCTCAGAGGGATGAGGGGAGAGAGAAATTACAGTTACATGGAGCAGCAGAAATAAAAGGGCAACTTTTAACTGCAAAGTTTTTCATCCTTAGAGGGGTGGGGGAGACCTCTGTTCAAGAATAATAAATAAATTGCTTTAAGGAAAAAATGTGATTTACAGATGTCAGGGGCTATTATACCCTGCTGCTAATGTGGCATCACATTTTGCACGAAGTATAGACACAAATATAGTATTCTGTTTATGACTATAATACGGGCTCCTGCATAGAAAAAGAAGGCAGCTCATAGTCATTAGACATCAAAAAACCTCAAAAACATTAGTTTGTGAATTTATTTACTTAGAAAGTAAGTCAGTATCCCCTGTGTTACATCACTAGTCCATACATGGATCTCCCTTATCTTGAGCTTCCTGACATTTATTAACCACAACAAAAAAATTGCTAAGTACAGAGGCATGCCAGATAAGATTTTCCCAGCATATTTATAGTGTGACTTTAGGATATGAAATGTATCTTCATCTTCTGCCTTACCAATACACATGGAAAATGTTTCTCCTGCATGAGGAAGGAAAAGCATTGAAAGATGAGTGCATGCATGCACACGCAAGTGGTCTCTTAAAGATGCTAATCAATCATTGTTGATGCTTGTTGCTGTTTTTTCTGTGCTCCTACATGGTAATAAGAACTACCACATCGCTTTCGTCATGCCAGCTCAGTGCATTTAGACATTCAAAATCATCATTCTTTTGTATAATATGAGTAAGCAACAGTACATCTTGGATAATAGCACTGGAAATCTGGGTAGGAATTCTTCACCTCCCCTATGGATTTTTTACTGGATGCTCTATTGTTGCTTTGCTGACGTTGAAATTTGTTCCACTGTTTCATCATGCAAGGTTCAGAGCTTGCTTTTTAGCTTCCTATCTTTATGCAAGTCTGCCTCCTAATCGTTCAGATCACAGATAATTATTGTTCCTACCACCTCTGTGGCAGCTTTGAAAATGCTATCTTCTCTCTTCTAAATGTGGGGGGTTTTGTCAGTTAGAGATCACATGTGAATAAAAGTGAAACAGAAAAATAAAACAATTAATTTAATAACTAAATTGTTGATGTTTTGAGTAGTGTAAAAGCATAAAAGAAAGATATTGTCTTTAAAATATCTATGTTACAATCCATAAGAAACCCACCAATTTCAAAAGAAATTGCACAAATATCAGAACCTCCCACAAGCAGAAAAGAATGGAAACAGCATAAGAATAAATACATTTGTTAACTTTCTGGAGAAAGTTGTTTCCAAGTGTCATCACTTCTGTGAAAGTTCCTGTGTTGGCAGAACCATGAATGAAAATTCTTTCATTGTCAGTTGGACAAAATAAACACTGTGAGGTGAGGGAGGGTGGTGGGTTTTTTTTTGCATGTCCAATCCACCTGAACCTGCAAAGACTGCTGGTTGCTCAGTTTGTTAAATACCAATATGTGTGTTCAGTGTTAATAGAAATGGAATGTATATGTTCCTAGTGATAACCCCTCTTGCAATGGTTAACAAAAGAAAAAAGGCAGAGCTCAGTAGTCAAGCTCCAAAAAAGATACTTAACTTCCTTCACTATAACTGTCCTAAAAGGGATAAGTCTTTCAAGAAGGTGTCTGTAGCCACTGTGTAACTTTGCAGAAATTATTCTGACTGATGCAATATCTCCTCTGTCATTCCATTTGAACTGGAGCATGCGTATGCAATTGGCAATGCAGAGTTACATATAAAATATCAGTTAATATGTATACATTTCTAGACTTGATAGAAGAAACGGTATGTTCTTTAGGTACAATATTCAACCATAGTTGGGAATTGTGTAATCTGGTTGCACACAGACTACTAGGTGCTGTGTCAAAGTATTTCCATCATATATTTTGGACCTGCAATACACAGTTCAACTCTGATGCCAGCTAGGCCTTCAGTGAGATGGTGACTACTTCTGCCAGAATTTGATTTTACGGAGATGAAATTATTGTCATCCAAGAAGTTGGAATTTCTTTAAGAAATTGGGCTACTGTTGTCGTGTATGGTGAATTTAGAGCTAACAGAAACATTAATAAGGTTTCTTTGTGATGGAGGTTTTTAGCAATGTATGCAGAGACAGAAAACATCAAATTATTCTCCTTGTAGGAAGCCCTTGAGTGTGCTGTTAGCATCAAATGCTAACAACATTTAGTCATTAGTGACCTGCTCAGTGCTTGAATCGGTGACCTGAAGGAGATAGACCTATTACCAGTCCACTGAAATAATCTTTCCCACACTTATAGTAAATTTTCAGCTCTGGTACATTAAGAAAAATCACTGCTGCATGGCCATCAAACTCATACTTCCGCTTGCATGATGGTCTATGATGACCGTGTCTCAGCTTGTAAAATGAAGTATCGGTAAGCTCACACCAGCTATCGAGAGTTCATTTCCTCAGACTGCCTCGCCTGCTTGCGTAGCGGTGCATGCATCAATGCGTGCCGCGAGACAGACCTGTTCAAATCTTATCAATTTTGCAATTGTCTCACCCTCTAGTGGCTTGTCTGGGAAACAAGATGTAAATCATAGTTAGATTTGAGCGCTGGTACTTAAATTCTAGGATGCCGTTCCCTGTATTTTCCGCCGACAACTGCGATGTGGATGTAATTGCAAACTACAGTGTAGTGATTAACTAATTTCAATCTGACTAAAATCCAGATCCTGTCCACTACCCTGGAGATCTCGGTTACAGTGGATGTCCGGTAGAATAGGCTTTTCCAGTGTTTTTTACCATTTATATAAGCCAGCCAGAACAGTGTGTATGGCAGTTTGAAAGGCTAGTGGTTTTTATGTTAGTCATATCTAACATAAAATCTTTTTTAGTGTGTGTCCAAGTCCTGTGTTGTTGAAATCGGGCCATGAATTTTATTCTCAGAGAAGCATACGCACTACATGGTTAAGTGACCCAGTGTCGGTGTGAAGCAGTGCACTTAGTTTGTTAGATGCTTGCATAGCTTCTTTACTTTATGTGAGCTCTGTCTCTTCGTGCTGATAGAAGGATATTCTCCTGTAAAGCTTTTGAGGTCTTATTTATTTATTTGTAAGATCTATGCGGACATCTGAATAGTGATACCTGAACAAAAGAATTAAGGAAAGCATGTGTGTAGACAGGGTATTGAGTCTTCACTGCTGCAGACTCTCTCTTGGCATTCAAAATTATGTGCTGGAGACTTTTGTACCGGCAATGGATGGAGACGTAACATTTAATACCTGATGGCAGGTAAAAATCAAGGTGTTGATGGAGTTACGGAGATTTGGAAGTACTGATCTATTTTGTGCTGATAGTTGGTTTTGCCAGAAACATAGGCTGTGTGACAACTTTGCTGAAAGTATGTTGCTCATGGTAGAAGCAAATTGAGGCTAGGATACTATAGTAATTTGTCTATGATACCTTATTTGGTTTAGCTTTGTTCCACTGCTGCTCTTCCAGTATCTATTTAGATAGTGTTTGATCAGGGTAGCAGGAATGGGTCAACTGAAAAATTTCATGAGTTAAACCTCGTTGTCCTGCACACAAGAAAGTCTCAAATTGTTTAGATTTTGACAGCAATTCCTTCACTACGAACAGAATTTTATCAGATTTCAGACTGTTGAAATTATTGCAATACTGCTTTCCCCAAATACCGTAATATATGTTCTTTATCTGTTTCCGTTGCTACTTTTGGTCAATCTAGGACATACTTGTTGTTGTTTGCTCCTTACCTTTAACAGTACAGGTATTTAAGGAAGTAAACACGTAGATTTCCAAGTCCAGAGACAACATGTGGCAAGGTTGTAAATTTAGGCACTCTTTCCAGATAAAAATCATCGCGAGCATTTCTAGCTCCTGTACTCTTTCTTCAGCTCTCCATCTCCTCGCAGATAGTGCTGGGGTGGTCTTTTGCGCTAATCAGCATAAACAAATAAGCGTTTTAACTTTCTGCTGGAATGGTGCATGAAAGTCAGGGGTTTGTTCTCCTGCTGTCAGGAATTACTGCAAGGAGGAAGTGGAGAAACACCTGTTAAAATGGGTGGCTACCTGTAGCAACATAAAGCGTAGCCAAGAGTTGCTGTGTATTGCAGAAGTCAATGATGTTTGAAATATTAGCATTTGGCAGTCAACACTTCTGTATACTGCTACGTCAAAGGTCTGAGCCTTAGTTATAAGGAGATCTAAGGTGTATGAATTGGCCAATATGGAATTATTTGCTTTTTTATTCATTGGACATGGACACCTCCCTTCTGAAAGGATTTTGGATAGGACTCGCACAAATTAGGTTGTGAAATGCGTTGCCGTGTGTTCTCTTATTGCAGATCATGATAGTTGTAAATGAGATGTGAATTTTCAAAACCGGTAAGTGATGCTAGAAGAGAAACAGGGGAGGAAATGTCTCCATCGGAGCGGGTTGCTATTTAGAATAGGGTAACCAGCTTCTGCCTCTGGCATGAGTTTAAGACCATGAGCACCCTAAAAGTGAGAGATGTGTTTAGGGGGTTTTGTTTGTTTCTTTCTTAATAATGGGTGTGTGGTAACCAGAGCTTCCCTGAATGATTCAGGTGCTTTCCCAAGCTCTGATGATATACTGTGTCTATTTGCATCACAAATTCAGGTGCAGTACAAATAGAGTAATTATTCTGTCTCTAAAGAACTTGATTAATCTTCCTGTCTGCACACAGCAAAAGTACTGTTCCAGCTCAGCTTTGTTTATTTTACCTCAGAAGATACATACTGTGTTTGGGCAGAGGGAAGCCCCTATTATGGAAAATGTACAAGTCGCTGAAATTGGTGGGTTGTAAATTTTGGATGGAAGTTAAGTTATTCACAGGTCGACTTCCTTGGAAATGTTGTCTTTTTAAGGGTTGCTTTTGGATGAGGGTGTTTGAAAGGGTGTTGACTGATCTCATTCGCTGCAGCCGGTCTGACTAGATCAGACAGCCAAGAGGAAAATAAAAAAAAAAAAAAGCAAAGGAGTAAGTTGCTGGTAAGGTGAACTTGCTCTGGGAAGCAAAACGGGAGTGACAGAGCTGGCCGAGAGGTGACACAAGAGAATTTGCAGGTTTAGGAGTGGGGAACTTGGAGGAGATGGGGAAACCTAAGGTAGTTCGTATAGATTCCTAGGAGCAAAAGCGGGACCTGAATCAGACAAATCTGCCTGAAGGGGCACGAGGAGACAGGCAGGCAGAGAGCGAGTGAATTCGTTGGAAGGAAGATGGGGAGGGCAAAGGCTTAAAGGAGATGGAAGAAAGGCAAAAAAGGAGAGAAAAGAAGGATGGAGGGAGGAAAGAAGGAGAGAGGATAAAGGGAAGGAAAAAGGGAAGAGAAGGAGGGAGGGAGAAAGGAAGCAAGGGAGGCAGGAAGCAGCAAGAGAGCTTGGGAGGAAGGGAAAAAACAGATACCGAAAAGAAAAGAAAGAAGAACACGTTTTGCAGCCAACTTAGGAAAAAGGGTATTGTAGGGTAAAGAGAGAGATCGAAAGGCACTTTGTTTGATACCATAGTAGATTTGGTTGATTTATTTTAGCTTTTAGTCAACATTCTTTGATTCAACAACAGTGAAAAAACTATAAAATGCTTGCAAAACATCTCAAGTATTTTTTATGATTGGCTTTTTAGCACTGATTTCAGTACTGTACCTCAGGACCTTGGCACTGTGATGAGAAGTTCTGTTACATGTTATGGCCATGGAATCTGTTGCATTTTGTAATTTTTTTTCTCCTATGTGAAAAGTTATAACTTGTTGTTCACTAACCTTGCAGTCTAATAGTCTCATCACTGAACCCCCTGTTTTCTGTCGTGGCACGAAAGGGCTAATAACACAAAAACAAGGCCAGTTTTTCAGAAGAGCTTGTGACTCAATGAGTGTTAGGCATATTCGTTGTTAAGCTCTTTTGAAAATTTAGCCATGTATGCCAAAACAGACCTTCGGGCATTAGAAGTTGGAATCTTGCTTTCTTTGATTTTCCAAAGAAATTTGATTATTGCTTGAAAGTGATTATTACTGTATTTTTAAACTGAATTCTAATTTCAGAAGATGGGAAATGCCACGTCTTCGGGTTACACCATTGTGTTAGATTTTGTTACTCTTAATCTAAAGATTTTTCTAAGTAGCTGCTAAATTAATGAGACTGATTCAGTATTCAGGGAAATTAATTGCTACTGAAAATGCTGATATATGCTGACATAAGTTCTTTACTTAATGAGCCAGATTCTGCTTACACTTACAGGGGAGGCTGTAGCTCAGATGATAGTTTATGTGCTTGATTTTTTTTACAGTATAGGCTCAACAGTTTCACAGTTCAGCACGTAACCTGTATTTACTTGCTTGCAAAATTGGATTGGATGGTATCTATGTAGTAAACCCAAAGTTCAGAGCTTAATTTCAGCCACATAGAAAACCTAGTCCTGAGTCCTTAGTAGCAAAAGATGGAGCGAATACATACATGATGCGAAGTGATGAATTGGTATCACTTACCCGACTGCTTCAAGCTTGATGTGTCCAGACTTTATGCTGAATCAGATTATTCTCTTTTAACTTTGTTTGATCTGATTACATTCATTTCTTCGCAGCTGTCAGAAAGTCCGAAAAACAAAAAAGCCCATGAAGCCAACACAAACAAAATACCGTATGTGTTAGTTAATTAGACAGAAATGCAATTATAAGTTCATATCTGATCTGGAAGCATTATACCGCTAAAAGATCCAGTATTAAGGCCTGCAATTCTGTTTTCTGGGCTAAACAGAGTTGGATTACAAAATGAAATGTCACTTCTGAAAATTGCCCTTGATATTTAACATGTATTGAGAGTTGTAAAATTTCGGCTATTGTATAAAAGACATAGGAAGACACTTTTACACTCTTTTACGAAGGGCACAGATTTTACAATAAAACCCGGTATGATAAACTATGTGTAATTTAAAGACCATGAATAGTTTTTTTTAAAACTATTTTTGTTGCTTCAGTGCCATGTAGAGGTAACAATTCTTTTGGCTGTGGGATACTTGAGAAAAAACAAGTAAGGTTTACGGATTGCTGAACTTCATATGTTGGGGTTTTTTTGTAAAAAAAACCTTTATGCATAAAATTGCCAGTATCAGAAGTTTCAGCTGCAGCGTATGAAAATTTTTAATTGCACCTTATAACATGCAGTTAAAGCAATCCTGAATTGATTTTGCCAGGCACTAAGCAATTGCTGATGGAAATATGTTAGAACCGGAAATCTAAGCAGGTGGGTCATTCCATAAAATGACTCCCAAATAATAATAAAATGAAAAGTCTCTCCAAAGATTTGACCCGAATTTTTCATTCTGGACAATTAATATTTAGTCCAAATAAGGAAGCAAGTCGATCACTGTTATTCCACATCCCACACCATATGTACGAGCATGAATTTTTATTATGTATTACCTTCCAGCATCTCAACCAGATTGTTACAAGGGGCAAAGCTCATAAGGGCTGCAGCAGCAATAGGCTCCTGCTTTCCTTTGACTCAGACTCTCGTGGCAGAAGAGCTAGAATACAGTGTCTAGAAATGCTGGAGTAGTTGTTGAATCAAAGCTTTGGCATCTTATTCAAGGTGAACTCTGCAATTTCCAGTTTGTATTCTGTCTTCCCATAGAAATCTGTGTATTTACACACACAACAGGATTTATTTTGACACAAGTGTAGTTTATCATTATCTCTATGGGACCAGGTTCAGCAAATCACTCCAGCATTTCCTTTAGAGTCACTAGAAGGGAGACACTTCGTGGATTGTAATTAGTTATTGGACAAACCTTAGCTGAAGTTAAATTGTTTGCAGTCCCTGAAGATTTTGTTAGGTCTGTTCTGGGACTAACTTCGGTACTGCTGAATAGAAGACTCTAGAAAACTTCTCGTTTTGAACCTGTTCTAGAATCCATAATAGAGCCTATAATATTTTATATGCCAAAACAGTTAAAAATCAAACCACCTTTGTCTTTTAGGGTAATTACTTCCAGATTTAACAAGAATTAAATTTGATTTTCTGGGTGAATTGATATGTTACATCTTCTGGCCTTAAAAAATGAAGGTGAACCTCACGGTAAAAATTACTGTAGAGCTTGATAACATTTGGAAGTTATGAATAGATAAATTTAGGGAAGAAAAAGATGGTAATTGTTTTATTGTCACGAAATGCTGTATAATAGGAGATGCTTCCAGGAAAGAAGCAGGGAGTCGAGAAACAACAATACACATTTTTCTTAAAGGTAATAGGAGCTGCCCCCTGCCTCGGAATGAATGGTTTGTGGAGGCTAGATGAATTCTTAAGAGCTGGTCTTGTCAATAATGCTCCTTGAACTTGATTCATCATCATCTGGTCTCTTCTCTTTCCCCCCCCGTCCCTGTTCCTACTGTGCTGGCTAGCTTGCATCCTTTCTCTTATTTGCTCTCGTCCTCTCGTTCCAACCTCCCAGAGTGCCGGCTCTCTGCTTGCTTGGGATTTGGCTGTGCTGTAGACCTTCGCTAATGGGTATGGTAATTGGGGTAGAAAGGAAAAGTAAAATCAGCCTTCTTAAGAGACTAACACATGAATACATTAATGTGTAGCTTGAAAGGTACCTACAGTCATGTCTTGTGTCATTTATAGGGCTTCTATTAGATCTTGCGTGATTTCTCAGGATATTGCATATCAATTTGTATTAACCATAGGATGTGTTATGTAAGCAGTGAGAGAGGTTATCTCGTGGCAACATCACAAGTAATGCACATCATGACTCTGTGTTCGTGCAATATCACCTCTTACTTTAAGAATGCACACAGAGGGCTCGTAAGAGATTTACAGAGGAACTTTTTCTCAAGCACATAACGATATGCAAATATCTCAGGATCAAAGGTAAGTCAAAGAAAAATGGCACCGAGTAGAATAAGTCAGCTCAGCTAGCAGCCTAACTACATGACAGACCCACAGGCAACTTCAGAGCTGTCAGCTTCACTGCCTGTGGAGCCCACCAAGGGGCCAGATGCTGCTGCGGGATGAATATTTTCAGCAGCTTGGCATCTGGGCTCTGTGATGGCCTGTGCGTCACATTGGAGTGAGAGCTTTCACCGTGCTGCTGGGGGTGGACACAAAGGAAAACAGATTTGCTGAGGTTAATGGTAATTAAAAATAAATTGTCGTGACTGTTTTTAAGCCGCGTTCTACCTGTCAGTTCTTAAAGAGCAAAAACACCTCAAAAAACAAACCTGAAGCTTTGCTTTATTGAAAAGCATGCATTTAAATTACACGCGCTTGCTGTTTATTTCTAGATTCTGTCAGCATTGTACTGAGCAAAAGTGGAAAGTATATCCATATGTATGCATACACATATATAAACCCCACACCAAACAGGGATTTACATGCATTATATCCATTTGTTCAGCCCTGTATCATATTCGGTCTGGGTGCAGAATTTACTTTCTCTGTCCCGAGGGTTGATGATAATGAAACTAATGAAAAAATACTCCTCAGATTTACTTCACCTGGCTAGCGATTCCCAGCGCAGTGCAAGGGAAAGCTACCCTTGTTTACTGAGATAGTGTTATGCATGATGCTCTAATGCTGTTATGGCTAGGACAGTTTTAGTCCTCAGCTCTGTTCATTAGCAAAAATCACTAGAAACAGGGATTTCATTTTTTCCCTTCAGTTTGTTTTAACAGTGAAAGTACTTTTTTGAATTTCCGACAATTAGAAAAACAATGAACAGGCATTATTTATATAAGATATTAAAGTCTTCAGATGTCCTCTTGACTGGCTGGCCTGAAATTGAAGACATACTTTAAAGAGAAAACAAAAAGTATTTGACTTAATTTGATTGGGCTTGGAGGTTGAAAAAAAGGACAGATTGTTGAGGGTAGCTTTCTTCAAAAGTGGGTGTTTTCTGTTTGTTTTAATACATCAGCTGGTAGAATCAATTAAGAACAAACCGAGCCGGTGTCTGGTCTTAGGAGAGCTCTTGCGGTCCATGTTCTGGTGTAGCTTCCTCAGAAGCCACTGTAATCCACAGTCCAGGGAAAGATGCCAGGTTTTTACCCTTTATAAGTATGGTCAACCACAGCTGCAGAGAAGAGCTGCCGTTACTTAGGATTGAGCGGTTTTCTTCGTGAGCAGTCAGTGGCACTATTTTGACTGACTGCGTGATCCACAGATGGATGAAGTTCAGCCCTGAGCAGGGGACTAGCATATAACCAGTAAATCACTTGGATCCTGTTTAACCCTAAAATTTGCACCTGTACGTGCCATTTGGACAAGAAAGCCTGTAATTTGGGCAAGAGAATTTGCTACCTGCAATCACAAATGACTGTGGATAGGTGTTTTCTCAAACATAAGGGTGTTATTTTTCAATTTGATTCATCTAATCCATTTTTTTTTTGCTAAATCTGGCTCCGTATTTTTTTTCCTCTGAAAATGAGGTAGGATTATTTTTGTTGACTCCTGAATGGTTGGAGAAGCACTTCACAACATTTCAGAATGCATTCAGAAACTACTTGAGATGCATAACCCCAGAATGCCTATAAAAGCCTTTAAACGCAGGCCAGCTGTTTGCTGTAACCTTCCTCTCCAACCCAACAGCCCTGTGCCCCAGTGAATTATTCTAAAGCACATTCTAAACAGGAGATGTAATGGCCAAAATGGGAGTATAAGAGACTTTCCAGAATGTTTATGACGGCTCCACAGAAACCGCTTTCCTTTTTCGTACACGGTAGTTTTTATAGATTTACTAATAAGAACTGAAAACTTCAACCTACCTGAGGTTTACCCGTGCAGGGATTGTCTAGTGAAAGAAAAAAACAGGAAAATCCACTAAAACATTTTATAGGGGTTGAGGTGGAGTTACTGTATTGAAGTAGTTAATTTATTTAGCAGACAATTGAAAAAAAACAGCCCGGAAAACAATATTTTGGGTGAAATCCTGGCTCTGCTGTGATGGACTTCATCCAGTTTGCAGTCTGGAGTAAGATTTTCTCCTACATTAGTGTCTGAAATGTTTGATCTGCCAAAGTTTCTGAGTCATCCTTCATGATACCTTTTCATTGACTGTAAAAGAAGCTGAATCAGACTAATGAGCTGACCCTTTTTCATTTCTGAACAAATGATTCCATTGCTAAATATATAATATGATAGATTTAATCAGTTTTGATAGTGCAGGCAGTAAAGTAGTATTAAACCCTGTCAGGAGACCTTTTGAAATTCTAATAATAATAATCAGGTAATTAGAGCCAGTTCAGTGTTTTTCCAGTATAAGTGTATGCTTTCCTTCTATTAAATCAAGTCAGAAGTAAACAAAAAGTTTAATAAAACTGGAATAAATGAAGTTACTTCATTCCCTTACTCAGTTTTACTCAGTTGGTTAACTGGTTCAAGAAGTTCCAGTTACTTGTATTCTTCAAAATAGCCCAGCAAACAAAGGTAATATATTGTGACAGTTTTGTGTATCACAACTATGTTGTCTCTGTATTATCATGAAATCCTGATTCTGATGGAAAAGTAATTGTTCAGATAATTTTGTAGGTATTGAAAAACCCCAAACTTGAAGTGTTTATTGAAGTGGGCAGACAAAGTAGTTGATTGCAGGCTGGTAAATCAGATGCATGTCTCAGGTTTGTGTGCATGAATGTTGGAATAAAGGGGGAAAACCAGCACTGGAACAGGTTGCCCAGGGAAGCTGTAGATGTCCATCCTTGAAGGTTTTCAAGACTCAGCTGAACAAAACCCAGAGCAAGCTGGTCTGGACTCAGTATTGACCCTGCACACAGTAGGGTAAACTAGAGACCTCTAGAGGTCCCTTTCAGCCTGCATGACTTTTGTAAAAAGAAGTAAATATTAAAAGAAATTTTGGGATAAGAAAATTCCATAAAGATTAACTGTTTCTGCTTAAAAAAAAAAAAAAAAAAAAAAAAAAAAGAGATTCCCTGGGCCCTGCAGGGAACCACAGTGGTTTTGAGGTTGTTCCCAGAGGTTTCACTTCTTAAAGTCCCTACCGTAGTGAGTGATATTACAACATCAAAGATGACTCTTGACACATCATTCCCAGCTGGTAACCCCATCCAAGGTTAATAGGGTGCTGAATGATGTCATATCACAGTAGGCAAAGAAGTTCTAAGTGATTACCTCTGATTTAGCCAGAGGAACACTTAATCGATGAAATTATTAAATAGGGACTTTGGAAGGAGTAAATGAGCAAAACACAGTTTTTTCTACAGTTTGGTCTGTGACTGTGGTAACTCTTGACATAGGCTAAAAATGTTTGGTGCATAGATGATGTTCCTAGCTAAAACATCCCCTGCTGTCATTCCAGAGGGTTCACAACTGCTTCAGTTTTCCTTGTTTTATTTTCCTTCTCCACCAGTATCTTCAGAGGACTTCTTGGACTAATCACTGACACTGTAAAAAAGGTTGCATGTATCTCATTTTTGCATAGATGCTACTTACTGCCAGTAGGATGACTTACAAGTAGAACTGATCTGGAAGCTTCTATCTAAATTTGATGATGATGAAAATGACTGTTTACATTGACCAAGTAAAGGAAAAAATGATTTGTCAAATCAAAATACTTGCTTAGAATCGGTCAGAGGCTAATCTGCCTCAGCTAGCAAGCTGTTCTGTAGAAATCCATAGTTCAGTAGTTTATATCTCTGCTCTCCGTCGTACACCAGACTCCTATACCAGTCTTAGCAAGAACACGTCTTGTAATATTTGGTGGTACCTCATCTGGCAAAAGCCATCAGATTGTCTCCAGAAATCTAGCTGATCAGTGTACGCTATGGGAGATTTTCTCATTCTTTTGTCTGTTCTGCTACCGAGAGTTCAACAATTAGATGAAGAACAACAAACTGAAATTTACCGTGGTAAAGTCGAAGAGAGAATTCCTCTGTGCAGACAGAGGTACTCATAATTCTTATGTACTGAAGATACTTGCTTCATTTCCATCAAAACAATCTCGTTGTATTCTGTTTTCACAAGATTTTGTTCTGTAAGTAAAGGAAATGCTTCCTGCTGATTAGAAAATGTTTGCCCTTTTGCCATTTCTTTTTGGATAGAGATTAGACCAGTTGTGCGCGTCATCCTAATAATGGATTACCAAAATTTTCTGTCTTTGAGGATTAAAGTTATTAGTAATTGAAAGACTGCACTGTACACAGAGAATAGGACCTTTCTGATGAGGCCCACTATAAACACACTTCCTAGTGTCCCATTGCCTTCTCCTCTCTGAAAGTCCAGTTGTGCTGCCAGTTCCTGACTCTGCTGCTAATGTGCAAGTTGACCTACATGTTGCCTCTCCTGTCTCCTGTCATGTGCTGTCAAAAGTGCCACTGTTTTGGAACAGTGCAACTTGACGGAGACAGGAATCAAACAGGAAAGATCAAGGAAGAAGAAGCTTTCAGAGATGAGTGGCCAAGAAATTCCCAAGTCTGTTGGATTTTTCCTAAGTTTGACTATTTTAAATATAGATTGTGGGATTTTCCTATTCAAGAAATAATGCCATAGTCATAATGATGTCCAAACCAATTGTCATTTTATTACTTTTTCCAGTCAGATCTTTTCGTACCTTGGAGAGGGTGAAGAATAAAAGATTGAACAATAGTAGGGGTGGACTCTGTTGGTAAGAGGTGGCTTACACTGATAATGCTTTTACAATTAGGAGCATGTTACTTTCTGTAGAAAAAAAAGATACAAGAATGGATATTCCTGTAAAACAGCAATGGCAAAAAAAGTTTATATTTATCCAGAAGCACAAAGGTGAAGATGTATGTGTATAGCTGGCATTAACATGAAATGATATGCTTTAGGTTAGCACAGTGGTGATTCTACCTCCAATAATGTAAACTGGAAGTATGAGAAAGACATTTCCTTCAGAAAGAAAGCCTGAAACTTGCTTGTGTCCTGTTGTTTGAGAGTGTACATAAATGTGAACCTATGTGTTGCACTTTACGTGAACTTATATACTTTTTTTTCTGTGCAGCTCTGTTTATGCAGATCTCTGAGTCAAGAGAATGATTTAATGTAGAAGATAGATATATGCAACATCAATAGATGATAGTAACCTATGAAGTAATAGATTTGGAAAGATGGGAAATTGGCCAATATTGATTTCAGACAACATGAGGGAAAATGCTTACTTTATGTCCACATAAAGTTATGGCCAGGTACTCAATTTGCATTATCTTCCACTAAAGGGCACAAATAATGATCTTTTTGAAGATTTTTTCATCTTTTGCAGGTTTTCAAACTATTTTCTGTTGTCTAGCTATAAAAGTATGAAAACAAAGAAGGCATGAGATGAGAAAAGACTGCAGAAAAAAGAGCTTACGTAGTTACAGTAACATCAGCCTTTGTCCCCTGGAATATTAGTTTTACTTGGTTCCACTGAACCTAGCAAAATTCATCTAGTGCCACCTGCTCAAAAGCTATATCACTGTTTCTTGTCCTGCTCTGCAGTTATTGTTTATTATGTGTTTTTAAATAACCATGTTAAATTACTATACACTGTGTTGTGATACTCAAATCAAAGAAAGACCTAAAATGTTGTTTTATTTTAAGATGTGATGGGTGCTCCATCCTTAATTTGAAGCATTTAAGAGTGAGAGTAGAAAAAAAAGGTGCGTATGTATTTTGATTTACATTTCAGGCTTTTTATAGAGAGAAGTACAAATCTTGTATGTACTGAGGTAAATGATAAAGCTTTCATTAACTACTTCAAAATAAGAAATTGGTCCAGAAAAAATGGGAAAAAATAACCTTGACTGATCCAAAACTTCTAGAAAAACCTCTATCTGATAGACACCTTTCTGGTCCATGCAGTAATTACACACTGAAATTATGACCTTTGGAATGAGGTCTCCTTTTGAGCTCTATCGTGTAAAGATGTAATTGGGCCATAAAATCCTTATAAAAATTTATGAAAGAAATTTGACCGAATGAGTCTGGCGGATAATTTAGAAACTTGAGTATCTCAGTCACTTTGCTGAATTTATACCTTAAAATTTCTCCGAAATGATAGCATTGCCCCATCTAGGTAATGCCATTTACTAAGTGATGGCATCAGGATCTTCTCCAGAAGATCCTATTTAGATGAATCTTTGCTGTCCATTTGTTTCTAACAACTAGAGGGTACAGAATGACTAAGGCTATCCTAAGTGATGCGTAACCTTTGATGTCCGCCATAAGAAATCATAAAAGTATCTGTCTTTTAAATGGTAGCAGCCCATAGTCATCTCAGGAACTCAGTAACATCTTTGGCTGAATATGCAAAACTGAGGCACTCAATCACAAGCCATGTATAATAATCACAAGCTTTTAGGATTAAATCTGTGTTAAGGCCTTCAAACAACCGAAAGTAACACATCTCTAGTTTTGTCCCTTTCCTCCTTTCATCCTAAGTCCATCTTCTTTGTGGACTCCAAATATCTCATAAACTCTTTGGAAACTTTGAGAAACAAAAAAACCAAAAAACGGAGGATTAACTCTTACTCTCAATAGTAAGAGTTAATCCTCCGTTTTTTGGTTTGTTTTTTTTTTTTTTTCTTTTTTTCTCATTTTCAAGTGACTCTCTGTGTAAATTTTAAAAAAAAGCTTTCCTTTATTCAGGTACATGATACATGATAAAACTCAAGTTTAGAGATGTCAATAGCTCACTCAAGTTTATGCAGCCGTGTGCTCATGAGAAGTGTTGGCTTGCAGTGCCTCTGTATTCAGTATGATTTCCTGCTGCCTGCCAAGTGGATGTTGGTGCAGTCCTAACTGTAGGAATACACTGTTGCAATAATTATAAACAACACTTTCACAAAAATTATTTTTAGAACAGCAACTGTCCTTCTCAATGTAAACACCACATTTTTTTTCTGCCATAGCAGCAATTTTAATGTGGGCAAGCAGTATTCCATTTGATTTTTTTGTAGGTGGTTATCCTCAAATTACATAGAAAAGATTTCCCTTTCCCTTCCCACCCCAAGTGTGCCTAGCTATTTCTAAGTTTAAAAATATAATGATTCATATGAAAGGTACTAATTTTTCTTAAAAATAAGATTGGGTTTGTTTATTTTGTTTCTTGTTCTTCCATTATACTGTGTAACTGGAGAACTACTTCTGTTTATGTGCTTTCAAACGGTGCTGGTTCAGTTTTACCAGGCAGTATTCAAGTAATGTTATTTGAAAGAATCTCCTGTACGTTGGATGTCAGCGATAACTAGTATTGGACTGGCAGAGTTCAGAAGGTAGCGGTTAGGGTCTTGCACTTGTTGTCAATCCGGCAAGGTTCTTTAGGCACATGCTTAACTGTAAATATATGAAGAATCCCCCAAATTGCATGGAATATAAATTTATAAATAAACTTGAAGAAAGCAGTTGTCTCATGTTAATTCCCTCAACATATGCACAGAGCAGAAGTCTATTACTTCTGAAGAAAACACTTCTCTCGTTTGTTGAGGATAAAGAGGGAGAAAAATAGAAGCTCTGAGATGAGGGGAGACATCTGTAGAGACAAGAAAGGCATGTGACAGTAAATATATGAGAAAGTTAGTTACACTGCTATAATTTTTTATGTTGCTCCTTTATTTTCTTACTGTCCTCTAATATTAGTCTCTCAAAACACGAATATTTCTGAAATAACAGCAATTCAGTGTGGGGATGCGTTGTACCCTGCTCTTTGTAAGACCTTAAGCTCATTTGAAGGAAAAAATGTAAGCTCTTAAATGATTTGCTACATCTGAAAATTTTAGTGGGCTTTCTTGAAGGGTTGTCGTGGTTTGGGCTGGACCTGCCACTGAATGAATGACAGATGCTCTCTTTGTCCTCTCTCCCCTTCAGAGGAGAAGAGAGAAAAAGAGAGAGAGACTTATGAGTTGACAAGAAACCAAACCACTTTAATGAAATATAGATAATAATAAAAAGAAAATATAATAATATTAATAAGAAAATAATGAAATATATACAAATATATACAAAATCAGTATCGAGCTCCCAAGATGATGATCACATCAGTGGCAGGCACTGGGAAAGTCCCAGACTGGACTCAGCAATGGGTGGGAACTGGATCCCGGAATTGGATTCCAGATCTGGGTTCAGGAACGCACGGATCGGGATCAAAGGCAGATGAACAGACAGAGTCGAGTCCTCCTCGGACACCAGCCATTGAAGAAAGAGGGCTGACCCTTTGATCCCTCAGCTTTTATATTGAATGTGAGGCAGATGGGATGGAATACCCTGTTGGTCAGTTTTGGGGCACCTGTCCTGTCCGCTCCTCCCTGCAGGCGCGAACCTCTACGCTTTTCTTCTTCTGACCCTCCAACGGGGCAAATAACGAAGTGAGCTGCCCTCGGGTGTTACAGCAATAAGTATAAGCGGGAGCCCCTCTGCATACCATTCCTTGGTATTCACTGTCCACAGCAGACCTTATTGCTAGAAGGGGACACTATCTGAAGAATATGCCATTATTTTCAGAGAGTTAGTTAGAAGATGCTTAGCTAAAAAGTAAAATTACTGAAAAGAAATTTGCTTCTGTTTTACCTCAAACTACGGGTTTACTTTAGAAGAATATTAACTTATTCCTGTAATTAATCTGTTTTATTCTGAATTATTATTTGCTTTGAAAGGATGTTCGGAGATCAATTCCACAGAAGGATCTGTTGCCAGTATCCGTTTTACTTTTCATTTTACTCTTAGAACCTATTCGATTCTGCCATAAGGTATCCGGGTGTCTGAGTATACAGAGCATATGACACAACTGTCTTTCCGGACAACCGGTGTTGTTTATCTCTTTTTGCTGAAGTGCCGTCTTTCTGCCCTTACCAAACCAAGGCTGTAAGTCTAACCACATCAAGAACGTCAAACTATGCCAGTAACTTCTGATATGCCACTGGTACCAGTTCCATTTGTCTTTAGGCACCTCAGTGTTCTTCACATACGTACCAATGCTACCCCTAACAATTGTTTAAATATTTTTCACTTTTAGATTTCAGACATAGATTCAGACAGAGTCTTCTAATCTGGCTACCCAAGCATGGGTTTTTTAACGATACGTGGGAATGACATTTTCCATTAATCTTTCAGTTTATGTACATTTCATAATGCTTTCGGCATATTGTCTTATATATACAATTAGTGATACTTGGCTATTCTCTGTATTAAGGTTCGGTCAACAGAATGCACGTTTAAAAGTTTCTTCTTTACTTTTTTGACACTGCGGAACTAACACATTGTTCTGCCGGTTATTTCTAAGTAAGATGAGACTAAGAAAAGAAAGTGTCACTTGTACGCATATTTGTGGTACAATAATATATCTTATGATTTAGAACCCTAAATTGAGCTACTAAGAGGTGGAGACCTCTTCCTAAATGAAAGGGATGGTGCTTGACTGAAATCAATCAATCAGATGGATTTTTAAAATTCCTCGGAAGGAAGGAGTTATATAAGTATAAATAATAAAAATAATACTGAAGAAAACTGAAACGAATACAGCTTTTATAAGAGTTTTCTACGCTATTCCTATATTTAGAATATTTCAGTGGCAAAATGGTAATTAGTCATTCAATGCTTTGTCCTTCAATGGAAACTGAAAAAAAAAAGTTAAAAAATAGGTGTCTCAACATGTAAGTAGAAAAAGATGCAGTAAAATTTCCTGACCTCCATTGAAATTACCTGAATATGTTTCAGATACATGGCCTGGAAGCCTGACTACTCTTTTTTCCCCTTAAAATCAAAAATCTGCATCAATTTATAATCTGGAAAATTTTTTAAAAATTTCTTTTTTCCCCAGTAAAATACGTTGGATATTTTTCAGTGGGTATTATCTTTCTGTTATTTCCTAACTTTTTGAGTATTTGATTTTTGTATGTATTATATATAATATCTATATATCCCATGGAAATAAATCCAGCTTATAACCAATGAAAGTGAATGACAAAATAGAGATGTGACTCGCTGTCATGTCCCCTCATCTTTTTTTGTGTTAATGTTTATTTTCTCATGCCATTGATTTCAAATTCTTTAATATCCTGCTGAAGCATGAGCCGTTGAAATTTTCAGGATGTGGTCTGTTGCAAGAGGAAAAATGTATTTGTGTTGTATATCTAGTGGATGCAGCAACGGGTAAAGAAAGAGCTATGGACTGTCACCTCTTTAGGTGAAATGCATAAAATTGATGGTAAAATGGTCATTGACCTAAATGGTTTCCTACTTGGTATATATGTGCCTATTCATCTTAGATATTAAAAAGGCAGACCAATGAGCTAAGCGCATATCTCTCCAGTCACAGAAGACATGCAGAGGGTAAGTCAGATGATGGGTTTAAAACAAAAAAAAAAAAGACAAAACAAGATTTAACAGTTATGATAACAGTTATATTGTATCAACAGCCAGTTCCAAATTCAGGCCTTGTTCTAACGCGTCATTCATTATTTGTCATGATTAAAAGTCTTATATAAAAAAATGGTGAAAGAGAGGACATTTGGGTTTTAGTTATAATGCGGTACTTATTGATAATTCAATTGAATCAACATAAATAAATCCTGTTGCTTATTAAATGATGGTTTCTCATCTGCTGTTCAGTATGAAGACGACTAATCTAACGTGAATAGATAATTGTTGGGCAAGGGTTTGTGAATACATGTGGAATTCACTTAATATCTTTATGTTTGAGGTGCAGACGTGCAATTAGATGTAAGGGGGCAATGCGAACACTCACAGACATGCGTTACTGTCTGAAAAACAGAATGCATGACCTAAAGAGAGGTTTTTTTGCAGTGTCTTTTGCAGATACTACAATGGTGTCAACTAAAGAAAGTGTTCTTTGAATTATCAGATCACCCAGATTTGCTGTTGAGTTAGAAAATATGTTTACAGAAAGGTTTTGGGTATGCTGTTCACTAATTTTTTCACTGTCTAAAAATGTATTTTTAAACGTCCTTGTTTTTTCCTGCCAATCACATAATCAGTTAGTCCCCGTTTCTTTTCTTGTGGGGGCTAAGCCGGCTTCCTCATTTTTGCAGTTCATCAATACAAAACTGATTTGAAGCCGAGCTGTATAATAATAAGCCTTTCAGCAGCCAGGCTTGACACTTGCCTTGTAATTAAGGCCTTGATGGTTGTGTTGATGGCAAATGAAAGAAAATGGCTTTGTTCTCAATTCCAGAGGCTTGATTGCTGGTTCTCGTTCTCACCTGAATTCGACCCATTCTGCATTGTGCACATGATTGCTGGAGTGTGAGTAATTGCAGCGCTGGCAGATGACATTTTCATGAAGCACACTCTGCACTGCTCCAGAGGGAATTTACAGAATTTATAGCTGGAGAAGCTCATCAAACATGGATTTAGGAAATGCCTATGTGAAAAGTGGGAGCCCGCAACCAAATATCAGAGCTTTTCTTTTGACATTTGCTTTTACATAAAGGACTACTGTCTGCAACCTGTCTTACCTTATGGTAGCAGCCCATTCCTGACTAGATCTTTGTGATTAAATACAGTTATTGAAGTTCATTAATGCAATTTTTTTTGGCATCTTTTCTTGTAATTTTTTATTTGTTTGAATAGAAGTCTCAGGGAAAGGAGATGGAAAATGTTTTTCTCATTTCCATTCATATTTTTACATTTCCCTAACCTTTCAACTATTTAAAAATTGTCATCTGTTTCATGATAGTTATTGATGAAAATGTATGCTTGGTTTTTATTTAAATCCTCTTATTTTCTCAACCTTTTTGCATTATAGCATATTTTGTTTATTTTAAATGAAAATGAATGTACATTGAAAACAGTCACAAAGGCCTCTACAGTGGAAATACACTTTAGCAATTATATATCAGATCTTTAGAAGGAAAACATTAATGACTTTTATATTGACAAGTTCACATATTTCAATGAAGGGTGTTTTGTGTGTTGTAAATAAGATTTGCATACTGAAATTTTGCATTATAGGTAACATATGCCGTGATATGCATAATCTTTCCTTCCCTCTGCCTTTTCCTCTCCATCTGACAGTCTTTGTGCCTGTCTCGTATTCACCATCTTTGCGTCTGAGCCCCTGGTCCTTCTCTTTGCTCTTGTAACACAATAGCGCTTGGATGACATACCTACAGGTTGTTGCTGTGGTTGTATCTTTCCCAGCACATGAACCAAGAGGAACATTTATGGAATCCTGCTGACCTTTTTCAATCACAAGTGTTAAGGCTGTCACCAACTTTGCACGTGAAGATTCATAGCTGCTGTGACTCAGACATAGTTTCACACTGCTGTCGGTCTGGCGAGCCAAAATGTCTGCACTTAGTTTTTAATATTTCTTGAAGCTTCTCAGTCATGGCAAGTAGAGAGCCTTTCCTCCTTGCATTTAGTATTACTGAAAATCCCGAGCGATTGAATGATTTAAGGTTGCAGTTTTTTTTAATTAGGCTTATTGATTAACCTCTAGGAAGAGTTAAGTGAGAAGTCCTTTGAGTTTCTGCAATAAGTGTTTGAGTCAGAGTCATGCTGATTATTTAAAATACACAGGAAAAAAAATCTGAGGTCTCAGATGATGATGTTAAATTGCCTGTTGTTTTAGGGCCTAACTTATCCTCATTTCTGTAATAGATCTCTATATCGATACTAATAAATGGCAACAAGAGGAGAATCAATCTAAACTGCTGACAGTTGTTTTAATTTATACTATAGTCCTCAGGTAATTGGGGAGACTTTCAAAGTGTCTTATCTAAATTTATGGGTGTCATGCTACTGTCATTTACAAAAAGTAGGATTATTTTTTTTATGTTGACTTGAATGGGAACAAGATGGAGCCTGTTGTAAGTACATCTTGGTTTTAGTCGTGCATAGTAGATCTCCTAATATGCTTCCAATACCAGTGTTAAATTCTGCTCTTAATCTTAAGCGTTCCTTGGGGTCTCACTTAACACATTCAGGTTCAGATCCTCAGAAGTTTAGGCAATTAACTTTTGAGAATTTGGGTCTCAGAGAGTCACTTGTAGTCTTTTGAAGCCATGAAAATAATCACACTTGAGGTTTAAGGCTCAAGAATTAGAGACAAAAGTCTGTAGATCTTCATTGAGTCTCCTAAAGTTATTACTGGAAAGCTGAGGTGCAGCCGCATACCTTTGCACTTGCTGATACTCCTCTTGCAGAAACGTTAGGGACCCGTGTGCATTATGTCAGCCTTTTGAGGTGCATTCCTGCTCTCAGTGTGTTCCTCTTGCAATGGTCCCTCTCTTTCATTGAGATTTGAGTGGCAACTCAGCCCCAAGAGGGGAGCCTGCCGTTATCTTTCACAGTTCCTGTAACAAAACAACCCATACCTGTCCAAGACTTGTAGTAGCAAAAGGGCAGGTTGTCAGCCTCTGTGCCTTAGTCAGGATCTTTGATTTACAAAATTACTTCCGTTGTGGGAACGAGACCTGGAACAAAATAGAACATGCTGAAAAAGCCCTTGAAGATTTTAACTATTTTGCAAATCTGTCGCAAACCAGTAAACTATGAGGAAAGGAATGAAAACAACAGCCAGTGGACTAGAACAGTGAAATGTGGCAGTGAAAAGAAGCTTTTGAAACTTGCTGAGGTGAAAAGAATAAGCTGCCTGATACCATTACCTTAATTATGGTGATGGTCTGAGACATACTGGGCACGGCGATCAAATACTACATTAAGTAGGCCGTTTTTGGATAGTATTAGCATCTAACACAGCAGCTGTAATGTTGAGAATCACCTTAATGCTTTATTGTAAAAGTGAAAATACTGCAAGTCATGAAAAATGTTCAGCTGGCATTCCTATGACCTTCTTGCCACCACCTCTGTTACTTACTTGAAAGCTTCAGCTCACTTTAATAATCCTTCTCTTACCCTATTTGTAACCTTCACCTTTTATACACATATCTCATTAGCTCTCCTAACAAGAATGCTAATAAGATCTCCTTTAATTTTCTCTAACATTCATTCATGCTTGCTTTTCTGTCATCTTTTCCTCAAACTTCTCCCGTTTGCCTCACATCCAGGGGAAGGAGGATGCCCATCTCATGCTGTATTTTCAGACTCATCATGAGATGACTTCTTGGCATGTGGCAGGGAGCTGACTGCCCATCACCCATGGCTCAGGAAACTGCATGAGACTATTGACTATTTTGAAATATTTTTCTTTCTCTCTCTCTCTTTTTGAAGTCTTGAACAATTTTACAGTAAAGGGAAGAGTGTCTTACCTGACTCTGCTGCTTCTGCGCCTGTTGTAAAGACCATTACATCTTCTGGCACCACACAGCTTGTTACGTTATCTCCTCCTGTATTACGATTTTCCAGCCAGTGCAGCTGATCATCAACAATTACTTGTTTGCACCGAGAAACCCAAAGTTCTTGGACGCTACAATGAGTGTATGTGAACAGCTCTTCTGTTATTCAAGGGAGGTGATGAAAGGGCAGAAGTTTTCTCCTTTCATTTATAAATGGGAGTATTCCTGTGTTTTTTGTGACAGCTTCTTGTAAGCCAGCACCTCTGTTTGTTCTGGCCTTCTTACAAATCTTTCTGAATCTAAATAGAACTTAAACTCCTCTTACTTTGCAGTATCTGTTAATCCAGAAGTTAGTTATTCAGCACCTGTTCTACCTGCTGGTCAAGCATTTTTACTTGATACAAATTAAGCAGCACAGGGGTGAATCATGCTGTCGTGTTAGATAATGGATTCTAAACATATCTCATTTTATTGATGATATATTTTTTGTACCTTTGGGAGCAAGTTGTGCACCTGTCTGTGTATCTGCATCTGCAGATTATTCTTCCATTCAAGAACGCTCTACGTTTGCACTACAGATCTGCCAGTCCGGCTCTTTGATATGTAGCTCACATTGTAGCTGATACATCAGTGCACCTTAGTTTTCTACTTTTGACACTATTAGAAATCAATCTGTTGTAGGAACTCACCCTACAAATATTCCATGACCATTTGAGGTCTCCTGTACCTGCATCAGAGGACACCAAGGCTTTGTCCTCCCAACACATATGTTCATTAGCACATTGCGCTTTCCTGTTTATTTGCTGTTAGAGGTTTTGTGTTGGATTGTTTTGTAGCAGTTGTCTTGTCTATCTCCAGCTAACTGGTATACCCCAGCTTTCATTTGAGGCACTGCTTTAAGTAGTGATACCAGTTATTGTTCTCTTACCTGACAGTACTAGTGAAACATGGGGAGGAAAGAAGAGTGGGTCTCTGAGCTAATGTCACCTGAGAAATAGTGTGAAACCATAAAATGTTTTGACATAAAAGAGTAACAGCCATGACTACATACCTTAAAGGTCCCTTTCAACCGAGGTGATTCTACGATTCTGGGATTTTTACTATAAATGCAATTTGGGATTAATTTAGCGCTCTAATCTATTAACAAATAATTTGCAAAGAAGTCCGATCGATAGGACCATGTTAATTTTTATCAAGTATTTTCCAATTGTTCATGCAGACAAATGTCAGCCTTGGAGGAGAGTTACCCTTTCTGTTCACCCTTATTTGCAGTTATTCTTAGTGTGTGAATGATCACATACCGTTCTAGTTTTTGATTTGGCCGTCTTTGAAACGGCAAAACAATTGAAGGTCAATGAATAATTAGTAGTAAATAATAGTTTTCCTTTTGGGATCTACCTTCCTCTAAATATAATTGTAAATGTAGACCAGTTTGTAAACATTATTTCAACTTTTCTTTTTTGTCAAGTGTCACTAAAAGTTCAATTATTTGTATTTCAAACAAATCTTTGTTAGTACCGTAGAAATCAACAGTAAGTTTCATTCACAGCAATACTTTCTGTGATGTAAATCATTGCAACTGAATATACATAATGGTAATTTTAAGTTCCAGAGCAATATTTTAGCATTAACTTCTTTGATGTACTGTAAACATGCTGAAAATAATTTTGCTCATTATTTGCTGCTAATACGCTTATTTGCAATATGACTTACCACAAAACAAACTCAATGCTGTCATTTCTACATTCAATTTTTTGAAATTAGTATTGCACAAACATAGACTTTCTTTTGCATTTAATTCAGTTACACATAGTTTATCTGTTGGTTCTGAGAATCTTAATGTTAAGTATCTTCACATAAATCACTATTTTAAAGAGGAATCAATTAGAATACATCTGTCTGGGTCAAGGGACACAAGAACTTGCAGCTTCAGAGTGACAGCTGTTGGGGTGACAGGGTATGACAATGAAAGAAGATCTCCCCGTAAATGTCTCTTTTCTGACGACAGTAAAGCAGATTTCAGCAGAGTAATGTATGAAGAAAATCAAGCTTGTTTGCACATGGCAAAATAGTAGTCAGGCTTCTGCGTGCCCTTCCTCCTTTTTCATTTATGAGTAGATAGGTGGATAAAAGATACAGATCAATAACTGTCTACCTATCTGTCTCTCTCTAATGGGTATGAATCTTTGCTCATTAGGCTTTAAAGATGTGTGTCAATTTTTTTTGAAACATGGCTCAGGTAGATCATAGGACCTTTTAAGTCACCGTCAAACACAGACACAGGAAATAGATCTAATGTGCGAATACAGTGTGTTTCCCGGACCGGGCTCTGTGGCTTTCTTTTTGTTGTACTGAGAAGGCTACTTCTATACTTCTTTACATTATGGTATGCTGGGTATTGCACTTTTACTTCCATGTTGTTCAAAAGATGGTCTTGCTGTTAAAGAATTCCAGTTAAGGATTAAAGGACAGAGAATAAAAAAATCTAACTTGTGACAACAGATGGCAAAACTGGGCCTTAGTCCACAGAGGAGGCAGTAGGTGTTCAGCACTTTCACCTGTAGCCATTGGGTAGTTCCAACCTTGGTGCACAGTAGACTGTGTAACCAGCTCTGCCCAAAATCTGGCCTTGTAGGCACATCAGTAACACATGCCACTTTGCCATATTCACTTACAATAAAATTCTTCCCCAATAGTTGTCAGTGTAGGAGGGTAGTACTAAATCTGCTAATAACTCTTGCTGTGTATAGTTCATAGTCTGCAGTGTATGGTGTATAGGTGTACAATCTGTAGGTTAATGCTATTTATTTTACACTTCCATTTGTCTAGTTATTAGGATTTCTTAAGATGCCAGCACTATCTCTGGTTTGCTTCAGAAAACAGCAGGAAAGATCCAGAAGGCAAATCAGTATCTCTGCCCCGCACTTAGTTTAATCATTGGCAAGTTGCTTTGATTACCTGCCTGGTTTTCTTCTGCTCTGGCTCTCTGGGTGACACTGTGTTGAGGAGGTGAATCTGAACGCAAAAAAGTATTTGTTGACTTCTGAAGTGTCTTCAAATCAACAGCTTTTAATGTAATGGCCTTTCTTCTAACATAATTTGCTTTGTAGTAGGGTTTTAAGATGCGGGATAAAGGACAACATTCTGACTCATCCAGTCCTGTTGGGGTGCCATCCTCCTGCTTCAGACAGTTGTCAAATTCTGTGTTGTCTTGGCACTGGACACAGTCCTCACTTTGGAAGAGCCACAAGTAGCGCTGCAAAGACTTTCCTTGTGTTTTCACCCTCCTCACTGCCTTCAGCAATCAGGAAAGTCCACAGGATTTTCACTTAGGTATTAGTGCACGATTTCCCACTTTCTCCAGTGTGCCTCGCAGTCAGAAGATAACTGTTTATCCACCATTTGAGGAATGCAAGCAGCCTTCCCAAAAACTCCCCGCAGTGCCAGTTGTGTATTTTCCTCATAAATTTTAAATCCTTGTTTGGCAGTGACGGATTCTTTGAACCATTAACCCTACCTAAGCTACAACTGACATCAGAAAACATGACAATCCAGTATTAACAAGGATGCTCATGGACTGTCTGCTTTCAATGCTGATATTCTTAAATTTTCCGAGACCACTAAATGTCAACTTTGGATATCTTCTTCCTCTGATGGAGGGCATTCACTCTGCTATGTTTTTATATTTCAGACCACTTTTTTATTTATAGATAATAGTGTTTTGTAAGTCTAGGAAACATTTATCTGAAAGCAGGATTGGTGCTAAGACTGTCTGTTGGTGGAGTTATGCAGAAGTTAAAGTAAAGGCTCACGAATGTTTACATTTCTTTGTAGTTTTAAATGTGGTGTTGATGGAAGAAGGTAATACATCAAATACGTAATGATAGGGAAGACATTTTTTTACCTTATATTAAGTTCTTAATTTTCACAGTTGGATTCAGATTTTCATATTCTGATTGAAAAAATGTTCTACTTATTATTCAGCTAATGTTTTTTAACTTAATTTTTTGTCTTTATATTTCTTAACCTTCGTCTTAATGTTTGTTTCTAGAGGTTGGGTTTATGATACTGTTTCCATTGAAAAGTGTGGCAGAAGTCTGTCTAATGGCAGTAGAAGCAGGACAAGGCCCACTGTATTTTTATTCATACGTTATTCTGAATAATCAGAAGCATGACTTCAGTGTCTGTAAATTTACATAAACTGTCATCTGCTAAAATCTGTCCATAATCACAGATATCAGATATAAATATTAATAATAAATCAATTCTTTAAATAAGTTTTTTAAAACTATCTGAGTATTGGAAATAGTTGTAATTATTTCATCTTTCCCTGAAAAAACAGAAAAGCAAATTAAATTACTGTAAGAAACAACTCAAGTGACTGCTACTGTTGAAACACTCATTTAGACTGAGTTAGAGGACTGAGTTAGAAGTCCACGACCTCTTAAAGGCAGGCGATGTTCACATGAAAGTGAAGTAGAGCTGGACATTTCCTTGTGATTTTATTTTACTGGTTCAGTTTTTCTTCTGTACCTTCAGGGATAATAAGAACTGGGAGCTCTTTATGACCTTTGTGGGAATTGCTGGTTCTCAGCATCAGTCGGAATTTAACCTTTTTGTGGGAATTTTCTTGGCTGCTACTAAAATATCTACTGCTCGTAAGGATAAAGTATCCATTTGAGGTGTTTTTGCTGTTCCCATATTTTAAGTGCATTGCTTAGGGCATCTCAGAGGCCATGACATTTAATCTGTCTTTTAAATATGTTTTTCTTAGGTGCTAAGCATTAAGGAGCGTCTCCACATTAGCCTCTTACAAGTACCCTATGTTTCTACTTCTGCAAGGGTAACTGAATTTTTTGTTTGGGTTCCTGAAACAAAGCTTTTTTATCATTAGCAGAATTTTAATGGAAAACTGTGGGGACTTTATTTTTCCAGTATTCTCAGGGGCAAGCAAGTTGCCTGTGGCTTCCTTTGCATTTGCCAAGCTGATATTGAGGCAGGTCTCTGAATAAGTACTGCACATGCAGAGACTTGATTTGTATATGCAAAGCAGTATTCCCCATAAACACGAGAGTGCTGTCGGATATCAGATTTTTGGATTTTAAATGGAAGGTCAAGAGCACATAGTTGAAGTCTTCCTTGTCAGCCTCTTAGCTGTGTCTTTACATATTTTAACAATGGATTAATTTTCAGGTCTGTTGATGCTCATTGTTTGTAATAATCAAAGGTTGTAAGTAAATCTCAACACGATGTCGTTGGGAGAAAAAAGGAAAAAAACCCACATTATTTTCATTTTGAAACATATTTTAAATTCAGCAGCAACTTGGGATAGACAGAGTGCATGCATTTATTTACACGACCAGCAGAAAGAAGATCTGTTCATTTTGAAAAGCGAAAGTTTATGGTTATTCGGAAGAGTTGGTGGCTGTTGCGGAGCGCGGCGGTGGGCGGGCTGCCCGCGGCGGCGGTCACTAGCCTTGGTGCTGAAACCCGGGCGCGGCGGGCACGGAGTGCGTTCTGCAACGCTACCCCCAGCTTCTGAATGATAAATATCAATATACCGTTTAAACAAAAATAGAAAAATAGACTGTATGAAACATTTCACAGGGTTTTTTTTGGGTGCCTTTGTTGTGTAAACAATTATATCTTACCTGTAGCTGAGTTTACAATTGAAGTTACACAGCGTGTTACAGGCATTTTCCCCGTCTATCCTTACGTAGAAGTTTTTTTCTAAGATCAAAGAGAAAAGGCACATTAAGTTCATCATGAAGATGCATGCAGAACTGTATGTAAGGTATTTCTTTTTAAGCGGTAAATTATTGTAATTAATAGTTTATGTATATTTCCTAAGCTTAGTTTACTTGCTCAGAATGCCATCTTAGAATAAAAAAAAAACAACTAGAAATAAAGAATTTTGGACTTTTGTGAAGAGTTATTGGGTTTATGTGTAATTGTGTTTTAGCCAGTTGAACTATATATGTGAGAAACTGATATTGAAACCTGATCCTTAAATTATAAAACAAATTTATGAAAAAAATGATCATTCTTTTGTTAAAAGGCTCTGTTCCTGTGTACAATTTCAGAAATTTTCACTTAGATTCACACATTATTTTGCAGATTAAAAGACTGTCTCTTTGTTCTTATAAAACTGCAAAAAAGTAATAATAGAATACTACTTAGTGCATTTACATGCAAATGGTTTGTTTAATAGAAATTAGGTTTTAATCTTATTTTTGTTCCCATTTTCTAATTTTGTAGAATATTTCTTTGCCTGAAAAGTAGCATATAAGAAATTGAGTACAGTATCTTTTAGAGGATTTATGGTAATGCTGCTGAATTTAGCTGAGCATAAACAGCATGGTGAGCCCCTCAGGGTCTCTTCATTTTCCTGACACACTCCACTGCTGCCCCATTAACACTTTGTCTGTTATTGCCATCTACTCAGTTTAATGAGTATCTTTGAATTTGAAGTTCTACATGAGAAACAATAGCTAAAATAACTGATGCACCTACTGCAGCTTTCAGCATAGTATCTTATTCCCTTTATATTTTTTTTTTAAATAAAAAGTACATTTCTATTCTTCAGTAGTGTAGTTACATCATGATATTTTCTTTAATTATGGTAGACACTAATCACAAGCACTGAGTAATGACTACAAATATGATGCTGGATCTGTTCTGTGTAGAAGGTAAACACATGCTGAATAGCTGCTACAGGAGGCTTTCCCTTACTTTAAAATTCATCCTGTTAATACTGACTCTTTAATGTGAAGAAGGAATAGTACTGCTGGAGACTTTGTGCTATCAAAGCAGAATTTTATATTTCTTCTAAGAAATCACAAGACAGAAGGACTAGGTGCTGTTTTTGATACCCGTATGAATCCAGCTAATGGCCGTAAAGGGTCAGTGTGTGGCTCATTAGATTGGATTCCTAAGACTGAATTTATCACATTCCTCTCAATACATGCATAAAACATCTTAAATTATTAAACAATAAGCTGTGTTATCAGACAAGGACTCAACCCGAATTAAAGCCTGAATAATGCTGCACTGGGTTGCATCATAGGATTTAAGAATAGTTCCAATGTTGCATTGATTATTGACTGATCTGCAAAAGGAAAAGATCACTCTAAGTTACCTTAGATATTTAACAGATACAGAAAGTCTTTGCAAGGCCAAATAAAAAGTCTGAATAATTGAATAAACTGCTATTCTGGAAAACTGAGGAAATCATTTGGATATTGGAACAAGTTTTTGTATTAAATGCATTTATTGAAAGCCTAATTTTAAAAGCTAAAACAACACATGAGTGATTTTTCTGTTCCTGGTAAGCTTGCTATCTCTTAGTAAAGGGTTTTTTTTGTTGTTTTTTTTTTTTTTTTCTCTTAGAAAATGAATCTGGAAGAAAATTGGTGAATCCAATCCAGTGGACCTACAAGCACTCTGACAGGCTCAGAGAGCAGAGTCTGGACCAAAGAGCAATTACCCCACCAAACGATTTCAGGTACAATTGACCTAAATATAGCACTCTCTTGAGATTATTGACAAGAGTTCATTTCCTGTAGTGCTTTTCCCATTTGCTACTCCTGGTAACTACTGTGATCTTATCTGCCTGGTGCTGCATGACTTCTGGGATGCAGCTAAGAGTTCTGTTGTGCATTATCTTTAAACAGACAATTCATGCTAAAAGAGTCATTTGCAGTTAAATTAGATGATGCATATATTATTCTTGCTGCTGAAATTACACAGAGCAGGAACGAGTGCCTGAATCCTTTTGGACCTGGGTGCACTGGAATTCTTTTTACTGTGAAGTCAGAAAGGTAGTACTAGTTAGTTGTAAATAAATAGGAACTTTTATTTCATTAAACTGTAACAGTAGAGTGAGCTGTGCAGGATGGATAGGTTGGAAAACTTGTTATTTGTTTCTTTGTATGTATATTTATCCACAAAGTATGGCTTCCCCTCGTGTCATCCTATCTCTAGGCACAATCAATGTAGTTGTCATGGGCTGGCATGAAAAACAAATAAGTGTATAAACCAACTGTGTAAGTGTACAAAATGTGGATGAACTAAATTCAGAGTCTGGTAATGATAAAACCCATTTCAGTTTTAAAGAATGCATTTGTCTTAAGTGTTGCTTGCAAACTTGTGCAAAATGCTGAATGTGTTTGCATTCCATGTGTGTGGAATATAGAGAAAATAGATGGAGTTCTCTTGGTGTTCATCACAGAGATTTTTTTTGCATCTTGTTTCTTCTACTGAATTCTTATTTGGAAAATCTATGCACTGCCCAGAAACTCAAAAAGCTTGTATGAGATTCCATGCTGAGCAGCTGTCGGGGAGCCATTTTTTACAGACCTTTACTAACTAATATAGCAAGACACAATTGTGCTATTGTTTTCCTGGATATCCCCTGTGTTTTCCCAAAAGAACATCAGAATACATATTTTATTAGGGGAGTAAACACCACTAGTAGTCATAGGTCCCGGTCCTCAAAGGAAGCTCAGGAAAAAGTTCAGTTGAAAGCTGAATAATTTATAAGATCGAGACACATATACAATATATTGGTCTACTGATTTGGTTCCTTTGATGATGATGGACAGCAGTTATAAATGTAGTTAGACTCAGGAATTCTATACTAAAATAAGATGAACCATGAATCAGTTAATTACATTACTTAATAATTAAGTTATTGTAGGGAGAATTTAGATTAAATATTGGAGAAAGCTTACCTCTGATTTATTTTTTCCCAATCTACTGTAATGAGTTGATGAGACAAAGCATATCACAGTGGAAAGCAATAGTAACTTCAAATGCAAGTATAATAAGAAGAAAGCAGTAAAATAATCTGTGCAGGTGGGATGAGAATATGCAAGGCATGAGTGAACGGATTCTCAGCTGGATAGGTTGAGCTCATAGAACTTCTTGTACTGTGCTTTATGATACTGAGAAATCTATGTAGTCCTTTCTGATGGACTGCAGCTGCTAAATAAAATAATTTTAAAGTTTGAGAAGTGAGGGAATGTACATGAGAAAATTGAATGGATTTGTGATGGGATCTTTCTGTTGTAGAGTCTTCCACAGAACAAAACCATTAAATAACCACTGGCTGGGGGGGGGGGGAATAAAATCAGTCCTGCCCCAACAGAGAGAGAGAACTCTTAAGCAGTTACCAACAGGCACAGAGTCTGAATTGTAATATTTGCTTTCTTTACATTTGATATTTTACAAGTAGAACATCTCGTAGTTGTATTGGCTCTTGCAGTTCTGCAAGCGCATACATAACCTTGCAGGCTAAACCCTGTTGGTGTGATTTTTGCTATTTTCTTTTTGCGTGCATAAAATATATCTAAAACTTGATCTTATATCTGCAGAGGAATACCAGATACACACATTTTGTTAATTATTATCTTTACGTTCTAGATACCTGACATGGCTGACATACAAACAGTTGTACATGCTATAGATGAGTCAGTCTGTTCGAGACTTAGGAACTAACCCTTGAAAACCTCATGTAAGGTCCCTTCGCTATGTGAGTGGTCTTTCTAAGGATTGCTCACTTCTGCTGATGACAGAAACATCATTCTGGGCCTTATATTAATCTTCATCTTGTGATACATTATGGACCCAATGAAAGGTACAGCATCTTAAGCATTTTTTACTAGTTTTTTGACATCTTCAAGGGACGCTCTGATCCCTTACAGGATGCAGACCCATAGAGAACAATATCATAGATTAAGGATTTTAAGGCACTTTATCCCTGCTGTTTTATTCAGTTTGCCTGCCACCGTGGTGAAAAGACATAGTAAAGCAACCCTAATTAGGCAGTGCAGGAATCCCTGGTATGCAACATTCTTCTTAGCCAGCTTTATATTCTTCTTGCTTGTTCTACAGTGCCTCAGGGAATGACAAAAGTCTGGTCCATTAATTAGAGAATTAGCTTAGAGTTGGGAAAGATGAGTTCAGCTTTTGTCTATGCCACAAACTTCCTGCAATACACTTAGCTAAGTATTGAGCAAAATCCAGCAAGACCTAAGGATCGGGGATCGTGACTGCATTTTCCCTGCTTTTGAAGCAGAATCAGGTGTCCTTCCCTGTTTGCGGTATCTTAGTTACACCACTTAAATAATTGAGTAGTCAGAAATCTTAGCTCCCCTCATTAGCGGAAAAGAATTCTCTCCGTTTCTCTACCATACTGTTCTTATGTAAGGATATTGATGGAATGGCAGGGATGCAGAAAGCAAAATAATGCCTTATGTTAGTTCAGACAGAGTATTACAAATTTACTGTCATGATGACAAGTTTATGTTAGCTCTTGGCAGTGTAAGTCTTCCTAATATGACCTTCTAAAAAAGCAAAGTTCATCAATCAAAATGTCACATGTTGCTAAATTTACAGTTTATAAATTACCACTCTAAATTTAAGTAGTAGAAATCATTGCATAAAATTGTGCTTCTTTCTCTTTGTCTCTCTCCAGACTTAAGTGGTTTCAAAAATGAGGCAGTAGGCTCTTTAAATTGCAGTTTCTAGGCAGCATCTTTGCTCCTGTGAACAGGCATGGTTGTTTATATTGCATGGGCCAGCCAACTGTGATTGATCACAGGCTGCTGCTGATGTTAGCACGCTAAAGAGAACAGTTACGTTAAAGCTAAAAACGTCAGGGCAGAGTCATATCACCAATAAGAATGCAAAAAACCCCAGATTCTTGTGTTTTATTGTATATGTAGCTCAGCCTGCCAGAATACCTAATCACTAAATCATCCTGAAAATTGTTTGGGATATAAAATCAAATCAAACCCGCTATCAAAGAGCATGGTGTCTCCTCACTGCACAAGCAGCTACATGTATAAATCTCAATTCCCTACCAAGGGGACTACACAACAAAAGTAAAAATGTTTTTTAAGAGAAATCTGATGATGAAAGAGCTTGTAATTGTTGCAGCAAACACTTAGAAAATATTGGAGTAATTGGATTAAAAGAGGTAAAAAATAATTTTGCTAGATCGTTACAGCTTCTTAAGGCTGAATCCCTCTTTTCTACTACTCTAGCATTTTATGAAGGAAGGTTATCATGGAGCTTTATTTTGACCCGTTTCCAGTTTTTAGCATTGTTATGTGATCTTAAATGATTCTTTTGTCTTTATGAATTTTGGGTTATAAATTTTGGTGGGCAAAAAAAGTCTTAGCACATGTTGCTCTTTTCCACTTCAGAAGAATGACTATGCGTTGCTTAGCTGCTATATCTAACTGAAGTATTTCTTCTGAAGCCAAGGAAGACACAGAAGACTAATCTGAAAGCCAAGTGAAGTTAAGAGAAAGACTTCATTGATCAAATAGGGTTTGGATCAGGGTTGAGTTAGGTCAGAACTATGCTTTTTGTACAGTAGAAATAAAGCTTTTATTAAAAAGCCTACGTATAAAAAGACTTTCATACATTGACACAAAAGAGGTGCGGAAGTACATTTCTACAGCAATACATTCATCACTGAAGAATGCCAAGGAAAGGAATATGCTTGATAAAAAACTATAAAGAATCTTATCCAGTAGGTAGCTAAAGTCAAGAGAAGGTACGTGTTTTCTAGTCAGTCAAAGCTATAATGAGAAACTGTTTTAAAAAGGTTTTTAAAAGCGTGGTGGGAGCACAAAGCATGCGTTGATTCTTAGGAGCTCAGCAGTCCTATCTGTATACAAATGCAAATACAGTTTATGACTCTATAGTATGTCCTTATTAATATTACTGAAAAAAAATAATTAAAGAAAGAAGGGTACTCTAAAAGTTTCCTCTCTTCTTCCAAACACATTTTCGAGAAGGTGCAGAGGAACTAGACACTACTATTTCACGGTCACCTCGCGCTTTTTCAAGAGGTTTGGGACAGAACAGGGCATTGCTGCTCAGCAGCTCTCAGTAGTATTGTCCCCAGATGACCTTGTGGATGGATTTCTCTCTCTCTCTTTCTATCTATTTCTTCAAAATCATACAGAAGTTAAATATTGCTGAAAATAGCATTCACTCTTGTTGTGCTCCCTTTTATGGCTTCTAGGGTGAAATTTATCTGTCCTAATGTAGATTTCTTTTATATCTAAATTATCTTTGGCTGGGCTGCCTTTATAGTCAATGGAGAGAAATAGACACTTTTAGGGCATGATTCATCTCTTCGGAAGGTAGACATCTAAATAGGTCATATGAATCAGACTGCAGAATAGCATATTCCTTACTAGTGAGAATAAAAGAAACCTAGGGATCAGCTTAGATGTTGAAGCCTGTACTGCAGATATCTAAAGTTAAGTGAAATGAACTCTATGTCTATAGGAACGAAGTCAGAGCTCAAAGTCAGAGGAAAGTATCTTACTCTTCAGGAAGCACCTTTTCCTTCAGAGCTCCTGGTTTCACTGCACTGGGGCGCATGTTCGTAGTCATAGTCATGAGGTGATATATTGAAAAAAGATATTACACCCCCCCTTCTCCCACTTAATATTTTAAGATGTGAAAATGAATAGATTTTGTTGTGTGGAATAGGTAATTTATATACATCTATCATCAGTTATTCCACTGGTTCCACAGTGGCATCATTTTTTTACCTTGTCTCTGCTAATAATCTGTATGTACAGGAGACAAGTAGACAGAGAAGTAAAGGTATGCAATTAATTTAGGCTAGTAGACTAATTTAAATTGTGTCTCCATCATAATCATTGCTGTTAGTGCCAGAATTTCACTAAACTCCCCAACAGATGAGGTGGTTAGTACAATATACCCTAAAGTCCCCACAATGACTATTTTCAAATGCTAACAAATTAATTCTGCAGAAAGGAACTCTGCTTTAATTTGGTTGTGCTTGCTTTAAGTATCAACCATAAGCAATAAAATGGAATCTACGGGAACAACATTATTGATTATGTATTTAAAATACAAAATCAAGAAATGAAGACCCATCTAAAACACTTCAACACTAATGCAGCTTTTTCATATGCCACTCTTCTCCCATTGTTTGCAAAAGTCCAGATCCCAGCAAACCTGCAAGACTTTTGTCAGATGCATACCCAGGAGTAGCACAAGGATGACAGCCTGGAGTAAGCAGATTGCTAGTGAGGCTAGCAGGTGCCAAAACATGCTGTTTCATGACCCAGTGTAAAGATGCCAAAAATAATCTCAAATGTACTTCAGTAAATAAATGCAAAAAACCCTCAGGCTTCAGAAATACAGTCTGTAGAACTGTCTGAGATTAAGCAAGAAACTTAAAGCTGGAAGACCAGCGTTCTAATTTCTGCTCTGCAGCGGATTAGCTGTTTTCAGGTGGTGATGCCTTTTGGCTAAAATCTGTACTTTGCCATTTAAATAGATGTCATGTTTTTCAAAAGGAATTGGGAGCAGAACTATGATGGATTCCACAGATGAAAACATGAAATTAAGTTGAATCACATGCAAATGTTGACCAAATATCTTTACCTTATTTTCCCTGTCTTTCAGAGTTACAGTATTTAGTTGTCTTTGTTTATAGTAGTTTCAAATGTGTAAACAGCAATAAAAATTGCTCTGTAAGTGTTGTAAAATCAGTTTATCTTACTATTAAAGGTAAAAACCAATTTGCTGTAGATAAAGTAAGATACAGATGGCTGTGTTAAGCAGTTGCATTTATCTTTAAAGAGAGCACTACCAGGACTGTGCTAAGTGAACGTGAACTTACAGAATGCACTGTGAAATTGTCAGAATCATTGAAATAGTCAGTACTGTGTGTTCAGTATGTAAAATAAAAAACAGTGCAGTAAAATGTATGGCTGAACTTGAAATACAAAGGCGGGGTGAAAAGGAGTTTAAAAAGCAGGTGTGAAATTTTATTTGCATTTTAAATATTGTATTTAAATTTGAAATCCCTCTGCCACTGTAGCCCTTTGCAAATCTGCTGCAGAATGTATATTGTGTAAGATATCTAAAAGTTGCTAAGAAATAGTAATTATGACAGAGGAATGATACTTGCTATAGTTTGTAGACACCCAAAGAAATGCCCGTGTGATAAAACTTTCAGGGTGAAAAAGTATTTCCATGGTAACAAGCACTTTATCTTAAAATTTGGTTATAAATGCAAAGCCAAGGAATCCAAAATTTAAGAGGTAGAGTATAGTAAATGATGTAGGAGAGACAGGAGCCTGACCTTCTGAAGTTTGTGAACATGAGTATACAGTGCATGCTCTGAAGTACCCACGGAGCTGGCTCTGTTTAAAATGTCAGTGTTCTTTATATAAGAGATTAGAAAAGCAAAATCTTGTATGCAGTCTGCCTATTCATCAGCCAGGCACATAATTCCTTTGAACCATGGTAAGCCAGGCAGTGCACACTGAAAAAAAAAAAAAGAGAGAAAGCATCTTTTTAAACTGAGATTTTACCTTAAATACGTAGCCACGTATTACAAATGTGATGGGTCATATCTTTGAGTGCAAGTGAGAGCAAGGAATGAACTCATTGAACAACACCTGATCTCTGGTTATGAGACATAGTCGTTCTTAGATGACAGAGTATTTCAAATGGAAGCCACCTAATTAATCAGATATACAGGTATATCTAATCATATGTACACAAGGAGCCTGTGGTTTTCACAGGCAAAAACTCGCATCCATACGAAAAGATGAAGTGAAGGTTTGATTTGGCTTAATGTTGTATGTATTTGAACAGGGCTGATAAAAAAAATATGTGTTTTGGCTCTGCATCTCTTAGGGTCCTACTGGCTCTTTGTCTCAGCGTCTTTTTCCCAGTAGTCTGTGTAACAAACCTAAAAGTGATGGCTTGGTTTCAAAGTTTGGTGTGGTATTTTCTTCAAGGTTTTAAGATGCCAAAATAAAGGTGTCTACATGCAGATGTTTTGCTCCCTTCTTAGTCAATGGAGTTGGGGCAGCGGGCGACGGGCCTGCTGAATCTCTTTATACGCTGCGCTGACTTTACTGACTAGGTATCCACTGACTACATTGGAAGTCTTGACAGTGCTAGCATGTACATAACTAAATTTGATCTTCAGCTTTCCTTCTCGTGATATCATCCTTTTGGAATATCACCCTGCATTGTCTGGAGTGGTGTAAGCTATATGTACAGCAAAGTAATTCAACCAATCTATCATGTCCTATACAATTTTTTCATATTTTATTTATAATTTCTTTTGTTAGAGAGGACTTCTAGATTTTATAGAATACTGAATGTCAAAAATAATTGAATTAAAGTCCAGATTTTAGAAGGCGTTAGGTAAAGGTGGACATCTAAGGGTATGCACAGAAGTTGTCATGGAAATTAAGTGTCTAACCTGTCTGAAAATCAAAATGGGTTACGTAAATAATTTGTTAAAGTATTTAGTGAAATCTGTTAAATGTGAGCCTGCATTTCTGGGCATTTCCTTCTACCTCTATGAATATTTATAAATATCCCAATATTTAAATCCATTTTACTAAGTTCAAAGAAGCTGTGCTTTCTTAAAGAGTAATTTATGAGTTGCAAAAAGTCAATGGTTAATCCTTATGGGAAAACCCTTCAGGGTCAGATGGAGCCTAAATGATTTTCTTAAATTCTTTTGTAGAGATTAATTAACTTACTCTTTGCAGGGAATGTTACCACATAAAACTTATGCTCAGTGCAAACAAGAAAGTTGTATAATAAGGGAATGGCCAGCAGAAAGGGTCTGCATTTACTTTCGAACCATAAGAACAACAAAACACTGGTTTGTTTAATGGACAGTGGTTTTTTTCCTGTTCTTACTTACAGTCTTACAAAGCTGCTGACAGTCTGTCAAAATTGTGAGCACAGTAACAAGAACAATAATGAAGACCCAGTGGTCTTTGGTGAGAAGGCTTGGAGAATTTGTAGAAAAGGAGAAATGCCTCACTTAGGATCGTTTCCTGTGTCCTGTACAGATCCCACCAAGCACTCTCTTACTCTGTGATGATGGGTATTCACTGAAACAGACCCTTCCTCACCTCCTTTTTATATGTTTCGTAGCAGTCTGGCTTTCCGGGGCCCTGAGAAACACACTGAAGTTAATGGAAGCTAAGTATACTCTTTACTTGGGAGAATCAGTCATAAATTCCTTGTTGAACTTGTGTAGTTTAATTAATCCAAGGGACAGTGGTAGGCAGCAGGAACTACTGTGCTGTAGCATATTACATAGAGGATGGTCTCTATCCTTTAACTTGTCTCTTTTGTTGTTTATGATGCTAAAGGAAAATTTTCACTAAAATCTGGATCCAAAATTTTTGCAGAAAATAGGAATAATTGGTAATGAAATAGTCATTCCAATATTCCAGTTGTTTTAAGTCATTCCAATATTGCATTTCCAGTAGTCAAAAGTAAATTCTGTTTTGAACTAGATGAATGAAATACAGATGGTTAATATGTCTTTTAATCAGATCTCAGCAGGATCTTCAGTTATTTCCTATTATATGTTGAAAATCTACATTAAATAGTCCAAACACTCAAAAGTTAATACATGCAAGAATTAACTTTGTTAGGGGAAGTTAATTTAATCTCCCCCATGCATATGCATTATGAAGACTTCTTTAATTACATGATCATATGTTATTTTTCTTACAAGACCTTTTCCTCATTCAGTTCACAGAATATATGATAGTCACTTAATGAGCAGCTGTTCGATATTTTGTTTTCTTGATGTTGTTCATTGTGTGGCCCCATACCTTGTTTACTACAGAGTATTTAAGCCTTGCTCCGAAGACAGAATTATTAATTATTATTAATTTCCTTTTGGGATTTTCCTAGTGATTATCACTATAGCATCTAAGTGATGAACAAACATTAAGTTAGCTTTACTGCAGGCCCCTGAGATTGGAGGACAACGTGATTTCCATTTTATGGCCGGGGAATCGTGGCCCAGAGAAACTGTGTTCAAAAGGTGCCACTAATCTAAAAGATCGGCCTGAGGCCCTGAGATCCAAAAGCCTCGACTCCTTCCTGTTATATAGAACTTTTCCAACTCAGGTCTTCCTGTTTCCAGCTGTGTCTCTAAGCACTTCTGCAAATTCAAATGCCTCATCTCAATGAGTCACATAGAAAATGGAGAACATACTCTTAGTGACCACCTGTAACAAAAGGGGTTTGAATGACTACCATGGGAGCTTTATGGCAAGAAAAGACAGACTAGGCCGACATCCAATTACCTTAACCAGTCTTTCTCATCTTGCAGTGCTGTCCCATTTTTTTAGTGCATTTCTTCAAAATTCTTCTCCGAATGAAGCTTCTTCAGTATACAGATCTGATTCATCCTTACAGCAAAGCCATCTTGTGCACTGTATGAGGCAGGTGTATTCTGGGAAAAATGGTATATGAGTCATACCGTTATGCTCTATCATGATGCTCGTTCACAAGACAGGGAAAAATTAGGTTATATGGGCAACCTGGCACCTCTGACATCTTTGTCCTTGATTTGGTCATGTTAAAAAAATATTTTAAAAATTTGTTTGTGTGGGAAAAAGAGTGAGACAGAAAGAGATAGAGAGACGCAGAGAAAGATGAAGAGTACACACTTGCCGTTTTAAAAATAGAAACCCACAAATATATCTTAAACCCCAACTGAATTATGAGATGCTTGGAACCTTAAAATTCCCCATACCGTGTTGTACCATTCTTCTGTTAAAGCAGATGCATGGAATAATCTTCTGTGAAAACTACTGCTGGAGAAATAAGATACAAGATACTTTTTCCTTACCATCAGACTCAACAGATAATTGCTGACGGCACAGGAATCGTGAGAAACTGAAATTTGGCTCCCAGAAGTCCCAAAAGGGTTTTTTAGTCATTATTGATTCTCTGCTCAATTCTCAATGACCTTTTCTACCCCTTATTTCTCCATCCGTTATAACTCTGAGTATAACCCAATCCTGTGTCCTTAGCAGAACAGTTCTATTTCTCACTGCCCCACTGGCTTCTTGTCCCCTGTTGTTCTTTTTTTATCCCCAGTCACTGCCCGAGTACTTGTTCTTTTCCTCCTTGTCTTCGGTGCCTTTCTACAGTCAGTGTCTATACGACTTCTTCCCTCATTCCTCCAGGGTTGAATTCCCAGGCTTTTGTATGTCCTTCTCATTCCCACTGGCTCTCCAGCCAGAGCTCCATCATCAAGCTCTTTTTTCAGTTTCTGTGCCTCCAACCATCCATTGCTCATCTCTTTGCACGCCTGTTCCAAATACTACCGTTGAATGCTGGCTCTTTCTCTGTCTTTCCTCTCTGCTGCTTCATTTTCCCTTGGACTGGACAGTAGGGAACTAATCATGTCTTCATGTAAATGCCACTGTAAATTTGAGAGCAGAGCCTCTGTTCACTCTAGGACAACATTACATGAGTTTCATTTTCTTTGCTCAAAATTTGGGCTTAGTAAGTATAGGAAACCGTGACTGGTACTCAAGACGTGACCCTATTCCAGGCAAACTTTTCTAGTCCTGCTTGATACTTACCATGCCCGCTCCTACTTAAGCATTTCTGCTTTTTCTCTTCATTGCTGATCACACTTTATATGATCATCAGTCTTGAATCCAGACAGATTCTGCTGGATGAAATGAGACTTTTGGGATGTTGCGTGGATGCAACCCTAGTATTCAGCACTGAAATGAGACATACTGGCTATTTGAGTTACAGATGCACCTCTCTACACATCCCAGTAACAGCTGGGTAGGTTAATCTCTTCCTCACTCAACAGACTGTTAATGTGATGTAATAGCTCGGACAGAGCCTATGCAGAAAAATACTGCAATACCAATCTATGGAAATTGGACAGAGCCATATACTCTTAGTTCAGTTTACTTCCTGCACACTCGTATAAGGTTTGAATCCAGAAGGGATCACTGGTTTATCATATATTGCTTAACACAGGCTGGATAATTTTATCTGCGTAGTCTTATATTGTTCTATAGGTGATGATGGCTTAATCATTATTTGATCTTGAATTAAAAATATCAGAAGGTGATGGATTTACTTCTGTCCTCCATAACTTGTAAAGCTTTGCATCACTTCGGAAACATTTCCAGAAATTGTAGCCAGCTCCAAGAGGGCCTGAGCTAACATCTTCTTGTGAAACTGGTGTTCCATGTGGAAGGAAGCTAGGTAGTACTGGGAAATACTCACTTTGCATTGGTTAATTACTGTATTTAATTTCATGCTTTCAGAATGCACAATTTCTTGGAAGCATCACAATACTGCTTTCTTCTCCGCTGCTTCTGGCTCTTTCACTCCACTACACTTTGCTTTGTCATTGTGGTGCCTCATTCTTTTCCTGGCAAGGGACTTGGAAGAGCACATGATCAATAAAAGATTTGGGAAAAAGATGCCAGGACAGTCTAAGCTTTATAATGAAGTCTGTGGGGAATATTTTCAATGAGGGCAAGAATATTGGATTTGGAACAAGACAATAATGATGGTTACATTGATTAGAATAAATCTGGGAGACATGCTCAGTTCCCTGCCTTGCTCACATCATCTGACTGCTCGTCTTTCTGTGACACAGTTCCTTAACAGTAAAATGGGAATAACACTGTCTCACGCATGTTAAAATAGATACCTCAGAGATACTGTAGAGAGGAGAGAGACACTGTTTACACGCAACTAGAGGAGTATTATGGCTTGTATGAGTACTGTCATTGATGGTATGTCTCGTATGAATACTATCGTTGATGGATTGGGAAGTTTTAAACCTAAGACAACCTTCTTTTGATTTGCACAGTTCTGACCATTGTTTTATTACACCCGCTCCCCTCAAGTGATACTCATGCTTTCCTGGTTTGTATTGCCTTCCAGCTTCTCACAGCTACTCGCTACTGTTCATATTTCACCACTGCCCCTGTTCCTCCAGAATTCCCTCTGTCTTGCCCTTTTACTTTAAATGTGTTTTCCCGCAGCCCATTACTCTGTGCACAGCAGCTTTCTTTTCCTTTGACCTGTGTGCCCCAAGTCAGTGCAGAGGGACTTGTGGGCTGCATGACGGTGGTGAGGCACTGAGAGCACATATACCAATGAGAAGATGAATGGAAATAACAGTCAAATACAGTACAAATATCTAACTACTCAAGGGAGAAGAAGGTATATATATCTGTTTTCACTGCAGGACTGTCTGAGTTGTGTGAAATACCTCTTTGATCTGAATGACATGTTCTTAACTCAGGAGAAGTTGTGGAGTTAAGAACAGCCTAATTGTAAGAGAGAGGAACTGAGCTGTGCACTGACCATGTCTGTACTTGTTATGCTTACACTGTCCTGTTTGTCTTTGAAGATGGGGTAGCCCAAGGCAGATGTGAGCTCTGTTGATACTACATCTCAGCATAGACAATTACGGAATATGTCCTCACTGTTCATCACTGAGGTGTGTGTGTTTAGGGACATATTCCATAATTGTCTATGCTGAGATGTTCTAAAATTATTCCCAAGATAGTTCTGTTATGGGAAGACCCATCTGTCTTCTGGGGATGAATTGTTCAAACAGCAGAATTCAACCACTGTGGAAGCGAGTTGAGTCTTTATTCTTGCTGAAAGACCTGCATAAGAGTACAACCAGATTCGAGCTCACACAAAGGATAATGGCTTAGGTTTATGTGCTGCCAAAGTTCACAGATTTTCCAACGGAGGGTTAAGACTATTAAGTGTAAAGCCTAGATCAGTTACAGCCTTGACAGCCACCAATCACTTAGCTTTGAGCACATTGTGCAGTTCCCAGTTCACACTGGTCTTAAATATTGACTAACATTGCATGATGAATAGCTCAGACCATTTTGTAGAGGTAGATCCAAGCAATTTTGTAGAGCTAAGAACCTATCCATACTAGGTCACATTGGACAACAAAGAAAAACAGCATCAATCCCTTCCTTCTCCAGGAGGTAGGAATTGTGTAGATCCCAGCTGACGTGAACTAGTGGTCAAGAAAATGGACCCTCAGAAAAATAACAACCAAGACTGAAGTGTTTTCTCTAAGCAAAGTAGACACAGGCATGCAAAATCAGTCCGCTTCATACACAGTTCAGGAAAATGGGACATAGTCTCAAGATAGCTGTATTTCTTGCCAAATTATGGCTTAAAATGTAGATGTGAACCAGGAATTATGATCAGCGCAGAAATGTAACGAATTTTCATGGAGCTAGTAAATCGGTCCTCCCACTAGGTTTGTACAAACCTGTGTATTAAATGCAGAGGCAACAAAGGACCTTCGTGGCTGCTGGATTTCACACATGGCACAATGATGACATGGTCTGATTCCTTGAGATAGTCTAGTTACTAGAGAAAGAGATTTTATCGCATTCAAATAGAAATATTCCTCTACAGAATCTTTTTTTCCTGACAAACATGTTCTAGTTCATACTTTTACATTTTTAATAAAAAACATATCAACTTTTCTGCTGATTTGGTCTGAGTCTGGAAAGTCATGTTTTTAAATTAAGAATGATGGGCCAGATCCTACAACCTTATTTATGTGAGTAGTCCCACAGTGACTCCTCTATTTATCAGTGCCGAGGATATCTAAGATCAGAAAGTTCTTTCCTTTCATTTCCTGAAAACTAGAAGACAGAAAATTATTTCCAGTTCTCAGTGAAGCTTTAGGATGACTGGGGCTTTGTCCACCGTAACTGAGTTTACACTCCCTAATGATTTGTAACTTTCTTATCTTTTTTGTTTCTGAGTGATGCATAATGAGTACTTGAGCACAAACCGAGCTAAAATTGGGGAAAGTAAAATGAAATACACATTGATACAAATGCAGTATTATCTTCAGTCAGAAGGCCTGTGTTCTACTAAAAGTATTTTTCATGCAATACCTGCCTTTCTCCTTTCCCGTACATGCACTTAGATAAACCTTGGCAAAGCAAATATTTTTTTTTAGCATGATTTGGTGAGAAGGAGTTCCTTGGACAACTGGAGTCAGACACTGATTCTTGAGTTGTTACAGGCAGAAGATGTTGACATCAGAAAATCAGCTTTTTGTTACCTAAATAAGCAGCTTTGATTGTGTTTTTGATACAGAATGTGTAAGAGCATTTTAATACTCCTATGCATGCCATTTGTTTAAGATCATGTGCCCCTTAGTTTTCATTGTATTATTATTACTCAGAGAGCTTTTTATATTACAAGATACCTCTAAGGAATATAAATTTTTGAATATTCAGCAGTAAAACTTGCTGACACGCTACCTGTCATTGCTAAATATTATAAATGGTGCTTTTATTTTGATTTTTTTAAGTGTTTCTTAAGAACTTGACTTTTCAGTTCACAAAACCAGCGGATTATGTTCTAACCAGATATCCACTGGAATGCACAAAGTCACTGCCAATCACCATTTTTCCTGCATTTACCTGATGTTAGTAATTGGTAGGGAATGTACTCATTATTGTACGGCCAAGTAACAGTAGTCCTGTGACAGCTGCGAGCAGCTGGAAAAGATTAGAGCAACCTCTAAACTGCTCTAAACTTTATAAATGCTGCTGCAGAGAAGACCCTACACTAAAGATGTGATCCTTATTCTCTTCTTCTGCATAGTCAGGAATCTGTGTCTCTGTTTTATACTTTCAGCCATTTGACACTGAAAGTTCAGAATTTGGTTGGGGCACAGATATGTAAGGTATAATTTACCAGCAAAAATGCCTTTAGAAATCCAGGTCTTCTCCTGCACCTGTTCTCTCCTTGGAAGAAGAATAGTGTTAACTAAATAGTGGGAGTCTAACATTCTGTTATAGCAAACTCCTGGTACAGCTGTCACAGTTTCTTTCTCACAATCTTCCAAAATCCTGATAGAATGTGGGATTTTGATCTACTCACATGGCCCATTGTACTCCTCTCTGATGTCAAATATTAATTGAATCTAATCTTGATGAAAGATTTGCCTATATCCCATATTGTTAGCCTATTTACTGTTTCCAGAGAGGCAAAGGACTCTGAAATTTTGGTGTGGTCGTTAATGTAAGAATGTTTCATGTTCATAAGAAAAAATAATCTATTATACTCTAAAGAGCAGAGACTTCCAGAAATATGTTACTTACAACTATGGTAAAAGGTTTCCAACGTATTTATACTTCTTTTACTAATTATTAACCTTTAAAGCATGAACATGGTGGTTTTGTTATGAAATGTAACTATTAAATTGTTATTTATGTTTAGTTTTCCCTTTGGTTCCCTTTAGTTTTTGGGTTGGATCCACTTGTCTTGGTATCTTGAGGTCAGATTTCAAAGGTGATTCACATTCTTTAAGACATGTACAGTACTGACTGGGATTTTATAAAGGGCCCAGACTGCTAAGCTGCTTATATAGGAAATCGCATCTCCATTGCTGAGACTTAGATATAAGCGCTCCTGCACTTTCGGATATGAAGGTACCTTTAAAAATCTTTTCCTAAGGGCCCATATTGTACATCAAGCTGTATTAAAATCCTGATGATTTCTTCACACACACCCAAATTGATAAACTGCGAAATAATTATTCCATCTTTCCAGATTATCTGCCCCTCTTCTGTCCTTACACAGAATCACACAGTAATTCAGGTTGGAACAGATCTCTGAAGGTCATCTAGTCCACCCTCTTGCTCAAAGCAGAGCCAACTTCAAAGGTAGATCAGGTTGCCTGGAGCCTTGTGCTGCTTTGAGTGTCTCCAAGGATGGAAGCTCCAGATTCCACAAGACTCTGTTTTTTTGTGTACTCTGTTCCACCCTCATTGTGATTTTGTTTTGTTTTTATACAGCTAGCCACATATGCTACTGTTCTACTGATCTGATGCAGATGTAGATGCTTCTCATCTGTTCCTCTTCTCTAACTCTTTTCTTTTCCCCAGTGATCCCTTTTTACCCTATTCCCTGACCTGTCTTCACTTGTCATTTTCTCTTGATTTTCTGTTGACCATGTCTCTTTAGCTTCTTCCCTGTGTAATTCAAGAGTGTATTAGTCTTTGTCAACGTTTCCTTAGGAAACCATCCTGACTCTATTTCCCTCTCTGTTGCTTCCCACTGTTCCTCCAAGATCACTCAATGTGCTATTTATGCATTCACATTCCATTGTGTTAAAAGCATCGGATCTTCAGTGCTATTATAAACCCCTTCAAACCTGGCTTCTGACTTCCTTGTGAGCTGAAACCACTCTTGCCAAATTACCTAATGATTCTCTCTCAGCCAATTCTTCATCCTTCTCTAACACTGTCAGTTTTGATCTTATTAAATCTCATCATACCTTGTATCTTTGACTCCATTCTTTACTTGTTTTCCTCCTAAAACCTTAATCATTCCTTTCGTTCATCCTTTGAGGCCCCCTGATCTGACTTCTGCCAAAATCCTAAGGAGTTTTAGTTTTGATCCATCTCTCCTCTCGTTTTACACATCACCTCTACAGTCCTATCCACAAATAAATACAATTGACATCTCTGTGCTGCTGACTCAGATTTATAGCTGTGCTCGAGATATTTTAATAGCAGCTCAAGGTGGGCATGATCAAAAAAGGGCTTCCCTCTTACACCCTCCTTACTGTTTATTCTCTCAGCCACCAACTTGTCTGTCAGGCCAATAACACAGATGTTACCTTTGACTCGGGCCTCTTCAGATCCTCCTGTCAAGGCTACATCTAAATATTTCAGATTCCTTTTTCTTCATAACACATCTAAGCTGTGGTTCTTAATCCCATACCAGTAAGTCTGGTGAAGTTCTCTTGTGGTGTATCTACACACTGTATTACAGCATACGTTCTAGACCTGGCATGATGTCTGTGCAGTTTTTTGCTAGAAACCTTTGGCAATATAATAGTAAAAATACTTAATATGTGAAATTATTAAAAATAATTAATATATGAGTGGGTAAATTGTGCATTGTTTAAGTATGTGTGAATATGATGCAAGGTGGAAAAATTGCAGTAGGAAAACTAATCTCAGGAAGTCCACTTCATAATAGTCTGAACTATCACTGTCAAGTACAGTTTTATTTTTTAACGTCATCCTTGCCTTTCTGCTGCACTCAGCATGTAAAGTGTGCATTACTGCTATATTGTTTATCCACCACTTCTGATAATGCTGAATTTAGCTCGGTGTTACCGTACATAGTTGCACGAGAGAGGAAACTCAGGTGGATCCTTTGCTTTGGGTTTCTTTGTGATAGTTTTATCACTCAGCCATACTGCCCTTACATACATATTTTGACAGATATTAATCAATGCTGTAACTCTGCATTTTGTTGTCACATTGAATCTGCAGTAAAAAATCATTCTACCCGTAAGGCAAACAGGATCCTGAAAATTTGCATGCTGTTCACCTGGTGTGCTCACTCTTCATCGCAAGATTAAATATTCTTCTGAGGCTGAAAAATAAGCTTAGCAAAGTCAACATTTATGCCAGTAATATAGTAGAAAATGTAAAACGTTCCCGAACTCAGAAGTCAGCGAAGCTGCTGAAATATAAGTAAATGCTCAGAACAAATTTAATTGTATCATGGTGTAAGCATACGAGTGTTGCTTCCTGGGACAGACAGTTGGCTGTGTGAAAGACGGGAGAGAGTAAGGGCAAAGAGGAAGGCATGAATTCAGTTTCCGAACTGTTTCTATTTTGAAAAGCTTTTTCATTTCAAAAAGCATCTGAGCATTTGAGATACAATAAGAATAGAGAGACTGCATATGAATTAAATTCCCTTAACATAATTTTTAAGACTTTTACAGTTTTTTTCCTCAAAAATGCCCCAAAACATGAGCAATGAGAAGGGCAGTATGGGCTGAGTGATAAAACTATCACAAAGCAAACCAAGAATGTTAAATAAATGGACGTTTCTTTTGCTTTAAGTTTTATAAGCCTCTAAATGACATTTTTTTGTATTTCACTTATATCCACTGACTTTGATTAAAACTCATCAGAGGTATTTGCGTTTTTATGGGATTTTTTCTTTTAGCTGTAGTGGATGTGACCTTTAGTAGCCTTTTTTATTTAAAAATATTCTCTGGGCCTTCCTCTGATTTGAGTGTTGTTGCCTCATCTGGCATTGAGATTTTACACCTTTGTCTTTTTCAAAGTAAAAGTGATTAGATGCGGGCGGTGCTAATCTGCAGATTATCTGGTACGGTACTGCAAAGCAGCGGAGCCGCAATCCCATTGCACTCTTAGCAGAGACAGAAGTTGAAGCTTTCCATGAATAAGGTCTATTTTCAAGACCTTAAATAGTCTTGGGAAACTATTTCAACACTCTGTAGTAAAGTTATTATAATCATGCCAGTGATGTACTGATATCCATTACTACAGCAAAGATAGGAAAATGCCCTGGCTTTGTATCTATGCTTTTAAAACCACTTGCTGATATATTTGCTGATATATTTAGTCTAAGCATGGGGTAGTGTTTTGAAACTGTAGTGCTGGGAAGAGTGGTATGCTGAAAGCCTTCGTTCAGTGTAGCATGGCTGGGGCAGAGGATTGCAGTTAAGCATATATACAATCCATAGAGTTGATTCTGTCCTTCTGTCCTTTCTCATATGCATACTATCTATCTTTTTGAAGAGGGAGTCACCTCTTTTTGTGTGCTCATAGCTCATACTGATAGCAGTCAAGGTCCGCTGGTGCTAATGCAATATAAATTGCTGTTCAGCAATAATAAGTTTAAATGCCCTAAGCCTATGGTATTTGCTGCTTGCAGAGGACGTAGACTGTTAAGATGCTATTCCTAGGGCTTTTTTTTTTTTTTTTGGCCGCCTTTGTTAAAGTCTAAAGAGTCACCCTGGAAAATAGGCAGGAGGAAGAGTTGTGGTTTGAGTGCTAGTCCATGGGGAGCTGGTCGAAGATCACTGCATTCATTTCACATAGGCCACTAAACAGCTCTCACCTTAACAACTTTTAGCCATTACTTCAGCTAGGTTGGATTTGAACTAGTAAGTAAAGGTGAAAGGCCCTATGGACCATTATTAGTCCCTTGTCACATAGCCCTCGTTTGCCTGTCATCTTATATTTGTGCTTTGTCAACGAACGTGATTCTGGCACAAAGCATCCAGAACTTTTGGTATGGACTACACAGGTATTGTAAAGCATCAGGCGACACAAGGGGTGTTTCTCTTAATAATTCAGGCTGCCTTTAATGCACCACATGAACTAGATTTTTTGTACATTTAGTCCTTAAAAGTCCCATTAGTTTCCCCCTTATCCCCCCATCTCTCTTTCTTTGCTTTGCAATAATATTTTCTGCACTGATGTGAAATTTTATGAGATCTTCTATGGAATTTTTCATTTTTTTTTCCTGACATAGAATAATAACATGAAAAACAATGGTAAGAAAAATTAAATTATTTCCACTGTGCTTCTTTCATTCACGTTATCTCTGCTCGTGTGTGTAAGTGCATGCTTGTATGTGCGTGTCCACATCCTTAATATCCCTGTTTGGGATAAAGTTCTGCGATGTATTACAAGCTCTGTATACCAGCACTGAAAGGAAGCACTAACCTTGCTTTAGTATGACTTTTAAGTAACAGCATAGGACCATGTGCATACTCAATTACTGGTATAATTTTGTGTGACCGTACTGGTACTGTGATACAGTAACTGTCATAAAACCCAAATGACATCTTTTGAAATCTGCATATTACCCCTTAAATCCTCATTGAATATAAATTATGGAAAACCAGTGAGGTATTTTTATCTTCCTAAGCCCCAGACATTGGTTACTATTCAAAATCTCTGCAATAACAACAACAAAACCCCCTGACACTCAAAAAGATTTCAAAATTATAAGTATTGTTACTAAACTGGGAATAAGGAAGTTTCAAGTTTACAGATCAATATCTATTCGTATTTCTTAGCTTGGAGGGTATATTCTTTCCACATTTATGAGCACAATTAAGTGTTTAATTCAATTAAAGGATAGTTTGTAGCTCTGCAGCATGGAAAGCCATATAAAGCCCTGGAAGCTGTGAAAATTGGCTCCACACCCGGGTAGCTCATGCAGCAAAGAATTAGCTGAAATGGGAAGCCAATTAGCAGCAAAACTTTTATGCAGCGCTAAGCTGTAGGCAGTGAGTTAGCCAACCAGGAGTTGTACAGGCTGCACAAATGAACCCTTTCTCTACTGACACACAGCAGTTTTAGGAAACCTTGTATGTCTGTGTATCTGCTGTTCCCACCTTGCTACGTAGAAGTGACATGTAACGGTGCAAAAACCAACCTCATTTGGGAAGGGAGCTGTCTCTTTAGCTCTCCATAAGGATAAAAAAATGGGCCTGGTGTTCAGATGGTTATTAATCATTAGACAGTGGTGAGCATTGTTAGCAAATATCCATCCTCAGAGCAGTCTTCACATATTGGATTCTACGCTCAGATCTGTCACTGTCAGCACAGGGTTTTCTTTTAACATCTGTGATTTTGTGTTTTAAATCTACATAATGAGTGGATCATTTCTGTGTAGTACTAAGGTGGTGAAACACATCTTGCACATCGAGCGAGCGCAAGTACCGGCCTGTGTGGTCAGGCTCGTTTTGCTTGCTGCCCAGGCTGACTGGACATCAGCCAGATCTGGCCCACCGCTCTTAGGGCTGTGTTAGCACAATCTTCTGCCTGAGCTAATTAATCTCTGACCGAATCTGCTTTGTGTCTGGCCAGATTGGAGCATGGGCAGAAGAGCTGGGGTCTGTTACAGTCCTGGATGTGCATAGACAAGCCCAGAAGGAGGGCTGGGTGGCAAAACAAATCATTTTCATAAAAACAGGTTGGCAGCTCTTATTCCACAGATCCAAAATTGCACGAACTCCCACAGCTTCTGTTTTATTGGCAGGGGTTTCTGTTTTCCACCTCATTGTGCAGGGTCACGCTGAGCGCCTCCCTCCACAGATTAGTGCCCTGTTTACTCTGTATGTTCAGAGATGTTCAGCTGGGGAGGCTCTCTAACTACTGCAGAGAGAGCAGGATGTGTCTCTGGGTGTTTATAACACCCTTTTGAATTCCTCAGATGAAAAGCGGAATATGCATGCAAAGTGTTATTATTGCAGGGATATTCAGAGGGAATACTGAGTGCCTGCAGGAAAATGAATTTAAGCTGCAATCCTGTCATTGCATTCCGTCTCGACACAATCAGAGTATAGGATCAGGACCATAATGAGAATCTATATTTGAACAAGGAGTTTAAAAGCAGCTTTTTAAAAGATCTGAAAATGTGTGTTTTCACTCCCTTGATCTGAATTTGGCAGCAGCGTAATCCCTGGGGGCTGCCATTTCAGTGATAGTTCCAACAGGAGACCCAGCCTAATGACCTGTATCAAAGCGAGAAGAACAGTGCTGCAGCCAGACGTACAGAAAGCTGCTGCTGCCAGGAGACACTGAGAACTGGGGATTGTTTCTGGAGCCACTCAGATGTGGGATTTGCCATCAACCCTGAGTTGTATTCTGAGCAGGATATTTGTGTTATTTGAATAGAAGAAACAAGGCAAAAAGCACAAGAAAAGTTCTAGAACCTGCAGAGTTGTGAAAAGTCTGGTGCTGCTTCATGTCTTTTGACTGCAGCTTTGATTTCCTTGATCTATCTTTTGATTTTCATATTCTATGTTAAAACATGTTAGTTATAGGTCATTTAAAAAGAAATAATTGTCTTAGCTTTTGGTTATTAAAAAATAAAGTGAGTTTCATTCCTAAAGTAATTAGGGCAATATTTTCAGTGCTCAGCTATCTGGATTTTTTGCTCTCTAAGCTCTAAGGCATTTTGGACTTTCCTCTTAAAAGTGCTTTCCTGGATGACCAATGCCATAGATTTGTCTTAGTTGTAAGCCATAGAGGAGAGAGGCAAATCCCTGTTATTTATATTAGTCTTGAATGAGATCAGAAACTGATTCATCTGGCAGTCAGGGATGTTACCTAGGGAATTCCCCGAGCACGTCACTCAGTCTGAGTAGAGTTATGGATATCTGTTGTACGAACCTGGAGTATGTTTACTTTTCACTTAATGAATTACACATAGTTCATGAAGTCTGACATATCACCGGTTCTCTAATGGCATTGATTATTCTCAGGCAAGGCATAGGTGGCTGTGGCCTTGTGATCGTAACAGCGGAGAACAGGAGGTATTTATACAATTGTAATGCTTGTTAAAATACATCATTTTGATTGCTAGTCATGTCTTATTATTTTTATAGAACATATGTCAGACCTGTCTTTTTATAGTGGATTCAGAAAGAGCAGGAACTTTTTTCGCTTTTTAGTTTCAGAATTATCATTGGTTTAGTACAATGCATTGTTTTGTGTAATACAAATCTGCCATACAGTAGTTATAAGGAGAACTGCCACATGAAATTCAATCAGTTCAAACACAAGTTTTTCAGTAGTTTTCTTCGTACTTTGGTAGCATGTCACATGTTTCTTTTAGACAAACAAATTAGTATTTTTTATTTCTTTAAATGTTGCTTTCTCCGTTAGAAGACCACCATAAGAAGCAAAGATAGCTGGCTACACATGAAGAAACTGTACCAAACTATACAGAAAAACATGTTTCCTTTTTCTTAAGTGGTTTGAGAGCAGCTTGCAGTCTGCAGTGCTGTAAGATGTGGTCTTAAGTAGGTCTCTGGATCACACTGGGCTCTCCATGCAAAGGCTGACTGCTAAGTTTTGCCCCACTTCCCTCCCAGCAATGTCTATAGGACAAGATCACAGCTTTTTGTCTCTCCATGTGATGTGACATTCCAGATGTGGTCCTGCTGCATGGCTTGTGCACACAGATCACTGCTATGTATTCCAAAAAAAGTTAGGAATTATGTTTTCTTGTTGTGGTCTAATGGACACCGTTTCCCACAGCATTCTCCTGGAGAAACTGGCTGCTCATGGCCTGGACAGGTGTACTCTTCGCTGGGTAAAAACTGGCTGGATGGCCGTGTCCAGAGAGTGGTGGTGAACAGAGTTAAATCCAGTTGGTGTCCAGTCACAAGTGGTGTCCCCCAGGGCTTGGTGCTGGGGCCCGTTCTCTTTAATATCTTTATCAATGATCTGGATGAGGGGATCGAATGCACCCTCAGTAAGTTCGTAGATGACACTAAGCTAGGCGGGCGTTTTGATCTGCTTGAGGGTAGGATGGCTCTGCAGAGGGATCTGGACAGACTGGACCGATGGGCCGAGGCCAATGGTATGAGGTTCAACAAGGCCAAGTGTTGTGTCCTGCACTTGGGTCACAACAACCCCATGCAGCGCTACAGACTGGGGGCAGAGTGGCTTGAAAGCTGCCTGGCAGAAAAGGACCTGGGGGTGTTGGTGGGTGGCCGGCTGAATATGAGCTGGCAGTGTGCCCAGGTGGCCAAGAAGGCCAACAGCATCCTGGCCTATGTCAGGAAGAGATTCATCCAGTGGGTCAAACAGCATGTAATTTAATATTGATCAGCTTATTCTTAATACTGTGTTTCACATTTCTTTCTTAAACATTTTGAACTTCAGCCCCTTTCTTGGCTGTAGTTAAAAGTATTAGAAATTGGTTAGTTGTCAGTTCGCTTCTGCATGCTCATGCCTTCTCTCGTCCTAAATCCCTCCATCAGATCCACAGTATGGATTTCAGATAAGCAGCTTAAATGAAGTATTAACTTGGCTGTAATGTGTGAGAGGGCTTTTCCAGGATGCATTCCCACCACACTGTTTGCCACTGGACCTAAGCCACTTAGTGCAAAAGCTAATGGGTCTTCATAACTGGGGATGTAGTCATAGGGGAACAGGCTGATAACCATTCCAGGATCCAAACCGCAATGGTCATAGGTATGTTAGTTGAAAACCCTTTTACTGCTTTCTGCCCAGACTTCTCCACTCCTCTGTTATATACAGATTAATGGAAGTAGACCAACAAAGAGAAGGGGGAATCACCAACCTGGCTTGTGTTTGGTGTTTCACTGTTCAAGCTACTTGCAATTTAAATAAAATTTAAGGATGTAAAGTAGACCTATCTACTGAGACTACTATGAAGGGCACCAAAATACCTTTCTTTATGCTGATGACTTAATACACTATCTGCAGGAACTCAGTATATTAAGAGTTATTGAATGCAAATTCCCTTATTCTATGCATAAGTGGTTTTCGTAGAGGCTAATACACTGATGATAAAAATTGTACAGTATTTTACTGTATGCAGCGACCAGAGTACTGGTGGTTTAAAGGAGGAATACAAATAGAAAAGAAGATTTAATAAGTCATATTGGAAGATGGAGATGGTATAGAATAAGTAAAGCACTGCGTGTAACATCTGCCAGACACAGGGGTGGGCTTTGCTGATTCATTTGTAAAACTTTGTTTTGACTTTGCAAGACAAACCCGAACTTGTAGCAGTCATTATAAATGACCAGATTAATGTGCAGACTGCTCTGGTGACCAGTCTCAGACACTGGCCTCTTACCATTTAATCGTAGGGAATGAAGTGTTTAGATGCCTGAAAAGGCCTGTATTTTTTAAGTAAATCAAAGTATCTCCTTCAGACTTTTATCCTGCAACATTTTTTGAATTAAAAAATGTGCTAGTTAGTGCTAGTTACTGTCACTTGACATGACGTTTTTCATTCTCACTTAAACTATAGTCCCTTTTACCGGTTAAAACCCCTCCGTCTAGCTGCAGTAAACTGCAGAGGTTAACTGGGGGAGTGTAGGCCGTGTGTAGGCTTTGCGTGTAAAATGGAAGGCAGGGAGTGCTGCTGCGGGACGGTCACCTCTGCCTCGGCGCTGCCTGCGCCCAGCAGCCTGCCTGGCAGGCCCTTTGGCCGTGGGGTGCTGGGACCCAGGTGGCGCCCCCCGAACCAATGCCCTCCCTAAACTGGCCGTGGGGAGGGCTGAGAAGCGGCAGAGACTGCCGGCAGTAGAAGCAGCTGCAAAGCAGCCAAAGCAGTGACCTTCACGTAGCTATCGCTGGGCGTTCGCTGCCTGGAGCTGACTGACTCTTGTGCTCATTCCCTCCTCCTTCCCTCCCGCACAGGCTCTTTGCTCCAGCTTTGCTCCATGCCTGCCCTTACTTTTTTTTTTCTCCCCTGCCTGGTCCTTCTTTCATCTCCTTCAGTGTCCAGTCTTTCTACCCTTTTTCCGACTTAGTTCATTCGTCCATACCAGGCCGCCCCTAAACGGACCCAGATGGTGCGTGTGCTCACTCCCTCAGCTGCCTTTTGTCTGCTCTCTCTCTCCAGACTCTCACTTTTCCTGGCAAGTGCTGTCTGATGCTCTCCACTTGTGTAGCGCGTGCACAATAATGCTGCTGTCTTGACTGCTTGTCTATGCTAATTAATGAGACAATTGCCAATACGTTATTTTCAAAATTTCTATTAATTCACTGTAAAACTATTTCAGCATTATGGAATATACTCTTGTCCTTGAACGGAGTGTGAAGATACACAAATGTTTTTTTAATTTATTGCCATTGTTGGCTACTTCTAATAATGTACCCCACAGTCTGTCTTTTCCATCTCCTCTCTGAAATGCATGCACCTATTATTCCCACAATCTAATAGGAATATTAACAGGCTTCTCATAATATACTGCTCATTCTGGGGCTATATCTTTCTCCACTGTACTTTTCTTTAGCTGAGAAGGGCAAAATTAAGCACAGTGTTCAAGTATGCAGTCTACATCAATTAGCATTGCATATTTGCAGTCTATTTTTAATGTTGTTCAATATCCTGTTTGAGTTTTTCTCTGCTTTACTGTGCAGGGGGCAGGTGTTTCTCTGAGAATACATGGTTCACACAGTTTCCATTTAAGCTGGGGCAGGATGAATATTTGAGCCAATACCACCTAAAATATGAAAGGAATTGGTAAAATACACCTGGGTACTGGGAAGGAGCACAAGAAACTGGGGAGAATTCTAAAAAAAGTCTAAAGAATTCTGAGCAGATTCTTGCCTGCCAGTGGGAATACACAAGCAGAATAGCTTTAGAAAGTAAGCAAATGCTATAAAATATGTAGAGAAGCATATTTGTTTCTGAAGAAAGGGAATATTGAGATGATAGATGCTGAAAAAAAGAAAATGACAGAATCAAGAGAAACCTAAAAAGACAGGTGTGTTTGGCCTAGTAGCCTTTTCTTCTTACTAAAATGTCTAACGTTCTTACGTTCACAACTTCTGCAATTCCCAGTGTCACACCAACCCCACTTCCAAGAAGGCTGATCGTCCCTGAGGCTTTAATGAACTCTGTGTGGGGAGTGACAAAGTGCTGCAGTCAGCAAGCGACCCCTCGTTCCCTGTGCTCCTGAGACTGTAAGCCTGACTGCCATAATGCTTCTGGTTTCATAGCTGTAACGCTGCCAATATCAACACGGTTGTGACAATGGCCTTTAAAATATGTGACCAAGAAACTAAATGGAAGAGAAAACAAGAATGAATTGCAGGGGAAATGTTAGACTGAATGTTTTCTGGGTATGAAGCTTATATATAAAATATCTTCTCTGCATAGCCTTTTTCATGTCGTTTAGTTATCACCATTATTAGAGGAAAGGTCTATGTGAGGCAGAAGTAAATTTATATCTGAAAAATATTTGTCTTATGTGCACCAAATATTTTCTGTATCCGTGTGCCAAACCTTCCTTTGTCCCCTTAATTCCATCTCACCTGAGAGCCCTCTAAAGGCATTTTTTCCAATGTATGCCTCTCATTTTTCCTGAACTAGTTATTCTCTCAGATTTTTTTACTAGTTTAATATCTATTTATTTGGTTTTATATCTGTGAACAAATGTATATTGTTGTGATTTTTATGTGACTTGGTCTCTCTTGGTTTTAGTTGAATACAGTTGTCATTCCTCCTCCAACCTGTGAATTGTGAGCTCTTTGGAGCTGGTATTTTTTATACTGAATATATGACATACACTTAAAACTTCTAGTAATCCATAGCATTATATATGCTTAGAGCAGTGGAATTCTCATCTCTAATAAAATTCATAGATGATGCAACAACAGCAGCAGCAGTATAATAAATAAGAGCTAGGAAAATAGTAATATTCTTTTCTTTCTTTCTTTTTCCTGTTCATGAGAGAGCCATGAAATCTGGCAAACTTTGTCACAGACATCTGTCTTCTGAGCTAAGTGGCTGGCTCCCTAGGGCAGGTCTTTGTGTAGTTGCAGCAGTGAGAACGTTCCAAGCACAGGTTAATTTTAGCTTTAATGATGTATTATTCTGTATTATTTATTCGGCGTTAGCACAAGACATGATTATCAGGAAGCAGTGCTTTCATCAGTTTGCAATCTAAACATCTGGAGCAAGGAAGACTTACCCTTAGTGTCAAGGGAGTTGAGGAGCACTTAAACAAACTGGACGTACATAAGTCCATGGGGCCTGACAGGATGCGCCCACAAGTGCTCAGGGAGCTGGCTGATACCGCTGTGGAGCCACACTCGACGGCGGGGGCACAGTGACTGGGAGAGGTTCCTGAAGACCGGAAGAAAGCCAGAGTCGCTCCTGTCTTCAAGAAGGGCAAGATCCAGGGAACTACAGTCCCTTCAATCTTCCGCCAAAGACAAAATTATTGTTTTTCTTATTGGTTTCTCTCTGTTGCTTGCTGCTGACACCTGAGCACTTGAAGTAGCTGGGAAAGATAAAATGTGGCATTAGCCACCTTTCTGATGGAAAACTCGAGGCAAAAAAAGAATAAGATTCACTAATTTTGGCTCATTAGTTTATAATCCCATTTTTTTCAGAACATTTAGTGTTATGTGGAGCTTGTTATGTTCAAAACAGAGTTTCTGTTGCCTTTTGCAGGGGTGTCTGATCCTGTTGTTTCTGGCAGTCGGGCTGCGTGGTGCCAGGCTTGGAACCAAAGGCAAGGAACATAGCTAGCATCACCTGCTCAATGTCTGGTTGAAATGACCCGACTGCCACGACATGGGTTCTCTGTAGCAGAGGCAGAGATAGCTGCAGAGTCTTCAGGCGGGATTTGGCTGCTTTAACCTTTCTGTTCTGCCTCATTCTGCTCTAGTTCTGATATACCTAGAGGATGATAACCTACTGCTGCCATCAGTTGCTTCATATGCTTACATGGTAGTAATTAGTGCAGTGGAACAAATTATTCCACTTTGGCAGATAACCAGTCTTGGCAATGTGAGGCCATATGATCAAATTCTAGGGATTTTTATTTGCTCAGAAAAACAGAAAATATTTAACTACAAAGAAGCACTATCTTAGCTCAGTCATTTCCCAGTCTTTATGCATTTGAATTTTTAAACTTAGTGGAAACTTAGTTTTTCCATTCTGGTCACGGATAAACAAACCTACTTCTTAAGGAAGTAATGACAGTAATCCAAAAATCTCCATTCTTTTGAAAATGTAGCTGTATTTTTTCTTTTCATATTCTTTGTAAACCTTACTATGGCACATTAGACTGTAAGCATGCCAATGTTTTCCCTATTCCTTTTTTTTTAATAATTCCTCTTCAAAAAAATGAGTTTCATCTATAATTATGTTTAATTTTGTGATAAATGATGACATATGGGGAAAGTCTCAAAATGGCATACCAAGCCCCACGTGAAATCACAAATCTCTTACCACTTCCACTGGAGACTTATTTGAAATCAAAGAAAGATCAGACCTTATTCAACTTTAGCTTAAAACCTTTTTTCCTAACATTAAAAAGTTTTACCTTGTTTAACTTAACTGTTGCTCACAAGTTAGTCTAATGTTGTTACATTATTATGCCATCCATCTTTTTCAGAGTTTTATATGTCGGTCATATTACTGACCAGAGTAAAACCAAATGGTACAGAATCATGAAAACAGATTAGTTCCTAAGTATTTCTGTTCCTGTTTGTTCCAGTATTTGTGCAACACACTTCATGCAGGGTTTGAGTGTTATGTTTTTATATACATATATAATCTCAGAATGTGGGAAAGATTGTGTGGTGTGAATTGGTGTTTTTTAGGTCTAAGTCTGTTGTTATATTTTCCTCTTTCCATCTTTGCCGCTGTCCTGCCTTTCTTTTTTATTTATCCAGTATCAATGGTAAAAAAGAAGCAAAGAGTGAATGCTACCCTTCAGTGAAAGACCATCAAGTGTACCTGGGGAGCAGAGAGGTGAAGAAATAGGTTAGATGGGTGGGAGATCCTTCTACCTTTAAATATCTGCTGGGTCTGGGTGAAGCACATGATAGGGATCCTGAGTAAGTATGGGATAGTCCTGGAGAGTCTGTATAGTGCTCTGTGAAGACGTGTTTATGTGGATTGACCTGGGAAGAGCCAAGGCAGGCAGAGAGGAAGTAATTGCACCCCAAGATTCCTTATATATAGATATAGATATATATATGTCTTTGACCCAAGCGACTGTTGGGAACAGGTGGGGTCCGTGGAGTAGCACTAGAAGAGGGTAACACAAAGCACCCTGAAAGACTGGTTACTTGTTGGAATCAGCACAGAGAAGCTGATAAGACAGCAGAATTTCTTTGTGCTTGAAGGGCCAAATTATTTAGTTGGTTGAGTTTATGTAAGGAGCCTTAACTGTGTGCAGTTGTGAACATTCGCCTGTGAGGGAGAGTGAAAGAAAGGTCATTTTGGGGTGGGATTTTGTATGAGGATGAGAGTATGTAATTCCCGGCTCTATTATGGTTATTTGGGGCATTGTAAACTTGCTGTATCATGTTAGCAGCAGGGCTTCTGCTTCTGAAAAGGAGCCAGGTAGTTCAAACAATGTGAATGGAAAGCCAAATAAACCATCAAAGCATAAAAATGTACAAATCGGGATGAGAGCATCACAGCTACATACCAATAGCATTGAGAAGAAAATCTCAGGAAGCCTAAATGAGCGACATGTAACTCGTGCACGTAAACAGAGGGAGAGATCCTTTACACAAAAGGTATTTTTTTATTTTTGTTGGGTTAAGAAAATAACAATATAGGACTCACTAAGCTACAGTAAAGGTATAAGGCTAATTCTCATTCCACTATATCTATTTGATTTTGATTGTGTATTAATATTACAGGGAGGTGTTTTTTTTATTTTGGTTTTTATTTTTCTTATCTTAAAGTGTAATTTTGCTAACCAATGAAGCTACCTGTGTGGGTTGGTATAACAGAGTGGGGAATTGTCCCTCTTGGCAACAGATTTTTTTTCCAGGGAGGAAACATCAAAGATACTCAAAAGCTCAGGTTCAGCGTAAGGCTACCTACTGTGCATCCTGGGGCTATGAGGTATTTGCTTTCTGATGTATGTGTGGGAATGCCAAACAAACAGGTACTGCTCACTCTTACACGATCTGAACAGAATATATGACAGGCAAAGGAATGATGCCCTAATTCGTTGTGCATAAAGCAAGCAGGCTGTTGGGTGCGCAGTCGTCCATGAACAGACTGTAATACAGGATTGCGCCATGCTACTAATGACCAAAGCTAGTCAATATGGATGAAATTGGTTCAAAAAACCTTGATATCCTAAAGCAGCAAATGGAAAGCTGTGAGCTTTTGACGACCGGTTTTGTGATGTTAGAACTAAGCAATCAAAATCATGGCTGTAAAACTGAATCTTTACGTTCTAAATTGCATCAGTTTACCTACAGGTGTTTAGAAAAGAAGAGACAAGAAATCAAAATACAGCAGATGCTGTTATTAGGGAGCAAATGTAAAGTAGGTCTAACCCCATTTAAGTTACTTCTAAAAGAAGATAATTACCACATCTCCCATATGCCTCCTCACTCCCCAAAATATACACCAAACAGGTATGGTGATTCTCTGACTTTTACACATCTGCTATAACTCTTTGGCTTCAATACAATGAGTCATAATGATGTCAGAAGAAGATTGGTCTCAATGTCTATGTCTATACAAAGTAAATAAAAAGCGCCCTGGCTCCCTGCGTGGCCCTGAGGGCAAGTGACGGAGCATGGCTTACATCCATATGGCTAAACTTTCTTCTTCACTAAAACATATCAGCCTTGACTGGGAACCATCCCAGGCTTGCCTTAGCCTCCAAACTGTGCCCAGGTGTTGCCTGGAAGAGTGCTAGTTCCCATGAGTCAAATCTATGCCAAGGAGTGTACAAGCAATTAAATACTACGGACAGTTGCATGCCATAGTGCCCTGGCCCTATTAAGCTTAGTAGCATAATAGTTTACTACACGATGTCTGCAAAGGAAGCTGCTGGCACAATAAAACCAACAAGAGCTGTAACTGGTAAACTGGCTGGATACCAATTAGCTGGATCTTTATAGGACCAACCATACAGTGAAGGGAATTGAGGGTAATCTTTTCAGTATGAATGTCATAATAATAGTAGTATTCTGGAATAAATACTATACCTCAAATACTGTAATGTTCAACTATACCGTATCTCCATTCTGTATTAGACAAGTACACATTCAATGGCAATTCCGTATCTTTATTATTCTCGCTTCCTCACTTCCTATTAACAGTTCTCTTCCATAGAATTGCAACTACTATTTATTGGCCAATATTTTCCATGGATGTATGAAATAAGTTTAAGTAGTTTCTCCAGAAACAAAGCAATGACTGCTCAGTAGCTTCTTTTTATTCTTTTAGTCCTCCCTTACTTCCAGGACAGACATCTCTGGGCTTACATTGCAAACATACGTAAGAAGGACTTTTCAACTACTTCATCCTTCTTCAAAAACTATAAGACACTTGGCAGCTCTAGCTAAGTAGAGCTTTCCACTTCAGCAGTCCATTCAATCAAATGAAGTTGTGATGACTAAATGGTTCAAATATGATCAATATTTCTTCATCAGAAAAACAGCCAGTTGGGATCTGTGACCTCATGGTTAGAAGAAAATTTTCCAGTCTGAATATTCAATACTTTTACTTTGCCTCTGAGAATGTGTGTATTTTAGAATAGCAAGGCATACTTATGGTCAGTCTACACCACTGCCACAGTCACACGTAGAAGACTTGAAGATATGAGATTAAATAAGAGTCTATGGGACACCTGTGCTGCTTTAAAGCTTTATGCCAGAAAACAAAGGTATGAGCAAAGCAGAACCTGGAAAACAACGTGCTTTTTTATTCTGATTTTTTTATTTGGAAGCTAAATGGAAATTACTTTGGGATGTATTGAGGTAGGGACAGGGAGAGGATACAACCTGATTATTACATCTTCTCTTCTTGTTTTTTTAAACTCTTAATAAGCAATCTAATTACTTATGTTGATTCTGCATTCACTGGGGTGAGGACAAATTTATCGGGATGCTGATGCCAATGAAGCATGTATTTGTGTGTCATGTATCATGGTCACAGCCATGTCGAACTGAAGGTTTATCTCCTAAGAAGGAGGCTTTATATGGTATACATGGCTTCTACAGGCTACCTATTATAACAGGTGGCTTTCCATAGCATTATGATTTCAAAAAAATGGTTGGGAAATTAAACATGTAGTTTTAGACTTTGGGAAGAACAAAGATAATCTCCTTTGGAAATTATTTGTTAATAATAGAAAGCTTATGGGAAAGCTTAAAAAGCAGGATGTGGAGACTTTGATACCCCATAGATACAGAATAAGATAATTTAGTGTTGGTATTCTTTTCACTACATGATTTTTAGTAAATAAGCTTTGAAAGTGAAGCTGATATTAATTTGTAAAATGGTCATCCTTGTAGGATCTTAACTTGACCTGTATGGAATCAAATCTCTTGACTTAGTAAGAGGAAAATGAGATGAATTGCTGGTCCTTAATAATAAGCAAAAAGTCTTTAGGGCCCTCTGTTCCCTCTGGAAATCTATCCTGAGCCTGTTCACTAGAAATACATTAGTGATCAGTAACTGACAGTCTATTTAGAACAATGCTTTAAAACCTGCCACATTAGTTTCAGGCTTGAAATTCTTAAAATAAAAAGATTTCTCAAGTAATGTGTTCTCAGATCAAACACCTGCCTTTTATAGGACAGAAGGAGCTTTGCTGCAAATTGAGAGATGCAAGAAGGATTCTTAATCAATGATGTATTTCTTTGGATAGTGGAAACTGGTCCCTGAACACCTTCATAACAGGAATAAGAAATAATGGATAATTTTGTTACAAACACCTTTTTAATAATGGCAGTAATAGATGGATTTCAATAAATTCTTTTAGTTCTAAATCTATTTCTGCTGATGTTTATTTAATAGTATCTACAAAATGGGTTTGTGCTGTTCTTCCTCTCTCTGAGGAAGTTATTTTAAAGTTTAAATGAAAGGGGTTACACTGTTCATGTTTAGGTTTCCTTTGAAAATCTGTTGGGTATTTGGCCATTTGAATGACTCCTTCAAGAAATTAGGGACTGCTCTTTGAGACTGAATTCATTGTCTGAGATGAGAGTAAATCCACATTTTATAAAGAAAATAGCTTTGTTTGCTTTTTTGTTACCATACTTATGGCTTCCTGGTTTTACTGTGGTCTTCAGGCAGATTATTTCCCTGAAAAAGCTACAAGGTTTACAATTGCACCACCAAAAGATATTAAAATATTAAAACCAAAAAAGTATTCTTTGAAAATTCACATTGTCAGTTTTTTACAGTTTCTCAGTTTTGAGACACGCACAATGTATATATGTCCATTAAAATTATAAATCAAGTATCTCCCAAGGTTTAATTTGTGCCAGTTCTGTGAAGTGGTTACTGAATGATCTGATCCAGGTGGAGTGAAGGAAAAAGGTCACATCAAGTGCCAGAATTGCACTGAAGCTCACTGCTTGGCAAGCCAACCTGTTGAGATAACAGGTTGGTCTGTCTTAGAAGACCATACCTGTGCAAGAGTCAGAAACAAACACTTTCATTACTGCTGGTTTCCGAGGTGATGGGGAGATAAAGAGTTCTTGCATGGAAGCTCTCCCTTTTATGTACACTGGTCTCCAGTTTAATAAAAAATGTCTGCCTACTGTATCACATTTGATGGCAGAAGATGAGTGGGAAAGAGAGAGGCCACAAAATTTTAGTTTTAAATAAGAAATGCGGGTGAAAATAATTGAGGGGAGAGAAATGTTTCTTAACCCTCTTTTTTTTTAGTCCTTTGTCCTTCTGTATATTTTGATTCTTTGCCTTTCTTTATTGATAATTTCTTCTAGCTATCTATTGCTTCTGATAGCCATTACTGTCTCTTGCTCTCCCAGCAGCAACTAACACGAACAAGGAGCCAGGAATACAACTGCATTAACAGCTGGAGAACTCCACAGCAAACAATAATCACGGCCATTTTAAAGTGCTCTGTAACTAATTGTAACCTCAAGTCAGATGTAGAGAATTTATCCCCATGGGAAAAGTATATTATCCGAGGCCCTTATAAATTTTGGCCAGTTTTTTAAAAGTGCTGAGCAGCTGCAACTCTCATAATCTTTGATTGATTTAAAAAAAAACAAACCACAGCTGTAGCTGGTAGCTTTTGACCTTTTCATTTACTTATGAGATGGCACTTAGCTCTCTTGAAAATGTGGCATCAAGTTTATGAGAGTTTAAAAAAATAAATTCCAAGTTACAATTGCATAAGGATCTCTAGTTTCTAACTTCAAGGGTTATCTGTTAGTGTTTAGGACTGACTTCTGTATCAGAGGACAGAAGGCTGGGAATGGCCTTACATGAAGAGGATTGTCTGCTGGATAAATCATAACTAATACCAATTGAAAGAGTAACATGTGATATTGTTGTTTTACCTTTTCCTGTCACAAGAACAACATTTCCACAAAAAGGCATTTCTTTTAAACAGGGCTTCACATTACTACTCCCACACACCAAAAGAAACATCTTTGAAATGTTTCCAAAAAAAGCAGGTGTACAAATTATTCTTGCTAAAGGCTTCATACCATCAGCTTTCAGCATGTAAACTGTGTTCTCTCAATGAGACTAATCACATGATATCGGGCATAATAGTGATACTGGGACCCACTCGGGCTGGCAAAACTGAATAGAAATCAGACCGATCACTTAACTGGGACCTGTTCCAATTTTATTTTGGATTAAAATCAACTTTTTCTGAACCATTCCCCTCCATTCTCCATCTACCCCCTCAAATCCTCTTCCTCCTGAAAATAAGAGACTAATAATTGAATTGCGTATTTCATTATGCTTTTAGGCATCCAAAAGAGATTGTAACCTACTTTTTTTTTTTCTTTCGGAGTACCTCAGTGATGGTACTTTTAATGAAAATGCTGGTTCATCTCCACGCAGGACTGATTTCTGTCATCTGTTTTTTCAAAGGAGACTGAGTTTGTAGGCTTCAGGACTTCTGATGCTATCTTAAAACTGTTATTCTGCTCTGCGTGGGCTCCAGGATACTATGCTGGTGGCTTAAGTCTAGGGGTTGGCCATACTGCCCTAAGCCCTGAAGTTCCTTTCTCATCTGCTGCTGCCCGCTTTATGCCTGCCACAGAGACGGTTACATCTGTGTGCTGTCGTATGCTCGTAATAGGAAGCGTTCAGCAATCTAGCTGGATGAAAGCTGCAATATAAATGTAAATTATTATTATTCGGCATATTAACCCAATATTAAAATACAGGGTGTTGCATTTTCAAAATATAATATGGGAGAGGGACTTATAAAACTCATTTCCAGTCCATGTCATTCATTAATGGGATTGTATGTTTAGACCTAACAGACGGCTTTAACAATGACCTCACAATATCTGTGCATTCTGCAAGTATAAAATATGGCATGAAAGTGACTTATGATATATGAAGCCTAGTGAGCTAGGAAAAGAGGTATCCATGGACTTGCTTTCCCAACCCCCATCCCAAATACTGCTTCTTTGACACTTCTGCTGTCATGAAAATTGTTCAGGGATAAGAGCATATCGAGGGTTGAAAGAGGCTGATAGTTCAGACCCACAACAAAGTCTGCAGTGGGAAACAGAGGTGGAAACTTTATCTATTTGTGTGAAAAAGTTGTGGGCAAAGAGGAAGAAAGGAGCAAAACACACTTGAAGATGCTATTTATGACACTTCTTGGGTGCCATATTACTGGTAACAGCAGCTTATGATGTGGAAAACTCTCTCTGTGTAGCAATTTGCCATTAGCAGATCCTAAATAGGGAGTAAACAAATTCAGCTGTCAACAAATATCAGGTTCTGATCACCAGTGTCTTCAGGAGATTTTGACCATTTTGAATTATCAGAGGAAAAGAAGCTTTGTTTTATGAACTGATAAGCTTAATCTTTGATGAAGAGTACTACTAAGCCCTCGTCCAGGCCCCAAGGGCCCCAGCAGCCCTACCAGCACTGCCTGGCCTACCCCCGGGCCTCCTCCACCTTCCCCATGGGCCCAGCACCGCGGAGCCTGGCCCCAGGCAGTTTAGGACCTTGCCCCCATGGTGGGTGCTATGGCACCTGCCCATTCCATGACACTGGACTTTGCCCCAGGAGACCTTCACAACTCCAGGGTAACCTCCAAGCCCTGCAGGACACTACAGCCAACCTCCAGAGGGGAGTCATAGCCCTGTAGACTTCTCTAACAGCCCCTACACCCACAGCAACCTCTGCACCCTGAACCCTTCAGAGGTGACTGAGTAGGGCATGGGGGCCTTTTAGTCAGATGTGGCTAATCTTTGCTGCCTACGTCTTAGCTGCTCCTGGTTCTTGGTGCTACCTGTAGACTGGGTCATCCCTGAAAAGGGTCACCCTGGCCTTCAGAACACTGTCAGTACTGTGTTGAAGCATGGAATATATGAGGACTAGCATCTAATCAATTCTTAAATAAAGTAAGAAAAGGCAAATGAAAAACAGACAACATCTAAAAGCACTGCTCTAACAGTGGTGGCTGTACATATTGACTTATAACAATATCATGCTGATTGTGTGTTTAAGTCACAAGACAGGTCTGAGTCTACTAAGAGTCAAGGATGAGTGAAAGATACTGTGTTCCAAAAAGGTGCAAAACCTCGAGACTAACCTTTCTTTTTTGTGGCTCGCTCACATGCTTCAGCACCTTGTTGCACTGGCGTTCCGGTTCTAGGATTAGGTGGTTTGGGTCATGTTCGAGGTGGACAACCTCACTGTTGTTCCTGTCTCTCAGTCTTTCATGGACGTACAGTGGGAGTGGACATGTTGCCCTGCCTCTGTTCAGGATGTTCTGTGCAGATCCAGATGTGTAGCTAAGCGTGAATGTTGTTTAGCACATAACTGAAAGAAGTGTGCCTGATGGGGATTGTTTCCCTACCCTTAGCTGATAGCTGGTATAGGAGGGATAAAACTATAACACACAGACTGCAGTAATTGCTAGCTTCTCACTGTTCATGCAGGAGGGAAGGTGTCTTCCTTGTATATGGTCAGTTTTATATGGGCCTAAGATAGTATGACATGTAATTGGGCAAATCAGTGCCTCCTACTGTAGAAAGAGCCAAACTGGCCTGGAGCTACCAGAACCATGAGGCACAGCATAAGACTTATTTCAGCATGAGCAAGTACTGAAAGTAGAAATGATGTGACTGACATGACACTCTAGTGAGTAAATCTTGCTGAGAGGCCATCCTAGTGCAGCAGTAAAGCTTCCACACCACAGCTGATGCATTTGGGTGGTGCTGTGCACCTTTTATGTACCAGATGTAGGCAACGCTAGCTGGAGGGTGTGCCACGTTCAACGTATGAGAGAGTACCAATAGGCATGCTGTACTGGTTTTGGCTGGGATGGGGTTAATTTTCTTCATAGCAGTCTGTATGGGGCTATGTTTTGGATTTGTGCACCAAAACAGTGTTGATAATACACTGACATTTCAGTTATTGCTGAGCAGTGCTTGCACAGCGTCACGGCCTTTTCTGTTTCTCACACCACCAGTGTGTAGTCTGGGGATGCACAAGGAGTTGGGAGGGGACACAGCTGGGACATCTGACCCCAATTGACTAAAGGGATATCCCATACCATAGGACGTCATGCTCAGCAATAAAAGTTTTGGGGGGGAAGTTTGCCAGGGCTGCTGTTGCTTGGGGACTGGCTGGTCATCGGTCAACTGGTAGTAAGCAATTGAGTATTTTTGCATCATGTTTTTTTCTTGGTTTTGTTTTTATTTGTTTTTCTTTTTTCTTGATTTATTAAACTGTCTTTATCTCAACCTACAAGTTTTCTAACTTTTGCCCTTCCAATTTTCTCCCCCATCCCGCTGGGAGAAGTGAGCGAGTGGTTGTGTAGGGCTTAGCTGCCTAGCAGGGTTAACTCACAACAGATGCCCAGTCTATTCTGTACAGCATTATATTTTTAAACATCAAGAGATTACTACACAAATTTCTAAAGCATGTTTCTATATGTACCCTTCTTAAGAAGAAAACCTACTCTCTAAGGACATAGCCAATGTTTACATATGTTACTGCAAACGCTGTGTACTCAAAATACTGCGAGCTAAGTGTTACTATAGTCGTATATATTAATCCATAATTAATCCATGCTGACAGGCTGTTAATTTTTAATGGAAGAAGCTTTTCTGACCAGTATAACTTTGCAGTTGTGGATATTTGAATTTTGTCTTCATTTACACCACAATTTTTTTATTTTTAAAAAAAGCTTTCTCCCTTTTTCTTTCATGGCAAGAGGAGATAATAGTTCCCATCTGGTGAGAACAATTTTTATGCCCTGGTTGTACGTTTTTTGAAGGAGTAAAATATGACTAGGTAGTAAGACAGAAATACAGGTATAACTGCTTATAACTTTGTTGTGTGTTTTCATTTGAATCCTTTAGAAGCTTTATTACTTGTATTCTTTAGAACAAGTTGTAAGATTTCAAAATTCTAATTGAAATTTATGACACAAGAAAATTTAACCTCGGTTTTCAATATCTGCTCTATTACTTACCTAAATACTCTGTTACTAACTCTGAAGTGCTCCTGTGTTACAAAGGAACAAGAAATTTCCCAGATTTCTGCAGAGACTCCTCAGTGTACGAGCTGAAAGAAGTCTAGGCAGGTCATCCAGCACGTCCCTGAAGCTGCCAGGACAGAGAAAAGAAGGCTGAAGTTATATTGCAATTGATCCGGGGCTGCGGCCAGCCTGATACAGTTTTGAATAGCTTTGAGGCTGCTTTAAACGACGTCTGAGACCAAGCTATACTCCCATGTCGGGAAGACATAAATAACTTCCTACTTTCTCAGCTGAATATTGAGGATTTTTATTAAAGGAAAGAGGAAAAAGTACAGCTTTATGAAAAAAGTATAATTACTACTCTTCAAAATATAGAGAATATATATTCAACTCTTTATTAAATGTACAGTGTTAACACATCAATGCCCTAACTGAGATTGGTATCCTATTGTGCTGTATGGACAGAGTGAAAAATGGTACCTGCACAAATAAATTGCTATCTGAAGAGACAAGATAGGAGGAAAACCAGGATAAAGGAAGTAGTATTATTCCCTTGCTACAAAGGCAGATGAAATGAGAGTCCTGTGTCATGCTGAAAGTTTGCGTACGACCTGAGGATGGCACCTGAGGGTCCTGTGTCTGCCTGCTGGGCTCACCACCACACACCTGCAACTCTGCTGGGGGGCAGTGAGCGGGGACTCCAGCTCCCTGCCTTTGTCACTCTTCCTTGGCATACCATGTGTGCCCTGTCATATAACTGGCACAGCAATTTTGAGCAGATGTAAAACATGCTCCACAATAGGAAAGAGTAAGATCTTCTGTGTCTTACTTTATATTTTCTGTATTTCTAGTGCATCTGTTACTTTAGCTTGGTAACCACTGTTGAGCAATAAAAGGAATTTACGCATTTGTTGTTGAATACGGTTAACTTTTCCTGGAGTTTGAGATTGTTAAATGAAGATTGAGCTGGTAAAAGAGGTTGTGATGGCACTGCGTATTCTCATCTCTGAGATCCAGCCATGGGTAGCAGAAACTAAATTTTCTATTCCAAAAGTGCTTACAAAGGTAACTTTCAACTATTAACCAGGTGTGACTGAAGCGGTGCTGGCTGAATTTTGCTTTAGTGGATTTTAAGTGGATTCTATCGTATTCAGCTCAGTTCAAATAGGCATAATTTACATTCCAGTACTGTTAGCTATTTCAAAGCTGATTAATGTTCATTAGAAAAATGCGCCATGCTGTGGAGATCATGAGAGTCTACTGTGAGAGACATCTCCCTGTAAGGTCCAAGGAGGCAAGTTGAATTTAGTCCAAGAGTCTTGTCAGAAGTTGGAGTGACATGGAGGAGGAGCCTGATTGATGGTCCTGGGCAGGGAAAATGTGAATATCATTTATTTATCTGTATAATTTTCTGTGAATTTCACTGTTGTTGCTCCAAGATAGCTGAGTTCTCAGCCTTTTCTGGTGTCCTCGAGTGCACTGAATGTCTTGAGACAATCTTACCCTCTCTGCCCTCATTTCATATCAACCTATTTGCATTAAACTAATGTATTAATCTGCTATATATCACAATTACTGAACAAACAGCACATTAATCACAAGTCAGGCGAGGACTGCAGAGAAGGGCTGCCCGTTTGGCACTGCCTGCCCTCATTGTGCCAGCCCTCTGTTCCAGCCAAGCCTACCAACCCAATGTCGTCCGCGGGTTTAAGCGGTGATGAGGGGACACTTCCAAACTCGCCAGAGCCATCTTGTGGCATTTGGAGTAGAAGCTGGGTTTACAGATGAAGCTGAGATGTTCTGCTGCTCCTCTCCAAAACGTGCCATGTTTTGCGATGATGTTGTAAATGTAATATGGAGACCTCGTTTCTTTGTTTTTAAATGTTCAATTGTTTTTTTTTTCTAGAAAACCAGATCGGGTCAGGATTAAAAGTAATTCAGGTTGTTTACTTGGCATAGGGAGTTTACACGAAACGGTAGATAAGGCACTGAAAGATCACATATGCACTCACGTCATTTCTGTATTTGACTTAACATATTTCTTTGCCTATAACAAGGACTGAAGTAGGTTTGAAGCCTGAATTACTTTCTCAAATCGATAGGACATTCTTCAAGAGCTTAGCACACTGCTGGCATAATTTTGGAAAGACTTCCTTATGCTGCCTACACAAATCTTTCTGAGCAAACCTGGGTTCATTCTCTAGTGCTATCCACTCAGTACCTCAAAACCCCGCTGTCCAGGATGAAGGCTGGAAATCCTTGTTATCACTAGTTGTGAAAAAACAGGTTTTACATTGATGCAAAAAAGGTGACTCACGAGTTTCTGAGTTTGGGTCTGAACAGCCTCTTGCCAAGTACTGCGCAAAGTACTCGAAAGAAAATGAGAATGGTTGATTTGTGTGTCGGCTCTGTACCAGCAGCAATTTAGACCATGGTGAGCAATCGTTTGAACCAAAGGAATCTTGTCACTGGCAAAAAAACCCCAACTTAAAGTTCGAAGGCACAGAAATAAAACCACGGCCTTGCTGCACTTAGGAGTATTTTCTTTGTTTCCTGTCATTGTTGACACTTCAGCCTCTGCCACAGCAATCTGACATGCCTGCGCTTGTTCCCTGGCAAAGCAAAGGTTATGTTAGCCTCTGCTCCTGCCTGCTAGGGGCCACATCTTGTCTGCAAGCGTGTTCCTTCGTGTTTCTCGCTTGTACGCTGCTGGTAAGATTGTCCAGATGTGCACTTAAGTATTTATCTCCAAGAATATTGTATTATGTCTGCAATGTGTTCAGATTTGCTTGCATATGAGATAAAACCCTGCATTTGTGACATGACAACGCAATATAATGACACGTCAAGCCAGTATGGTCTGCATTGTAAATACTTATTTTTTTGTATTTTTTGGGTTAATAGAACATACTCAAATTGGAGACTTTTTCCATGCATTAGAGAAGTGTTAAGACCTAAGCACATTACTATGTTATGCAACTATTTAATTTATATTTGTTTTGTTTAAATATAGGTGAAACAGTCTGAGGAATGTAGCGTAGCCGCCGTCCTCAACTTTGTCAGATGATTACATTTAGAGAAGACAGAATTTTAAGCACTTTGATACAAGAATTTTATGGACCAGAATTCCTTTTGAAATTGCATTCTTTGTTGTGCTTGTGTGTTGAGACGACATGAAAAGCCTCAGCAGTGTAAAAAGTGAAATTTGCCTTACCATTCCTTCGAGACAGGTGCTAAAAGACACATGTGTGCAGGTTGATTTGCCTCTTCTACAATTTATATATCTACATTTGAGCTCAGTGCCTTAGGCCTCCTTTATAGTTAGCAGCATTTACGGCGATGAGCTTAGAGTCTTCTGTATTATAGATACTGTCATTTGGTCAATGAATGCTAGCAGCCTCAAAAAACTGAGCGATGTATTGTTTGATGTAATAGGCAATTGAACACGAGGCTCTATGTATCAGCAGTACAGTTTATAAAACATTCTCTTCAACCTTTTTAAAACTACTACTATGTGTTTATAGTTAGAGAAACCATTTTCATGAAACATCAGTGGCTATAATGGGCATTGCTTTTGGCAACACCAGGAAAAAAGACAGAGAATTGAAAGCAGTGGCAATATAATTTAAATGTTATATCATTCCAGGTTAAGTGAGAAAACATTTTTTTACATGGTCTTTGCTTTATCTGTTTTGTGGATAGAGACTGGTGGATTGATTACTTGCTACCTGACTGTTTTAAGGTATATTTACACTCATTAAAAGGCTGAACATCACAGCCATCTTTATTTCAGTGTTCTAATCACTTAGATGTAGGTATTTAGACCACTCTCATGCACATACATAAATATATAAGGAGTAACTTTAATTACAACATGACAAAGAAAAGCTATGTTCCGGTGGCATCTCTATTTCAATTAGAAAGCACAAGCTTCTGCTGATAATTGTTTCTATCAAGATCTGTACATTTTTCTCATTTAGGGCACCAAGAACTACTCGGGGAAGGAAGCATGCCTTTTAAATAGTTTGTAAACTGGTTGTGCTGTTGCTTAAATTGGCTTCTAACACTATTCGTTTATGAGGAAATGGGGTTTATTTTTTTGGATTGTTTTGGTTCTCAATGAACATTTAAAGCTTGGTTAAGATTTCTGTAGTAAACAAATTATATTTTGTGCCGTGTAAACAAAGTTGTAAAGAGTCGTGCATTACACATAGATCTGATGGTAGCAACATAAAGCTAATATCAGCAAATGAGAGAATGGGAAACCAGTTGCCTCCTCTTTCTACTGTGCAATCAGTGTAAGAGTCTTTATGATGGGCAATTACCTTAACTGCCTGCCTAAAGCAGCAACGAGTTGCATGATCAGTCCAGTGCACAAGATTATACATTCCCCACTACTTGATGAAGAAATTCAGTCTGCACTGATAGTTATCATATAATTCCAGTGTACTGCTTTTCAACTTGTTAAGGAGCAAAAAAGACACAAAGATAACCCAGTTAGAAAGAAATAGAAAAAAAATTATTTAAATCATCATAGAACTGCCCAGGCTAGAAGAGTCCTCAAAAGATCATCTGGTCCAACCTTTTTTGGGAAAGGGAGTCTCGATCATAGAATCATAGAATGGTTTAGGTTGGAAAGGACCTTGAAGATCATCGAGTTCCAACCCCCCGGCCATAGGCAGGGACACCTCCCACTAGACCAGGTTGCCCAAGGCCACGTCCAGCCTGGCCTTGAACACCTCCAGGGATGGGGCCCCAACAACCTCTCTGGGCAACCTGTTCCAGTGCCTTACCACCCTGAGAGTGAAAAACTTCTTCCTAATGTTTAATCTGAACCTGCCCTCTTCTAGTTTAAAGCCATTCCCCCTCGTCCTATGAGGTTGTCTAGTGCCCTGTCCAACTGCATCTTGAAAACAAGTATCAAGAACTCAAATACTGAATTCCTGTTGGAGTAAGCATAACACAGAGAGATATGGTGGTTGCTCAGAATCAGATTGTGAAAGCTTTCTCTTTCTGCTGAAACATCCCAGACATTTTCATTTATTTGCATTAATTTTATTTAACTGATTTGACTTTGTTCTATTTGAAATAGGTAGAACAAACAAAATGCCATACTTAAAATAATTTAGAATGCAGGATATCCCCTTCTAGTTGTGGTATTTCTAGCAAAATGAAATCACGAGCATTCCTAATCCTTTGTTTCAGTCTGTGCTGTTTAGTAATCTGTGAGGGAAGAAAGCCAAATAAACAGCTGGCATGTTTTAGCGGTTACTACTAGCTTCTCTCTTGGCTGTCTCTGTCGAATAGGAGGGATTGCCTGGTGAATTTAAACGCAGGGCTGAGTGCCACATATTCTCATTATACACTTCGACTCTGCTGTTACATTGAGCAGTTCTGGCACAAAGGAACTCTACGAGCGGTGCGGTTGCTCGTTGTTGGTAGGCGAGAGCGAACCTTCTCCAGGGCTAACCTCAAACTGCGAAGCGAACTCCTAATAAAGACTGTCACAAACCTCTGCAATCCTATTCGTAGTGTAGGGCCTGTTTCTCTGGCCATAGTCACTGAAATAAATACACACCAACATGTATACGTAAAAGGAAGAGAAGTAACATCCCTCTATGCTTCAAAAAAGCAGAGGCATTGTGCACTTTTTGGGTGATGATGAAATAAGTGTAAAATGGGTATTGGTCATGGTAATGAACTGCTGGCAGTGGGGATGCGATATGAGATATGGTAGTGAAGAAGTTTGTTTCAATTCTGAGAATGACCTTTCCCACAAGAAAAAAATAAGACTTAGTTAATATTCGTGAAACAATATGCATTGTAATTGTGGTCAACAGAGCATTTTTTTGTGCACATTGTAGCAATAGGCAGACTGTTATTGATTATTTTCATTCTGTCTTCCATAATTTCTGTTTTGATGTTACCACTTTTGGTCTCTAGAAATTGAGAAGATAAATATTGCTTTATTGCCTCAGTGTGGTTTTAAAAAACATCAGCAATGTTGTATTAATTAACACCAATGAATTACACATGATTCATTTCTATAATCCCGTTCCTACTCTTGAGAGTGTTTGATCTCCTTTCATCCCTATTCTTCTGTCTTAGTATCTCAACTTGTTGCATCTTCATTTTATTCAAGGAGTAGCTAGTATTGAGTTACATAATGCTGTGAAATCAACAGTACCATTTGGGAAGCCAAGTCCTACTCAATTGTAGTGATTTGTATTTACTAGTGAATACAAATTTACACGAATTGCTTAGTTGTCTTCAGTGAAAAGTAGGTTTGTTCAGTGGATGCTTACAGGTTAGTATGATGGTTAGCATGAGGAGGTTCCACATCTCACTGTGGCTTCTAGTTGGTGCTGTAAAATATGTGCATTGAGCTACAAGGTTTAACAAAGCCTGAGTGTGACCTGTGGAGTGTTTAATTCTATTTGGCTATGTGTCTGGTTTTATTTTTTTTACGGCAAACTTTTTCACATAGCATTTAATAGTTCTAGAAATCTGTTTTTATTTTTCAAATCCTGGTTGTAGTCCAGCACGAAATGCTGTGATCTCTAATTACAATTTTTTTTTCTTCCCGGTCCTTTTGTTGATCTCTCTTCAGATGACTGCATGTTTTTTTTGTAACTTATTTAGAGATCAATGTAATGACTTAATTCTTTAGCCCATTATGTCCAGCTACCACAAAATTTTCAGCCCAGTCCTCCTGTCTTTACTAATTTAAAAGTCCCACATTTAAGTACGGGTTTTTCCATATTTCTCTGGGGGCTTCTGAGTCTGGTATAACTGTCCATACTTTTATACATACCCTGTCTTCAGTTTGTGCTGTGTGAAACCTGATTTATAAATTTACTAGTACATCAACTTAATTGCAATTATACTTCAGAATAATACAAAATAACGCATACATATATATGCATACAGTACTTTTCTGTGTAAATATTTTAAAGACCTAGGTAATAATTTTTAAATTTGATAATTAGGTATCTAAAACCTTTATTAAATCAAAGTGTTAGAACCCTTATTCACGTGTCTATGTACACGAAGTTTTACCTTCCTTTACACACACGGTGCCAGTGCTCTGTCCTATTTCAGAGCTGCCTGCTCTTTGTACCCTACTACACACTGTTCTAAAGTTTTTTACCCTGAGATCTCTCTTTACCTATCCCTCAACCCACCATGAACTCTGGTAAGTGTGGTAAGTCATTTACGTTTTCTGTTGATGGTACTAGATGTAGTTCCCAACTTAGTTAAAATGTATAAATACAATATATTTCTGAGTGCTGGGATGCAGGCCATCCAGTACTAGAATTGTACATTCCTTTTCACTGACTGATTCCTTTTTACTTATTCTGGTGTCACTCTTCATTTCATTAATTTTTCATTTTCTGCCTCCAGGAAACTTCTCTCTGATTCTGGCATGTTTCCCTCTTTCTCCCTAGTGAACGTACTTGAGACAAAGAAATCTTTTAGCTTTGCAGCACTCTGTGCCTCATCTGTCATCAACTCGCCTCCATCCATGACACCAAGAGACTACAGTCTCCCTCAAAATCCTCCTGATCCTTGTCTATTTGTAAAACCCTTTGTTTGTCCTTCTGGCATTGACTAGAATGGTTTTAAAATTTTCCTTTCTGCTGTGGTGCTTTTTGTTTTTACTGTTTTACCAGGTACAGGTGTCTCAATTATAGCAATAATAGTATTTGACTTCTGTTTGTAAGCACAATCTTGGGAGGAAAAAGAAAACATAAAGTTAACAGCTGCAAAATGCTTTAGGACTATATCCTCCTGCGGATCTTACACAAAACATTCATTGACTTTTCTGCAGTAGCAGAAGACTTGCCTTTTTTTAAACAAAGAAGCCGTAGTATACATAATGCACAGTTCACTATAATGGCAGAGGCAGAACGCCAACCTCTCTGAATTGCCTTAGCTGCACTAAAGATCACGGTTTAAACAGTCTCCACCGGTTTGCGTCGGGTGAGCTTATTGTTTGCCACGATCTTTTATGCAACTGGTGAAACCAAAAATGTTCTATTAAGTGACCAGAGTGTTGAATGAGGCTCAGTGAATGTTCACTCCCGACAGTGAATGTTAGCTGCTAAAGATAACAAAAGAGAGAGATGGTTTGAATGTATCCTGACTGTGAACAGTGGCAAGTAATGTTAAAATCGCCTGCCTCTGCAAGAGTGTCCAAGACTCTCTTGAGAATGAGTAATTTTTAAATTTCAGATGCAGAGACGGGGTACACCAATGGATTGCAGGCTTGTTCAAACACTTATTTAGTATCAGCCAGGTCAGTTCTGTTCCTACAGTCTGATGTAGTGCACCAAATAGCCAAATAGTGCCTGGATGTGAGGGACAGGGCAGGTGCTCATGTACTTTGTGTAATGCGTGAGCAATTTAGGATCAATGTGAAAATTGTTGTATGAAAGTAAAAGTGTAGCCTTTATTTTCAATAGGTTCTGATGGACCACATGAAAAGGTTTCAGCAGCTTTTATAAGATGAGAGTTATCATTCTCTTCTCTGTAAAGAGTCCCTGAGCTGAGCACTCCTAGAGGAGACAGCCTTTAAGTACTATTAAATTAGTTATATCCAGCTGCTTAATAAATGTAATTTTTTGTTAATTTTACTGTCTCAGTGGCATCTTCATCCCTGGAGGTGTTTAAGGCCAGGCTGGATGGGGCTTTGAGCAACCTGGTCTAGTGGAAGGTGTCCCTGCCCATGGCAGGGGGGTTGGAACTCGATGATCTTCAAGGTCCCTTCCAACCTAAACCATTCTATGATTCTATGATCTTGGACTCATCTTGTGGAAGAAAGACATCAGAGCCTGCCATCAGCTAGGGTAGACAAATAGAGATCAAAATACAGTCCTTACTGTAAAGAGCTAGTACTGTAGGTACCATATAATAGGTGGAAAGCACATTGATGGTGAAGTGCAAGCAAACCGGAAAACATTCAAGGTCAAGCAGTGATCCCAGTATACCTACTACCTAATCTTTGTCAAGGTTTTGCTTGGGCATCACTGCAAATGAAAGACTCAAAGAGCAATCAGAGATGTACAATTAGACAGCTTTGCAAATGTTAATGGAAAACAATAACATATGAAGGACAACCCAGAGGAAATGTCAGAGGGTGCTAGAAAACCGAGCAGTTCCATGGTGGAGACTGGCATTTTTACTTCAGAACTTTTATTTTCAGGCAAGACTACTTTATACGGCACTGGCTTCAAATTTCTTGTTGTGTCCTAAATTTTACATGTCTGAATACTCATTATCACTGTTATATAATATTGTTTTGATTAACTGGTACGTCATCAGCTCAGACTTGAATTTTTGCAATTCTAATCTGAGATTTTTGATCAAATTGCTAAGCTACCAAGTGAATTATATTCTCAGATAACCCATTCTTTTGTTTAAGAATATATTGAGCTATACTAGAATGTATTTCTAATGTATACTAATGTATATTCTACTGTATAAATATAGTATATACAATTAACCCCCACCTGCAAACCATCCTGACAATTTCTATGTCTACTTAAAACTAGATTCAGAACTCATCTACTGTCTCTGAAATGGACATTTTCCTAAAGACTTTCTGTATCCAAATGCAGAATTACAGAATCACAGAATAGTTACTGCTGGAAGGGACTTCTGGAGGTGTAGTCCATCTCCTGGCTCAAAGCAGGGTAAACTAGAGCAGGTTTTCCCCCTGTACTCAGCACTGGTGAGGCCTCACCTCGAGTACTGTGTTCAGTTTTGGGCCCCTCACTACAAGAAGGACATTGAGGTGTTGGAGCGTGTCCAGAGAAGGGCTACAAAGCTAGTGAAGGGTCTGGAGGACAAACCTTATGAGGAACGACTGAGGGATCTGGGGTTGTTTAGCCTGGAGAAGAGGAGGCTGAGGGGAGACCTTATCACCCTCTACAACTACCTGAAAGGAGGTTTTAGAGAGGTGGGGGCTGACCTCTTCTCCCTGGTGACAAGTGATAGGACAAGAAGAAATGGGTTCAAGTTATGTCAGGGCAGGTTTAGATTGGATATTAGGAAGCATTTTTTCACTGAAAGGGTTATTAAACATTGGAATAGGCTGCCCAGAGAGGTGGTGGATTCACCATCCCTGGAGGTGTTTAAGAAAAGGGTAGATGAGGTGCTTAGGGACATGGTTTAGGAGTGGTGGTGTTTTTATCAAGGTAGGTTAATGGTTGGACTTGATGATCTTAAAGGTCCCTTCCAACCTCACTAATTCTATGATTCTATGATTCTAGGTTTCTCAGGGTTTTGTCCAGCTAGGCTTTGAATGTCTCCATAGATGGAGACTCCACAACGCTCTGGCCAATGTCTTCCATTGTTTGAGCTCCCTTATGGTAAAAAAAGCCTAACAATTCTAATGTTTAAATGGGATTTCCTGTATTCTGCCCTTCGTTGGTTCCTGTTGCCTCTTTTCCTGTTACTGGTTATCACTGAGAAGAGTCTGTCTCCCTCTTCTTTACTTGTCCCCACCGGGCATTTATACACACTGATAAGATCCCCCTAAGCCTTCTCTTTCCCAGGCTGAACAGTCCCAGCTCTCCCAGCCTCTCCTCATATGAAAGATGCTTCAGTCCCTTCATCATCTTTGTGGACCTTTGCAGGACTCACTTTAGTATATCTATGTTCCTCTTATACTGAGGAGCCGGGAAATGGACACAGCTCTCCAGGTGTGACCTCACCGGTGCTGAGTAGGAGGAGGATCACCTCCAATAACCTGCTGGCAGTGCGTTCATAATACAGTCAGGATGTTGTTGGCTTTTTTTGCCACAAGTGTGCGTTGCTGACGCATGGTCAACTTGTCCACCAGGAGCCTTCCATCCTTCTCTGCAAAGCTGCTTTTCAGCCAGTCAGCTCCCCAGCTTTTCTGGTACCTGGGTGCAGGAATTTGCATTTCCCAGGTGACCAGGTCCTGCTTGGTCACTTGCTAACCTCATTTCTATAGTATAAGTCTCTTTTACTTTCCCTTCCTGAGATTCCTGTCTCTCACATATAAAATCTCAAGTTTGGGATTTTACGTTATGTGTGTTTTGAGGAGTTGTCATGTGTGAATCAAATTCAGTGATGAGCTAACCCAGATTCTAGGGGTATACAAATACAGATTTGGTTTCTTACCTCGAATTACTTTGTTTTTGGATTGCATAATTAAACAATAGTAAAATGTTTTCTGATTCATAGTTTCAGCCAAAAATTCTGCAATTGTAGCCTGTATCTGTGTTTATGGAAGACTGAGAACAGAATAGAGTTGCACATACCGCTTCCTGACAGAACATTCCTCAAGACAAATGCCCTGACAGATGTCACTGTCTGGCTCTTTGCATTGTCCTCTTACACTTTCTGACTTTATTGTTGATTTTCCACAAAAAAATATTGGGAACCAACCCTTCTGTACCCTTCTGTGCCTTTCAAGGGACTTAATTTAAAAGCCCGTTGAGTTTCCCAGCACAAGAGCAGATGGCATGACAGGTACTACCATGTTGTCATGTGACATGATGTTTCCAAGCATGGTATCGTTCTTCAAAAATCCCATGGTCTAGGCAGAAAATTCAGGCCTTTCCTTTACAGTACTGTGATATTGCTGTGTCAGGTCTGCTAGTGCAGCAGCAATACCTGGAGCACGTGATGCCTAGAGGAAATACGCTCTTTCTGTGATTGGAGAACTCTCAGTGCCACAGTTTTGTTGCACTCTTGCAAAAGGAGCTCCTGTGTGAAGTAACTGTTTGCTTGGCCCAGTAGGGTTGGTGGTTGAGAATCAACTAATCTGGGATTAGGAAACTAATAGAAACTCACAAGGTCAGGGAGGACTTTTGCCTTGGACAGGGAGACATTCAACAATCCGGGAAGTCCTCTAAAGGCTGACATTTAGCCTGTAGGTGTCCAAATGCCATCCCAGGAGAGAGTTTTGCTGGATAACCCATACACTTTACTGAAAGATTGAAAGGCAGAAAGTCCTTGTGCTGTTTGCAGACAACAGAGAACTTCTGGGACTAGCACTGTATCATCACCTTCCCTAGGGACACAACCACGGAGCAGTGAGGCACTTCCCTCCAGCGTCAAAGAAATTGCAGGCCCGGACCATTATGAGGTGGTAAGACACTGCTATCTGTCCAGGGTTTCCATCACTCACTTCCAACGTGGTCTGCCCAGGCACCAGACTACCTGCTCCTCCCAACCTGAGACCACCATCACTTACCAGATAGCCACTGGATCACAGCTAGATTTTCAGCTAAATTGGTTCTCCAGCTGCCCTTGTTGATGTGAGTAAAGACACAGAATTCTTGGGTTACTTGCTCCAAGACCTACTATAACACTATTGGGAATGACCTAAATATATTGGACAATGAGAAGCAGCAGAACATTGCTGAGTCTTTTTATGTTTTTTCAGTTTGAGGAACTGGGGATAAGGCTATACAGGGCAAAGGAATAAAAGGAATACAGTTTTTAGGTGTTGGCTACGCAAGAGAAAAATGGGGCAAAGATGGGATATAATCCCACAAACGAGCCTATCTGCAAGTTCACATTGTTGCAGTTGCCCCAAGGGCCCTTGGATAAGAAATTACTGTATAAATTATGTACTTTAAAATCTTACTCTTTGTTAACAGTATCACTGTTTGTATCTGGCAGCAAGTAATATTTGTTTTCTTAAAAAACGTTTTAAAAAGAAAGCAGTATGGCTATTTTCTGGACTTGAGATTTGGACTTTAAATCTATCCTTTCCTTCTCTTACCCCAGAAGACAAATCCCATCATTGTATAACCTTATTCTGGGTCAAGCTCTTAGCTTCTAATATGTAAAAAAGCATCCTCGGATGACACTGGAAGAGTGATTGGACCAAGAGTATATTTGCAAGATAGAGCAGAGGCATCTGGCATCAGAGACAAGGAGCATGTGGAGGGAGGAGAAATGCTGGAGTGTGCCTGGGTGACATCCTCCAGTGAGGCACTCAGAGTTGGCAGGTGCTTGGGGCAACTGTCTCTTGCTCCGTGCTAGGTGGTGAGCCCAGCAGTGGTGCCTACTCACTGCTTTCGCAGGTTCAGAGTCATACTTTTAGTATGACTACTGGAGGAAGGCCAAACAGAAACAGATGGGTAGGGAAGGATGTGTGTGAATATAGATGGTGGAGATGGCATAAGCCTTCAAGCAGAGGAGCCTAGGGTACAGCTAAATAGTGTTTTATAAAACTTACTTTTTTAGCAGTTGCATGGGCTGGGAATCTGTCCGTTTCCACTGTAAAATGTGTCCTAACCCTTGCAGACAGATAGGAAAGAGTATAGGAAAGAACAACAAGTTTAACTGTTTGATGTTGAGTCTTATTAATGAATGAGCAGGAAATTTCAGCATGGTTTGAGTGGTCTTGTCTTGCATTTTATGGTAAAACCTGGAAGTGTTTATTAAGGTTAGAGGACAGTAAGTGGAGAAAAATGGGATATAATTGTTGGGAGATGAGATTTAGAAGGAATGATGAGAGAGGTGAGTTGAGAACAAAGAGATTTTCAGCTTTGAAGTAGGTATGTTAACAGTTGTGATACCAGGTGGGGATGCTGAGGAATGATCTCCCCAGTTTACTTACAGTTTGGGTTTCCATCACTTTTGTTTCTGAAACCATGTCCATCAAAATTGTACTTAAATTTGTCACTGAATACGTGAGGGCCTTCCAAAGACTACAGTGCGGCAGAAGGTAGATGCACACACGGACTGTGAATAGCACAAGAAGGCCACTGTGGATGTGATGGGTTGTGATGTTGAGTCAGTCTTGTGGGGAGTGCTAGCAGTTCTTGTCCTGTCACAGCCACCTGGTTTCAGCTAGCCAGTGCGTTGGCTCCACAGTGCTCTGTGAGGAGTGTGATGATGGGTTTGTCAGATTCAAACTGCTTTGCCACAGGCCATCTGCCAGGGGTTAAGACAACCTGCATCTCTACCGGGATGGGGTCCAAAGGTGGGTATGCCATCTCTTCAGTGCCACTATGAAATTTAGCGTAGAGACAGGGAGATGGCCTTTCATATTCTGGTTAGTGACTCATTTAAAGGACAGGGTGAACTTGCAATGCTAATTGTGGATAACCAGTGCTGTTCAGACACACTGACTCTTAACTTTGGTGGTGGTAAGTCTGTTCTTGCATAAACTTCAGTGAGGCCTCTGCCTCTTCTCTTCACATGAGAAGCATCCAGTTGTCACACAGGAAAATTCACAGGCAGCTGAAAGAGAGGGGCGGACCTGGCTCTTTATTTTCAGTAGTGGTTCAGGGCTTTGGATGTGCAAAATTCAAGGGGGAGATGCACCAAGTGCTACAAAGGCCCTACTAAATAATACAAGAGAGCTTATGATGCAGGTACTGCTGCCAGTGTTGTTTCATTTCTAGTCCTCAGGTACCCTAAAAATGCCTGCAACATAGACACATATGGGATACTCCCATCTGGGAAGTAGTCTTCATGCTGATGTAACTGAGGAGGTCTCCCAGCTGAATATATATGAGCCAGAAACAAGAAAAGTTTTGTAATTGGGGTATTGCAAAGTTTTCGTAATAGACAAAAAAGAAAATACTACATGGCCTAAGCCTGCGATTAATATGTGGGCGCACTTTATTTCAACATGAAAGTCCACTTACTTTCTTGTGATTCAAGATAAGCTGGGAGACAGTTTGTATTGTTGCCCAAATTAAGATTTCTTGTTTAAATTTATCTTCTTAGCTATATAAAAATACATTGTGTTTGTTTCTGTAGACAGTGAGAACAAAGGAATGTGTTTGTAATAAGGGCAATAAAGCCTTCTGTTCCGCCCTGTGTGCCTCTGCGGCACATTGCTGCTTAAAACATTATGGAAGGAAACTCATACTTGGGAAGCAAGCAGATAATATGAGCATCTTACTATCACAAGGAAAACATAACCTTAAATATGTTCTCGTCATTACACCTTGCATTAGTGGACTGCTAAAAATACACGTCAGGTATTTTGATTCCTAGTTTCCTTCACTAAATGTCAATTAAAAATGTTTTCCTAAAATAAGTGTAGAATCTAGTAGCTTACTTCATTTCATGTATTTTTGTCTTTCTTGGTGCTGATCAACACTGAAAGTTTGTGTAATTCATGTGTTTGTAGCTGAATGCTCATAATAGACTACATTTAATAAACTGGTCCACAGAGTAAAAACTGCACAAACTTATGTCTTAGGGACACTATTTATGTTGTCTTTAAGAACTGCTGACAGACACACTGGGCTATTTGTGTTTTTGTTTAGTGCTCAATTTATTTTTGGCATGTTGGCAATATTTAATAACAACAGCGTATAAGGTGGCACAATTCAGATAAATGCTACAAACATTAAGAATGCAGGCTACAGTTTTATTAGTGATAATAATAAAGGAAATGGCCCACATGAAATGAGTGCAAAGACCCAAAATAATAAAGCAGTGTATGATTCCTAAAACATACCATCCTGGACCAATTAAACAACCCACATCTCCTCCAAAGAAAATAAAAGCATCACTACAGAAAGGCAAAGCAAGAACATTAGAATTTAACAGTGTGATGGTCAGGGGTTTATTCCCTGAAGAAGATGATTAGACTTTCAGAACGTACCCAAATTAAACTCTGGAGTGGTGCCAATACTGCAGAGTCCTTAAGAGAGTTCAAAGATGCAGCCTAGCAGCCTTCACCTTTGCTGTGCTGTGTCTCCTCTTTAGATCTTGCTATGGTGATGTTAACTGCTTAATTCCCAAGTGAAACACTGAGAACTAACCCACAGGAATAATTTATAATGCATATTGTCTATCTGATATGGATTATCTGATTTCACTGAGCAGAATGGTTTTATCTTTTATCTTCTATCCCTGAATACCATGGTGGTAAGCATACTCGATATAAATATCTTGTTAGAGAAAAGCATTTTTACTCACTGATTTTGTCTCTTCTTAAAGATATACTTGCAAGCTCTCTGTTCAAAAATAATTCCAAAAGTTCTGGTGTTGGCTTTAAAAAAATTCGCTGCTGCTCCTGGACCTGAGAGATGCCAGTCTCATTAAGACATGAGCAGGTTTGTTAAGGAAGGGAAGTTCAAGTGAATAAAGTGAGAAAATTAGTAAACTATTTAACAGTCTTTCCTACTTGGTTGTGTGTTGTCTACACACTATTGTTTATTTCTAAGACACATTGAGTATCTATGACCAAAGTTGTATGCCTGTTAATGTTAGCACACTATGCTAAAACGTCCTTGAAGCACATAAATTTAGGATAATACAGGTAGATATAACATCATGACAGATAGTTTCTTCCTCCCTAATCCTCCAAGGTTATTATGAGCAACTGATTTGTAAATGGAAAATAGTACAGGTTACCAGTACATCCTGTACACCTCACTTATGCTTAGAGCACTTGCTTTTGAAATACAGCTAAGCTTGCCAATATTAGTCTTTCAGAAACTTGTGACTTGTTGTTTAGATTATATCTTAGAACTCAGTTTTATGGATAGTTGGGGATGTTTAGCATTTGGAAGATCAGGTTAGAATGATTCATCTTAGTTTTGCATATGTCCTGTTAAATTATGCAAGTCTTGACCTATAATAGGGTTTGCGATGACAGTGGGGTTGAGCAGATTAAGTTTCCTTGCAGGGATAGATACTCACGCACAGCTGAATCCAGATACTCAACAGCAAAGGTCTTGTGGTCCAATGCTGGAACAGCTTGACACGTGTAACTTCCACTGAGATCAACGGGACTAATAGGTGCTGAATAAGGGCTATTGTCTCGTAATTGATACAAGACTTGAAAACAGAAATACAAATCTTCGCAGATCAATTCTTTTTATTGTGTTTTTAACCCTTATTACTGTTTTTATTTCAAGTTTTGGTAAATGTGCGTGTGCTGCATTTACTTCCATAAGCATTTGTCTTTAACAGTCACATTAAAATTGATTTGTAGGTAATTGCAGATTGGAGCCTTAGAGTGTATTTCATCACTGTAGAATGGTAGGTAGTCACAGGATTGGGTCCATCATGTTGTTGTACAAATTGTCATGATAATTGCCATTTCTGGTTCTTTTTGCAATACATGTCACAAGTAATGGATTAAATACATGACATTTTCTCACTGTTGTCCTAGTTTTTGTCACTGCAGCCAGAATGTATTATCAGAGACAGACAGAGATGCTAACCATTAAAAAGTGAACCTAATTAATTTTTTTTTTGTCACAAATTTTTATAAGAAGAAAACCTGGCATATAGTTAAACCGCAGTTATGGAATAAAGTAATTTAATATTGTCTCAAAATAGTTACAATTACTGAAAATACAATCACCCTCCTTCATTTTTTGGTAGTACGCATTCTAATAATGCCCTATAATATGTTAAGGTAAATTGATGCATTTTAAAAATACATATTTGCAAACAGTAAACAGAAGTGGTATTTTGGAGTACATCTGCTACATGTTTGAGTTAAAGTTTCAAGTATGTATGAATTGTGCAACATTATAGCCAGTAGGAAATCAGGCTGATTTTAAATTTAGTTTGCCTTTTAATGTCAGTCATATTAAAAGAAAAACATGCTATGTGATGATAGTCATCTTTATTGTCACCAGGGATTGAATAAAAAAATAAAAAAAAGAGAGTGAGAGTGCGCATTTAGAATTTGAAATAAAAAAGGTAAGCAATCTAGCACCCTTTAAAAATCAGTGGAAGTGTTCCTTCTGACTTTGGTGAGAACTGGATCCTGAGAGTGAACAGGCATCAGCTGTGGCAAGCTCATTTTTATGGAGCAGTGGTGAAGAATGAGGCAGCTTCCATGCTGCAGAGGGGACTCCAACAGTAGTCTTACTGAATAATAATGAGTGGTTAACCAGACAAAGGAAGGAGAAATGGGAAGACTTTGAAGAACAAAAAGTGTACTTTAAAGGAAACAAAGATGTACGGAGAGGGAAGAAGGAAAAGGAGTTAAAAGCTTACTGGGAGAAAACGCTGAAAAACATAGTGCAAAGGCAGAGGGGTAAAAAGGATGGTAAAAAGTGGTGCGCAGTGTAAAGCAGGATATTGGAAAGGGAGACGACTAGGAGGGATAAACCAAAGGACTGTAGATAGTTCAAAACCAGCAAAGATGATGTCCTTTCCTTCCAGTAGCAGCACCTCAGGAACTTTGGTTTCCAGAACAAATGAGTGAAATCACAGGCTCTGGCAAGGGATACACAAATCACCTTATGAGAGGTGGAAGAAATCTGGGATGTGCTGATTTGTGGAGGTAGCTAGAGGATCGGAAGGAGGATTTCATAGATTACCACAAAAAATTTAAATGTGTAAAACGTTTATTTTTTTTCTGACAAACTAGCAAAAATCATGTGCTCATTTGGGATCTCCAGTTGCTCAGCTTGCTAAAAACCTAGAGAGAACATAGACCAGAAGCACTCTGTAGGCTAACTTTCTGAACTTCAACCTTACTTTTAACTCCACTGGCTCTTCAAGGCATTATACTTGACATCTCTGTGTACTTGTGAACAAAGAATGCTAACTGCTGCTGCCACAAAAGCCAAAATTTATCCTCGGTGTATCTACAATGAGTACTACCAGAGACAAATTTCCCCCTGTATTCTTAACTCAGGCATTCAGTGTGAAATTCAGTTTTTCTTGACATTGTTAGCTCTGCTGTGCTGCTAGAATGGGTTGATACTACGGGCCCTATAGGTCATATTCCCCATTTTATTCTGTAAGCATTGAAATCTGTGTCAAGACTTGGGGACAATTTCAGGATTAAATCTAAACTGTTCACTGCATTATTTCAAGTTTCATAACTACAGAAATGCTGAAAAAATAGGAAAGATTTGGCAAAGTTAGTTAAGAGAAACTAGGATGTAGGACCACCACTATCCCTGGGAGAAATTAATAGTAAACTTGGTAGTAAGAGTTGTCCTGGGAACTGCCAACTAGCCCCAATTCAAAGCAGAGCATTGGCTCTGAATGGTGCTGCCTTTTCAGACTGCATATGATGCACAGGAGTGATGTGAGGTGAAAGAAAAAGCAGAAATTGCTGAATTTAGTTTCAAATTAGAAATGACAATTAAAAGATGGTTAAAAAAAAAAAACAAACAGTGATTTATTTCCTTGAAAAAGTCTTAATCATGGATCCGACTTATGTGCATCTTAGACTGCCTCTTGTAATCTGAATGCCAGGACCTGGAGAAAGTCTATTAGCTGCAGGCTGTTTTAACTTGTTTTTCACTATCTATATAAAATATAATACAAATTTTCCAACTTTGTCTTCAAAGTTCACGTGGCGTATGGTTAAAACAAGGTCCATAGTCAAGAACTCCTGAGAGTTGTCTGCCTCTGTTCTCTTATCAGGTTTTCTCATAGTGAGGTTCAGACATCTATTCAAATACAAATCAGTGATATGTCATATTCAGATATCACTGTACAGAAAAGGCAGGTAGTTACGAGGCTTGTCCGGTGTCATTAACTTCAAAAACTGATGCTAACATCATATGCCTTTCTTGGGAATGATAAGAGTGGTCAGAATGATTCAAGCTTGAGTAGAAGTTGGCTGATGAGTAAAGCTGACGGAAACCCAAGATTTGTCTCTTTCTGGAAATACCGCTATATCAGAATTACTTTTCTCAAAAAATGTATGTAACAGAAATTTTTGTCAAATGAATTATGACTGTTATATTATTTTCCATTTAAAAGAGAATATGTATATCTTGAGGCATTTTGTTTGGAAACAGTACGGTACTGCACTGTGTCCGTGTGTGCTACCATTGTCTCTCAGAGAAGTCAGAGTTCAGGAATTTCGTGATACATTTTCCTCAAGGGAATAGTGTTCTTGTCTGGACTACTTCTCCCATTGTGCCTTGCAGTTACGGTAGTCCTGTGGTGCCTCGAAGCTATTGATCTAGATGACAGAGTAATGTGGGTGGGTTTTGGTTTACTGAACCCAAACCAAAGTAAATAATGTTGATATCCAGAGCTCTGGCAAATGTTATGAAGATCACAGTGTTTTACTTTTGAGGTTCTTCTGTGTGTCTTCCTGTGAAGTACTGACTAAAGTCACACTTCTGGTCGACATGAGAGTCCCATGCTGATTTTAGCCGCTGTGCCTTAGGCTTCTCTTACTGTCTGGCTTGCTGTCCCACAAGCCCTCCCCTCTCACTTCAGAGCTACGCGGTAATTTCTTTTGAAGGCATTAAGGTGCATTTTGTAATTACTGCTACATCATCTGCATTCTTATGGACAGAAACATAGTACACCAAATTCTGAGGTTCCTGTCTCCTCCTGGCCACTTTAGGAAGCAAATTCTGGAATTGGTAGGCTTTGGCTACCGTGTATAAGAACCTATTTTAGTGTGTGGGTTCTTTTTTAATATTGACTTCTGACTATATAAGGTGCTGTGCTTCATGCTGTGTGTAGAGGGATGTGCATTTTTGTACTTTAGTTGTTTATACAAAAATATACAGTTTGAAGAGTCTGTTCAAGTACATATTAGTTCCATAGACTGTGTTAAAATATGTAATGAATGAAAAATTAATACTTTAATAGATGTAAACATATGCAGTGATAGATGTTTATAGATAGGTTAAATACACCTAAAAAATAACAAATGTAAATGAGATTTTCACTTCTGACACAAGGAGGGATCCAAGCACTGAAGCGCGTAATTCCATCATCAGTGTTTTCTTGAGCACATGAAATTTCTTCACCTCACAGAGGAGGCAGTGTTTTCAAATGTAAACATATAAAATAAAGCATATAATTGAATACAGTAAGATTGAATCTATTTAGCAGGTCTAACTGATGAGACTCAGCAAAGACTGTAAAAAATGCCAGTGTGAGATTAATTTGTGTGGAAGACTATATGTCAAGTATTGAAGCAGTAGCAATGATTGCAGTTGGGGGCAGTGTTACTGGTAAAAATACGTATGCCAAAGACCTAGATGTACTTTGTAATAATAAATCATTAAGTTTGTGTAGAGTATGCCTGAAATGTTGGTTGGAAAAACTGTTGCAAATTCTAAGAAGGAAGAATCTCACTGTTTCCTGTTGATCTAGAATTTGTCCCAGAAGTTTGGAAGCAGATAAGTGATCTCTTGTTCTTGAGGACAATCTCTTAAGGACAACAGACCAAGCCTAAATCTTTGGTTTACTGTTTGTTCTTTTGTTTTATACCTGTGTTTGCCTGGAAGATAGGGCTTGGTTGTACTGTACATGGCTTACTACTAAGACCACTGGAAAGACTTAATTGCTTCTTAGATGATGAAACACAGTGAACTTGTATCTCAATGGGATTCGTTCACAGCTGGGACATTCCAAAAGCATACTGGAAACTACCTGTAGCACACAGCATAGGGAGCCTTCCATTTTGTGCTCCCTTTGTTCAGAGTATCCGGTAATCACAGCTTACACTAATTATGCGATGTTATCCTTATCTTAGACCTGGCAGTAATGAGACCCATGCAAACCCTTCCTCAGTGGGATGGGGTGGAGAAAGCGTGCTCCCAGCTGTGCTTCGGATTGGACACTTTACAGCTCTGCTGGGTACTTACAAAGTGCGTGGAGGGAACAGCTTCTGTCCTTGGTTCATAGTCAGAAACTCCAGACTAATTATACACCTCAGCAAGATAGATGAACTTGGCAGCAAGAACTACTGTTTGCCTTTTCATTATGGCTAAGTAGACTGGATGAAACTGATACAATTGTTGCCTCGATCTGTCTTACTATGATCTGACCTCTTTCTACACCGGGGCTGATGGGAGAGCAACAGTATGGCTGTGACGGGTCAGTTGGGATAACATTCACTGGGGCATGATGATATTGTCAGGTGACTTGAAGCATATCTTCCTGAGAAGTGCTGATTACTTCCAGTAAGGCAAATTCTGTTTTGTGAAAGAATTTGATTTTTTTTTTTGGCTTTTATTCTAGTGAAGGTGGATGTAAATTTGAAATATCAAAATCTGTCTGGGGAAAAATACCATCCTTTGAGCAAATAGATTTTGATATTTGTATAATACTTTCATCTGTGGCTATTATGAGCATTTTAACATTATAATTGCAAGACATCTGCATTGTTTGTGTGTTGGTTAAAAGTCATACTAGCAAATAGCCTATTTTCTCAATAGAGAAACTTTCAAATGCTGTTGAATTTTGTAGTATAGAAACAGGTCTTACTAAGTGTTTTCAAAAAGATTTCTAGATTAGACTGAGTATTGAGTCAAATCATCACAGTATCCATATATATTTTCTTTTGCTCAGGCATACATTGCAAGATGCCATGAAGCAATTTTAATTTGCGTATTTGGGAGAGAGTGTCTGGAGTTGCTGAAAAGTTTAAATATGAAATAAGTATTTTTTAATCTCTAGGATCATGCAGTTTTGTTGGGAATAACAGTCTTTACTATAGTAACCTGTAGTTCCTGGCTGTAAATAAAATGGAGGTTTCAGTCCTAATTCTTAGAGAAAAATTGCTATTAAATGAAAACAACAAAATAGGTATTAAAGACTGAAAGGACTACTTTCACACCTAAATAAATTGAGCCTCTCCATCAAGGCTACTCAGTGTCATCTGTTTTCTTTGTATCTAAACTTTCACTAGCTGAGGACTTTTCTCTCCGGGGCTGCTGATCTGGCAGTTTCAAGTCAAACAGGGGGAATTTATGGACATGCTTAATCTATGCAACCAAGGCTTGAAGATAAATGTAAAAAAAATCAGGTATCTAGGCGCTTGGACATATTTCATTTCTAGATGTAATTTTGAATCTATATTGAATTGTCCTCAGTAAGACTGGGGCCACACTTCGGGAGGGCAGGCTGTGTGCCAGTCAAAATCATTAGAGGTCTGGTTGGAGTATCTACAGTGTCTTAGGCTTTAATGATTTGATTGATTGGTTAAATGTTCTGATATTAATTATGTATTAAAGACATTTCTTCACTGTTTACTAGTGCTCTTGGGCTGTATATGCAAATATATGTATAATAAAGGGGAAAGAACTACATGAAAGTCCTGAGTAAGTATGGACTACATTAGGATAGTTAAGTGGTAAGTGGGTTTTCTTACTAAAGGCTACCTGGTTGTAACCTTGTTGAGCAGCTGTGTCAAAATGTTACTTAGAGTTTGTGAAAATCCTCTGAATTTCACAATGGGAATACAGTAAACAGTGTTATTTTCTGGAAGTTAAGACGTTAATTCTTTATTACATGATAACGCCGACAGCACCCTACTAATATTGATATACATCATTCATCATGCTGATATTCGATTTGCACAATACATATCAATATGAAAACATAAGAAAGGAGTCTCTAATTCAGTGTACAGACTTAGCCTTCAGTACTACAGGTATTTAGAGGTATAATATCATGTGATTACTTCATCTCTCATTCTGTGTTACATTCTCTTGATGGCCTCAGTGAATGTCCTTTTCTTTGGCCATCATATACACAAAGGTTTGCAACATTATTTGCGTATCAAATTGTAGTGGCAAGTAGCTTGTAAAAGTTACAGATTTTATATTTTTGTTTATCCATAACATTTTGGAAATTGATAAAACAGGACAGACGAAATATTAGAGTTTTTTCATCACAGTTCAGTTCTGAGCAAAGCCTATATGTTAGCTACAGGCAGTCCTGATGTCCTACTTTACATTTGATTCACTTCTTCTGGATGATGTTTAACAGCGATCACATGTGGGTACTTAGGAGAGGAAGAGGAAGGTAAGCCAGAGTTGTGGGTTAACCCTCAAAGGCGCGCAGCCACTCACTCACTCCTCCCATGGTGGGACAGGGGGAGAGAATCGGGAGGATGAAAGTGAGAAAGCTTCTCAGTTGAGATAAACACAGTTTAATAGGCAAATCAAAAGCTGAATGCGCAAGCAAAGCAAAACAAGGAATTCTTTCACTACTTCCCGTCGCAGGCAGGTCTTCAGCCATCTCCAGGAAAGCAGGGCTCCATCACATGTAACAGTTACTTGGGAAGAGAAATTCGTAACTCCAAACTTCCCTCCCTTCCTCCATCTTTCCCCCAGCTATTATTGCTGATCATGGCGTCATATGGTAAGGGGTATCCCTTGGGTCAGCTGGGGTCAGCTGTCCCGGCTGTGTCTCCTTTCAACCTTTTTCCCACCCCCAGCCTTCTTTTTGGCAGGAACATAAAAGGCCTTGATGCTGTGTAAGCACTGCTTAGCAGTATCTAAAACATCCCGGTGTTTTGGTCACAAATCCAGAAGATAGCACGACAGGAGCTGTTATGAAGAAAATTAACACCATCTCAGCCAAAACCAGTAAAGCCAAGAAAATCTGGGTACAGATCTGACTTCTGTATAGGTGCTGTTTCTGCTTCTTTCTTTTCCTAAATTAAAATGTGCTTGTAGCTGGACTTTTGAAAAAAGAGGAGTCTAACTCCTAACATGGTGAAAACATAAAATATTCATTAGTGGTCTTTTGGAGAGTCTTCTTTCTCAGAGGACAAGTACAAGGGGACAGCCAATGCATTGGAAAACTGATAATCCTAATGGAGGGAAAAAAAAAAAAAAGAAACAGCAAAGGCAAAGAATAGAATTAATTTTCTTAAAACCTCTCCTTGGCAAGTCAGATACTCTGCTGGCAGATGGCAATTGGACTTTCCTCATCTGACCCCATTTTTCCGTATTAAAAAAAAATAAAATAATACTGCCTTTGGTTGCAGTGCTATTCGTCTTGTTAAAACGTGGCTTGCTTACATGCGGTCTTAATCTTACTGACACAAATTTCCTGAAGTCTGGGTCTAATACCATTTAACAAGTTAAATTATCTGTGTTGATGTTAATGGATCCACTGGTCAAATTAGGTACATTTTTTATTGCATTTCCTGCTTATCAACTCTTTGGTAGCTGGCTGACCAAAGTGAGCTGTATTTAATACTGCATTTCTGGACCAACTTTGTCAACAGGACTTCCAGATCATTGGATGAGTAGCATTGTTTCAGTTGGAACTAAGATACAGTCCAGGTGAAGTCAAGAGACAACGATAAATATGCAGCACTGTTAAGTCAGGACACTTATTAGGGTGTATAGAATTATAGGGTTTAGGGTACATAAATGCAGCTTTCGTCCTTTTAAAACATTGTTACTAATGTCCCTTAATCCCCATGATTCCTTTACCAGTCTATGGCACCGTTGCCTTAAATAGCATTTCTCTTCTTTAAATGCATACAGACTTTTAACTGCTTGCTTATTGTCTTTTAGTGTTCTATGCAGGAAGTTGTTGTCCTAAGCATTTATGATAAAGGCCAGCAGTTGTCATGGCAGGTCTTCAGTGTCCATTTAAAACAGTGTAGAGTAAACGGTAAAGATGGCCTCTGGAAGGAAGGGTATGTGGTATGACTTTACATACTAAGTTCAGCAGCTGAGCCTGGGGACATTTGTCTGTCACATTACCTGCAGAAGGTAACGCAGGTGCCTGGGCACTGCAGGTTCCTCCTGAGCACAGTTCAACTAGGTACTTTATGCGTGACAACTAGCTCCAGTGGCCACAAAAAAAAAAAAAAAATTGCTTTGATGTGATTTACTACAATGGGTACTGAGTAGAAACTTTGTCAGAGGGTAAGACACCTAAAAATGAGCATGGTAAGCGTTTTAGAGTCTTAAACAAATTTGAGGAGTCATGTAGATTCACTCAAAACTATGTGCCTGTCATCTCCAGAGAAAAGCAAAGAAAGACTTCTGGAAAGTTATGCAGGAGAGCTTCCTACAGGATTTCTGTTTTGCAGGTGAAACAGTGTCTGAATGGGTAGTAAGCAAGATACAGGCTTTTTAGTATCAACATAGTAGCATGAAGTTTTATCTTTTTGATGACCTCTGAAGAATTACTGTGCAAAGCTTGCCTTGTTCTAGAGATGTGCAGAGGAAAATGTTCAGTAATGAACACATTAATAGTAAAGCTGTATGTTAGATATTTAATTTCTGTAAAATCTTGTTCCTACTTTGAAATGAAGTTTAATATTACCCTTCCCCTTTGTGATATGCTTTAAGTTCACAGTAGATAAATCCAATTGACTCGCAATAGGGATAAAACCAACCAACCAAACAAAACATGTAGACATTGACCTCATACTGTACTGTAGGTAACATTGGTCTTGCTCATCTCTTGCTGCCTTTGCATTCGCTTTGTTGTGGGAACTAAGAAATTCTTGTAGTTTTCTGGCTGCATCTCTACTAAATAAAAGCAACGCGACTGGCCTTGTAAATAAAGTTCTTTGGTAACGTATCAAAACACTTCACAGAAAAGTGAGCATTGTTATTCTCATTATCTAGATGGGGAAACTGAGGCATAGAAAGATAAGGTCATTTCTCAAATGAGACCCAAGAACCCATCTGCAAAAATTAGACCAGAACTTCCACCACCTGGATCCCTGTGCTCTGTTCACTGGTTCACATTGCTCTGCTTTCTTCAGCAGAAGTACTGTGCCAATTAATTCTGATTATTCTGTTCTTCATTGACTGTTTCCCATGCAGGAGATAACCCAAAGCTCACTCAAGCTGGTGAGTCTTTCCAGTGAGGTTGTATGATTTTGGACAGATGATGTAATGGTTGCTAATACGTTTACATATTATATTTTTTGACAAAAAATACTTCATCTACATTCATCATGTCTCTGAAATCATATGGCCAAATACTGTAGCTCAGGGTATTCATGAATATTAAGCTAGTGTTATAGAGTTGCAATTAATCCAGAGGTTTCTTTCTTATAATTTGTATGGTGGACATTATTGTACTCATAGACTTTGAGGACTGGATCAAAAATTAAGTAAAAGCAATACGAAACCCTAGATCTTAAGCTTGGGCCTTTGTAGACTTTTACATGGAAGCATTTTTGCTTTGATTTGAGTTTGTTCAAATCGCGTAAAATGGAATCACTGCAAAAAGGAGGAAGGGTGGAGGAAAGGACAGAAATTAAAGGTTATACAACCCAAGTGGCTGCCATGTCATGCAGTTTAAGTAGGATGCAATGTTAAATTCACCCTCTTCCCTGTTTCTTTTTAACTCTTATCTCCAGTACTTAATATTTTAAGCTGGTTTCATAAGGAAATGAGGCCTGTGAAATCTCACTTTCTTTGTTTCATTCCCCTTCACAGCAATAACTCTTGAAACTTCACATCAATTAAACAGTAGAATAGAAGTCTTGTGCTTAGAAGAAGTTGGTCATACAAATTGGTCCTGAAAACTGGTTAGTCAGTGAAGGAAAGAGACCCACTGAGGTAAAGAGTCATGCAGAACTCAGATCTTGTGTATTCTGAGAGTCTGGCAGGCCAAAATCACACGCATGCCACTGGCTCATCAGAATGCAAGAAAGGTAATTGAAAAGTTAGGCTGAATCAACTTAGTTCCTGCTGTAATTCAGAATGATTGTACAAAAGCTACATCAGAGCTGAATTTTGCTCAGACTCGTTAGAAAGGATTTAGTAGCTCCATGAAGTAGTTGCTGTGATAGTAAGTGTGGTTTGGGCTTGACAGTAGCAGAGACTTCCCAGTGAGGAGCCAAACTGAACTATCAGGTCATGTCTCAAAAGCCATAAACGGATCTGCAGAGGAGGTGGAGTAAGCAACGAGACAGCCTGTTTCAAAAAAGGCACATCAGTGAATTCAAGAGACAAACAGATCAGTTGCCGTACAAAGGTAACAGAGAAATATAAGTCGAAGCTAATGAAATGAGAACAGAAGGTGAAGTACAAAAGTATTGGACGTGTACTTTAAATACCTTCCAGTAACTAACACTGAAAGGACAACTAGGTCAGTTTAGACATCATCTGTAGAAACTGGGAAATAAGCTAGGCGAACGTAAGGCTCCACAGCCATTTCTGTGGATACTCTTGTTCCACATAATGTGTTGGGTTTTTTAATAATTTAATTTAGTCTCCTTCGAAACAGGTTTAGGTTAAACTACAAGAAACAAACAAAACATCTTCAAAATGCATAATACCCATTCTTGGCCATTTTCTTTTTGTTGTGGGTTAACCCCAGTGGACAGCTAGGCACCACACCAAATGCTCACTCACTTTCCCCCTGCTATCCCCAGTGGGATGGGGGAAGAGGAAAGGAAGAGTAAAAGCAAGGAAACTTGCTGACCAAGGTAAAAAAAAAACCAACAAATTGTTTAATAAGTGAAGGAGAAGTCAAAGAAGAGAGAAAGAAGACAGAACAAGATGAAAAGACACTCACCACCTCCCACAGGTAGATTGATGCCCAGCCAGTTCCCAAGCAGAAGATGGCTAGCCTCCCTCAACCCTCTCTTTTCCCTTTTATTGCTGAGCATGATGTGATATACTATGAAATATGTCTTTGGTTAGTTTGGGTCATCTGCCTGCCTGGTTGTGTCCCCTCCCAGCCTATTGTGCACTCCCCTATCTATTCACTGTGGGTGGCAGACTGAGAAACTGAGAAGGCCTTGACGCTGTGCAAAAAGCAAAAGCTTAAACATCAGTTCTGTCAGTATTGTTTTGGTCAAAAATCTAAAACACAGCCCCATATGAGCTACTATGAAGTAATACCTATGTAGAAGATTCTTAACACCAGGCAGGTGTGCTCTTAAATATATGTACTATGACCTTTCTCAGTAAAGTGTTCTTTTTAAAAGATACCCTATTGCCATTCTTAAATAAAAAAAAAAAATCTTGATTTTAAGGATTCCGTTAAGACTTTGGATACAGAGACCTCAGGATTCTTGTGGGAGGAAGGCTGGGATCTGTCTGTCGGTTTAAATGCATATTTTAGGATGACTTTTTACATTTTGTTCTATCAGTAAGTGCTCTTTCCTTCTCCCCCTACTGTCTTCCTACCAGTACATCCATGCATGGGTGCTGCTCATTTCTCAATTCTGAGGCTGTCACTTTTCTTTCTAACCAGCCTTCTGTGCTGGTGACTGCTGCTATAGCACTTTTGCTTTGGCTGGGCAGGCAAAGTGAATCCCAGTGAAGCAATACATCAGTTATGAAACTCCCACCAGAAATTTTAATATCAGCACCTGTGATCGATGAAGCCAGTCTTCCAATTGGTGTATGGAGGATTTTAACACATAATTTTCACGGTGTTAAAGTGAACTTCTCACATAAATCCTCAACACAGTATATCTATGTGGGGAGCCTGGCTGCCTGGAAGAAAAGCTAGTGTACAATATCTATTTTTTTCAGCATTAGCTTTCTTTCTGCCCATCTTTGAGGGTTCCTCTCCTGTGTCCCTACCCTGTCCTATACATATGTAATGTAGTGCCCTAATTTGGTCACAACTCTTCCTATTTCATATATACCCATGCACATTTGTGTACATGTCAGTGTAATACATGCCTAAGCCATCTGGTATCTTTCCTTGCAAATGTTCACGCAGAAAATTGACTGCGAGTAAGGTTCTGAACCTGCCTGTCCAAATGGTCCGTATTTGTTTGATTTTTCTAGCAAATGCATAGATCCTATTAGTGAGACTGATCCAACATATTTCCATGTGTCAGCTGTACCTGCTGCAAGTGTCATTCTGTTCAGTGATAACAGGACTTGCATCCTAAAATAGAGAGAAAACAAGAACATCAGGTCCTTTTGAGGATCTGAATCGCTTTTTCTACCATCTGCTGACCAATGCTTTGAAAGAAAGAAAGTCTGTGTCTGGATTGACACCTTTCTTCTTTTTAAGCCAATAAAAGATCGGCCAGTAAAACAGCCTAGACATGCTGTGTTTGCAAGAGAAGCTTATTAGAACATAAAATGTCAGTGGTATCATATGTTTGCAACTCATTACAGTATACAGGAGCTGATACAGGTATTCTGTTAGTGTATTAGTTATATTTAATTATCCTTTGAAACTGACTGTGCAATAAAACTATTTTATTGTTACTCTAGATAGTGTGATACAGAAATTGCACGTTACATAAGAGGAGAAACAAATGTGAAGAAAAGTGACGTTTGCATCCTTTGTTTCATTGTTACAGTGTTAAGACATATAGTTTGGAAAGATTTTTTTAAGATATTCTTGTATGAATTATTTTTTCATTAGTAGGTGTATAGCCAAAGTTAGAAATTATAGGATTTAGAAGTTATACTGCAGGACCCAGTTTAATCGTCATCAGTTGTAGGCAGTAGAAAAGTTTGCACGGTCAGAAGGAGTGTTGGGGGCAAAGGAGTTCCTTTCTCTGAAGCATCTGATGTTAGGCAAAGAATAGTACTATTCTCGATGGACCAATGATCTATCCTAGCAGGGTGTATAAAATAAAGGAAAATAAAACCAGTTTCCCTGGTATTCAGATTTGGATGTTTACTTTTCATATACGTAGCTATACATCCTCACTTCATCCATCATTTTTTCATGTGAAATTAGTTTCATGTGAAATCAACCATTATTAAATTCCATTTTAGATGTTATCCAATAAGGCACAGTCAACCTCCCAGGGAAAGGTAATCTTACATTTTAGTCCAATAATATATCTTTCTTGCCTAACACATTAATTGTAAGAATTTTATTAAATCAAATTTATTTGGTGGTAATTCTCCTGTATTCAGTATACTATTGACACAATGAGCTCTTTTCTTCTTGATTTTGAAATAGTGTGTAACTGCATAGAAATTCTGCTGTAATCTAACCTTAAATACATTCAGTTGTACTGAATTCCAGTGGAATTCTGCCTGGAGCCTGTAATCACTGCAACTGTAAACTCCCAGACAGGGGTGTAGTACTGATTCAGCTCACCTTTGTGCTCTCGCGGTCCCAGTATACGCTTGATACTAGGGCAGGCCGCGGCTGTTTTTCACTTCTGCTGGCCTAAGGGATGCTCTGTTGCTTTGACTTGAGCGCAGCCGCTCACAGCACTGTCGCAGCACTGTTGCTGTCATACAGTCCGATTTTGGAGGCACTCACACAGTCACCACTGAAAAATCCTCCTTCAGGGGCTTTAGAGATCTCTTTTATTGCCCAGACAGGCTGGAGCTCAGGAAGAAATAGTTTCAATGGTCTTTGGACTGACCATGCCCAGCAGTTACCTCTGCCTCTGCAATCTATACCATATATGTTGTTTTCTTTGCTGTTTGTCACACAAAATGCCGACACTCAGCCTGAAAAGGGCAATCCTAGCTGAGCCACCATGTATCTACTCACCAGCAGGGACGGCTGTAGCAAAATTAATGGAAGTGATTTGTCTTTATACCTCTTATTTGATAGACTACTTGAATTCACTTCTGTTTCTTCCCTTGTACCTTGGATATCATCTGCACAGAATTTGCAATTTGCCTATAACTGTTTGTATTAGCCACTGGAAGGAAATGGCCATCTGCATTTGCTGCTTTTGCGGGACAGAGAGTAGACCATATGTGGCGTGCTTATGTGGCAAGGTGCTGCAATGCTGGGCAGGCTCATGACCCAGAAAAATCATAACTGTGTTAGCATGACTGAGCAAAGGCTAATTATCCCTTCCTTTGATTACTGTAAGTAGTCTGACTGCCCTACAGAGCCTGCTATTAGTATACTGCCTTTGGTGCCAGAACTAGCTCATCTGGTGTTATCTAGGAGAAGGGAGTTGGGGACTTCTTGCAGCAATGCGTTGCACAGTGTGGACATATGCTTGAAGTCTTCACATGCAGTTTATTCTCTTCTACTAGGGGCAAAGGTGTCCCTAAAAATCTTTCAAACTATTTCCCCTTGTATTCTTACTTCTCAGCCATATCTATCTCTTTTTATCAGTCAGCCTCCCCCTACTTACTACTGCTGTTCTCACCTGCCTCAGAGGCATTTCGTCCCACTTCTGCTTGTATCTTCTCCTTGCCGAGTTCCTGAGCTGGTACTTTGAGCTGCTTGTACTGGTTCCCTTCTTCATTGACTGTGCCTGGCTCTAGCTTTTCTTCTTAATGCTCATACGCCTCTGGAGAAGGTGTCTTCTAAGAACTTTAACAGTGCGTCCCTGTTGTTTCCTGCCATACATCCATCAGCTTTATCTCCTCACCTGGTTTATGTTTCACCCGGTTTATGTTGCTAAGGGCACAAGAGAAAATGCGATAAGCGGTCAGGGCATGAGGGGAAGAGTCACAGCGCTGACCTCCCACCTGTTCTACAGCCATGGAAGAGGTGAAGATGGAAAAGAGAAAATAATTTGGGCTGGTGGCCAACAAAAGCAGGCAATGCCAGCTGCATTATAAGGGAGCCAGAGAATGGGGCAGAAAGCCAGAGCCTAAGGCCAGACGCTAGAGGTTAGGCAGGCCTGGTCTCCAGTCAAACCTTCTTACAGGGACTCATGAAAACCCCAATCAAATTAACATAAAATGTGTATATATTTGCATGTAAATCTCACCCTGTATAATTTCCCTCATCATGCAGTGAAAATCCTGTAGTTCTTCCTCCATTCTCCCTGTCCCCCAACCTATTCTCACCTGCCTCTCGCACCTAAAAGCTTTTCTTCTGCTGTTTCACTGGCCTGTGTGCTGTACTGGTGCTTCTAGCCTGGTCAGAAGCTCAGGAAATGAGCTCAAAATTATTGTATGACCATCCCGTACCCAGTCAGTGGAATGAAATGTGACTTTTTACCAAATCATAATAAAACAACACTTAAAAATAACAGGTCTTGAAATGTGGGAACAACTATTCATTGGGCGTATTTTGACTAGCAAGTAGTGATTTTTTCATGTAGATTCTACAAAGAAATATACAAAAAATGTTGAATACAGTAATTAATACTTCAGCCATTGATGTCTAAATAATCTGACATGATTACTGTTGTAGTTGCCATTTGCTGTTCTTTATTATCATCATTTATTTTAGCACAGAAAGGTTATGGGCATATGATTGGTGAAGACATATAGAAACATATTAACAATCAAATATTTTATACACTGAAAAAAATAAGGCATGTTTAGCTTTTCTTTTCATCCAAACAGAATTAGCACTGAAAGCATGGTTTGAGTATTGAAAGGAATTTTCAGAAGTGTATTTCGCAGAAAGCTGGAGATGCGGTGAAAATGTGTCTGCCTTCTGCACGGTTCATTGCTTTTTCTCGCAGGGAGATTCCGTATCACCCTTGGCCTGTGGCTGCACAGGTGCATCTTACAGTGAATAAATTTTGTGTGCTAGTGAACTAAGGACAAATGGCGGCGACACAAAAGACAAGAATAGTGACAGCAATGATGTCACCTGCTACCACCAGAGAAACAGGGCATCACGCCTCCCACTCCTTCCAGTCCTATCTCAGCTCTGGAGTGACTAGAGCTTATGCTATTGTGGTGGGTTGACCCTGGCTGGATGCCAGGTGGCCACCAGAGCTGCTCTATCACTCTCCTTCTCAGCTGGACAGGGGAGAGAAAATAGAGTGAAAGGCTCGTGCATCGACATAAGGACAGGGAGATCACTCAGCAATTACCATCATGGACAAAACAGACTCGACAAGGGGAAATTAGTTTAATTTATTACCAATCAAATCAGAGTAGGTAATGAGAAACAAAACCAAATCTTAAAACACCTTCCCCCGCCACCCCTCCCTTCTTCCTGGGCTTAACTTCACTCCTAATTTCTCTACCTCCTCTCCCCGAGCGGTGCAGGGGGATGGGGAATGGGGGTTGTGGTCAGTTCAGCACATGTTGTCCCTGCCACTTGTTCCTCCGCAGGGGGAGGACTCTTCACACTCTTCCCCTGCTCCAGCAGGGAGTCCCTTCCACAGGAGACAGTCCTCCATGAAGTTCTCCAACGTGAGTCCTTCCCATAGGCTACAGTTCTTCATGAACTGCTCCAGCGTGGGTCCCTTCCACAGGGTGCAGTCCCTCAGGAACAGACTGCTCCAGTGTGGGTCCCCCACGGGGTCACAAGTCCTGCCAGCAAAACTGCTCCAGCGTGGGCTCCTCTCTCTGTGGGCCCACAGGTCTTGCCAGGAGCCTGCTCCACCGTAGGTTTCCCATGGGGTCACAGCCTCCTTCAGACATCCACCTGCTCCAGCGTGGGGTCCTCCATCGGCTGCAGTGGGACAGCCTGCCTCACCATGGTCTTCACCACGGGCTGCAGGGGAGTCTCTACTCCAGCGCCTGGAGCACCTTCTCTCCCTCCTTCTTCACTGACCTTGGTGTCTGCAGAGTTGTTTCTCTCACATGTTCTCACTCCTCTCTCTGGCTGCAGTTTCTATTGTACAACAGTTTTTTCGCTTTAAATATGTTGTCACAGAGGTGCTACCATCGTCGCTGATGGGCTTAGCCTTGAACAGCGGCAGGTCCGTCTTGCAGCCAGCTGGCACTGGCTCTGTCAGACATAAGGGAAGCTTCTGGCATCTTCTCACAGAAGATACCCCTGTAGCCCCCCTGCTGCCTTGCCACACAAACCCAATATAGCTACTTGCTTTATCTGCACAGAAAGTTGTTTTCATTTCTCTGATGTCTCTCATTCATGTCTCTGTCTTTCTTATGAACCCCCTTCAAGTTCTGAAAGGCCACAATAAGGTCTCCCTGGAGCCTTTTCTTCTCCAGACTGAACCACTCCAACTCTCTCAGCCTGCCTTCGTAGGAGAGGTGTCCCAGCCCTCTGATCAGTTTGGGGTAGAATCAGACCATGTTTAACCTTAATCCAGATAATTAAGATTGCTGGAGAGCAATTAGGCTTGGGGTTGTGGATAAAGGAGTGCCAGAATGTGACAAACCAGCCAATAGTACTTCTGGTGGACCTTAGGTGGGAGTTGCAGATGCTCCTTTGTGCAGCATATAGTTACAGGTATATAACTATTTCCTTGGGCACCTACATGTATGAGGGCTGAGAGACTCAAGTCCAGTTTGTCCCATCTCAGTGGCAGCTTTAGTGTGAACCAGCTCTTATCCAGGAACTTTCTATTTGTGTCAGCCTCGCTTTATGTGAACAAATGGTCCCCACCTCTTTGAAGTAGACTTGTGACTCTCAGATAAACTGTGGCATTACATTTTTTCAGCACTGAAGCCATTTGGAGGAATATTTGTCTATAGCTGTTGCTGGCTGCTTGTTCCTTCTTTTGTAGCGCAGGCTGCTATCCTCTTAGTTATGGTAATACAGCTAAGTGGTGCTTACCTGAAAACCAAAATAGTCCACCAAAAGAGGGATAATTTCAATGACTGGGTTTATAGATGAACACCACAAGTATTTATTCATCAAAATGCCGTACCGGCATAGAAATTAGGGGTTAGATCAGGAAATGGGCTTCTTAAATCTGTTTCATTGCTGATTTACCTCAGTCAGGAAAAGGTTTTGACCTTCCTGTCACAGGCAGTCTTTCTCTTGTTGTTTCAGAGATGCTGTTTCCTGAGGTTGTTCAGATGCAATTATCACCTGCCTCAAAGGTAAACAAAGTTCAATAGGGCTGGGGGACTTGGCCAAACCATTAATGAATCATTAATCCATTGTCAAGAAAACACTAGTAAGGCACCACTACTTGGTCAGCCAATGCTCAAAGCTATGTGATGTTCTTGACATACTGAATGTGATGTTCTTCACATACTGAATGATGTATTTCATATAAATGTGCAAATTGGTAACCCCATTTCATACAGGCATGACTGAGATAACTCCTCACCTGTTGTTGTTTCTCGTTTGAGAATGGCATAACAGGAACTGAATCACTTTGAGATGATAATATGTTTAGCCTGTTGACCGTGTCTTCAAGAGATACTGTTGACAATGGTTACTTGGAAATGTTCTTCTTCATAAGAGTGATGATGTGGGAAGAAAACCTTCAACACTTGGGTGAAGGCTGACCTTGTACAAGTGCAGTGATACTGAGTCACAGTGCTGCTTTGTTCCCCTGGGGAAGCTGTGCCTCACAAAGCCCGATGAGCCTGCTTACAGATTGAGCTAAAGTTCTTTTATCTTTTGGTAGAGAAGTTAGATACTTGCCTAGGCTCTATGGTCAATCACTGCTGACATTCAATACTCCTGTGTTATATTTTTCCTCATGCAGAATGTCATGGAGGGGTTTTGTCTTCTCTCTCTGGCAATTCCATAATCTCCATCTCTTTTTTTTTCTGCTTCTCTCAATCTGAAAGATTTTATTTGCCTCCTGATTCATTGTTTCCTACCATGTGGCTGACGAACCTAACAAGGAGCGGGAGATACCATTGCAAGGTCTGGCAGTTTCTCTGCTGGGATTAGCATATGGTTCTGTACGCTCCAAATACTTTGCAAGTTCCTCAAACATTGGGCACATTTGATCAGAAAAAAAGAGTGTACTAGGTCCAGCAGTAAGCCCAGAACAACACCAGTGAAACCAACAAAAGCAGTAGCACGCACTCATTGCCAGGTAGGAGAGAAAACACTCAAGCAGGCTACGTTGGGTTTTTTTTTGTCTGATCAAAGGAAGTTAAAGGACTATGCTGGTTCTGTTTTTCAACAGTTCATTAACACTAAAAGCATTTATATGTCCTTACCAATAATTCTGTGACTCTTAGATATGAAGAGCAAACAGGGAGATTACATGACTCTGCAACTTCTATGCAAAAGGCAAAAGAACTGGCGTGAATCCTCAAAACCCAAATAGAGGCATTGTGTCACTACAGTGGGATTTTTTTGTAAATGGTCTATCCATTCTAGAAATCAAAGCTTGTACAGCAGTTGATGGGTCTTTGGACATTAGTACTAGTAGAATTTTAATACAACACATAATTTAAATTGCAATTTAAAAGGTAGATGCTTTTTAATTCACCATCTGTGTAGGGAAGTCAATAATAGGAAAATTAGGCTCTGCTTTAATTAGCTATAACTTGCTCAATTAATTAGTTTCAGAACATCATACGGTGACTATTCGTACCCTGGGCAGCTTCAGAACTGTGTAAAACCTTATTCTTGCAGAGCTTTATGAATCTACTAAAGCAGTAGTTTGCATGTATTCCTTTGAGGCACAGTCGTAACTGTTTTCTTTGGCTCCGACATTATGTGTAGTATTGTATTATGTGTATTTTTATTCTTGTGACAACTGCCTCATGTATCAGCTGTTCAGAGATCCAGCACCATGGTGTGAGATGGATAGCCTGTTATTTTTCCCTTGTGTTGGGATTCCCACTCATTTCCATGGAAACCTGAAAACCTGGAGGAATAAAGCACAGAAGCTATTGCTGTATTACTGTACTGTGCAGCTTGAAAAAGCAGACATCACCATGGTGCCTGTGAGTGCCAGTATAGCTGTAGGTCTGTCTGGGTTTCCAGTCTAAAACCTGTATTTTAAGGGGTTTAATTTTTAGATTTCATTCTTATTCAAACCTAGTTTACTTTCCTTGTAAAGAGAAATGAGTTATAAACACACCTTCTTGTAGACATAAATTCATTAACATTAATAAAAGGTGCACACATACACGTAAGTACATACATATATAGATGTATGTGCATACATTCACACACATACACACACAGACAAACAAGTGCATATGTCTCAGACAAAAACATGTTAAAAAATATAGGTATTAAAATCTGTAAGAACGTATAACTGCTTCACGCGGTAATTGTAATGGCTGTCACATTGAAGGCTTTCCTTAGTCAAAAGCAAACAAAAACCCCCAGCACTGTAGTGGATCAATAATGAAATACACTTTTTAGTGAAATAACCTAAAATATGTATATCTCCTCCACAAAAAGTCAGAAATTTAACCATTTAATTTTCCTCCCAAGCAGCTCGTGCGCAACAAATGCTGTAAGTACAGACACATCCAGCAGAGGTAATGAAATCAGAGATGAAAAGTGGTTTAGAAAATAAATGAACATGAAAAAACGGATCAGAAGAAGACAGAACTGATCAGGGCAACCATTTTTAGTATTACTTTCTCTGTGCTTTTTCTGTGCTAATTTTCAAATACCCTAGGTGGCATATGATGATAATGCACTGATTCTGTGGCTTTCTGCAACCTCTACTACTATTTTTTACTCCTTCCTTTTATGTTGCAGCAGGAATATCTGATCACATTTTGAAATGATCTGTTCTATGGTGCTCTGCTATTTTTTTCAACCATAAAGCTTGAAAGATTGGGACACTGTGTCTGAAGGAATGTGAAAATTTAATTTGGAGATACCCAATGTGATTAAAAGACTGTTCCCCCTTCAAATTGGTTATGCTCCAATTCACAAGAGGGTATGATGCATGAACTCAAGAAAGAACAACAGAGACAGTAGTTGCACAACTGCTATTATATAAACTATCTATAGATGTCCTCAGTGATTTCAAATAAGTATGAGTAGAACTTCTGAAAATATGAATTAAATACAAAGAGCTTAAGCTACGTCTAAATTCCTGTACCTTTAATTTCCTACTGTCTGGCTTTCAGCTGTATGAGCAGCCTCACCAATAGCAAACCCAAGGTTCTAGGACTTAGGTGGAAATTAAGATTTGTGACTGCATCCTGTAGCTAGGGCAATGTTAGCTAATCCCATAAGCGTGCTATTGTGGATCAACTTTGGAGAGCTTTGAAAAAGAGAAACAGGTATTTTATAAGAAGAATCTTCATCTGTGGCTTAAGCATGAAAAAGAGCCTGACAGAAAAATGGTAGTTAATAATATTAGATGATTTTCTGAAAGATGGTATTTGCAGCATCAGTTACACAAAAATCTAAGCCTTCTGTTAAAACAATAATCTTTGTAGGTCTTGTGGTTGCAAAGAGAAGCTGGAGTATTTTAACATGAAGTGCTGATAGCCAGGAAGCAAACCAGAGGAATAAAAACTTAATGTATTTAAAATCTTGTAATGCTGAAGCCAGTCCATTCATTTCAGGAGGCTGCAACATGCTTTTTGAAGGTTTGGGAGAGGCAATGCTGGTGGTGGAAATTCATGTAAGGTTCTAGAGATATTCACTGGTGGACGTCAATCCTTTTTACAATTCAAGAATCCTCATTGTGAGCATCTCACAATCTTTGGTAGCTTCTCAAATATTATTACATACCACACGTTGAGATGCCTATATGCAGCATAGTGTTCAGTGAGGCATTTGTAATTACCTAAAATTTCAGGGAATATCTGAATTTCAGGGAATACTTAGATGTACTGATATGCCCAAGGTAGCGCTTGGAAACTGTGGGTTAGACATTGAGGACAAAATCCTGGCCTCACATAAGTCAATGGGTTTTCAGTTCACTTCAACAAACATAGATTTTGGCTTTCAGATCCTGGTTGAATGCAGTAATGGAATTGTCCTTGACTTTATGCATGCTGGTCATTTACAGCCCTGTTTCATTGTACCCGTAACAGCGGAATAAATTAAAAACTGGGAGAAAGTTCTGGGTAAGACCTAATACAGGGTGAAGGTATAACTACAAGGACTCACCTGTTGAGTCAGTTTCTAGAATTGCTGTGATACAGCTTTATTTGTAAATAAGACAGAGCAGGGATTATTCTCTGTCTTTGAGACTGCCTGGCACAGTATAGCTCACTTCTCTATGGTAAAAGCTCTACCATCCCCGAAGTAGGGTGTCTCCATCTGACCAGTCTATTGCAAATAGTCTCTCTGCTGAGATTAGAGAGCCCTGCTTTGACATGGGCCAAAATCAAGGTGACTTCGTGCTAATAATTTACAAGAATGACAATCCAGTGCTTGTGTTTAGGGCTCAGTCCTCATTCTGTTAATTGCACTAACTGCCTCCCAACATTGCCATGGAGATGGGGCCAATAGTGTTTTTTGGGGGAAAGAAACTACAGAGATCTCTGGATAGATTGCGTAGACCTGTATGGATCTCTGCACATAATTTGTATATATGAGGAAAGCCCGGAGCACCCTAATAGTACTTTCGAAATGGGGATCACCAAAAACATCCAGCAAAAACATTCGGATGTTTTCCTTTTTGACTGTTCTGCGAGTTTCTGGTCTATTTTACTATTTCAGGGAAGAGTACCAAAGAGAACAAGAAAGCAGCTAGAAAGTTATATGCTCTTGGTTGCGTCTCCTGTTGCTGGATTCCCTGTCTAGTGTGTTTCTTTAGCCTGGGCTTCTGTCATTCTCATGTAACAGCTCTCTGATCAGAGTGTCGAATTCGTAGCTTTTAAAAATGTAAAGCGGTAGGTATTGCACGAGATAAATTTTAAACACATGTGGAAGTGCTATGTTCTGCTAAGGCTCTGATTTAACCTCCGGGATAATTCTACTAAATCTAGTGGCTGTCAAAAATTTGCAGTGTTTTTCTGATCTGCAGTTCCCATTCTGCTGAGAACGCGTAACTAGTAAGAAAAAAAGAGAAGTCTATGTAATTCTGTGGCTTGTTATGAAGATGCAATTCCTGCCTTTGTTTCCACTAATATTCATTTTTCCCTCCAGTTTGAATAATACCACCTTCAGTTAAACAGAAAGACTCTATTTTTCAGAAATCTATTTGTATTACTATGTCTTTCGCAACTCTCTTTCTCCGTGATGTTTTTGTCCTTATATATCTTCAGGCAGTTATAATATCAAGCTCTAGTGTTTGTATTCAGCCAATCTCCAGCTAGATTTGTGCTTCTTGTGGCTTTCTTCTCTGTTTGCATGAAAACAGTAGAATGTTTTTATGTAAAGTACTTCTAGGGTGTACATTACCTAGCTTTTTTCGTTGGTGTTAGGGAGCTGTTAGGCTAAATATCACTGCTCAGCTTTGAAAACATGAGTGTATGCGTACATGCTATTACTTGTACTACTTGTAGTACTGTAGTGCATATGGGCTGTAATCACAATCCAGAACTTTATTTTGCCAAATGCTGTACAAACAGATGCCCTGCCCCGGAAGACTTGCAGTCTAAACAAATTAATATGTTTCAATTTTTACATCAGTGGGACATGACATGAGTTCAAGGATCTGCATATTAGGTTGCATTATAGGCCAGTATGTTCTAATATAACAGAGAATGCCCGTGCCTGACTTTCAGCACACTGATGTAGATGGTAGATGACGTATATTTTCAGGTATTTTTAACTGTTTCATTTGTACATCTACATTTATGTATACATATTTACAATAACTGAGTTTGCATGCAAGTTTAATTTTATTTTTCTGTGTATATAATACTGTTATCTGATACCTACATCATGTATCAGCTCTTAGGGATGTGCAGTTCAGAGAAATAATTTTCGTAGAATCATAGAATGGTTTAGGTTGGAAGGGGCCTTAAAGGTCATCTAGTTCCGACCCCCCTGCCATGGGCCGGGACACCTTCCACTAGACCAGATTGCTCAAAGTGCCATCCAACCTGGCCTTGAACACCTCCAGGGATGGGGCCTCCTCAACTTTCCCAGGCAATTTGTTCCAGTGTCTCACCACCCTCATAGTGAAAAATTTCTTCCTAATATGTATTCTAAATCTCCCCTCTTCCAGTTTGACACCATTTCCCCTCGTCCTATCACTACATGCCCTTGTAAAAAAGTCCCTCTCCAGACTTCTTGTAGGTACCCTTCAGATACTGGAAGGCTGCTGTAAGGTCTCCCCAGAGTCTTCTCTTCTCCAGGCTGAACAACCACAAATCTTTCAGCCTGTCTTCATAGGAGAAGTGCTCCAGCCCTCTGATCATCTTTGCGGCCCTTCTCTGGACCTGCTCCCACAGGTCCATGTCCTTCTTATGTTGGGGATCCCAGAGTTGGACCCAATATTCCAAGTGGGGTCTGACAAGAGTGGAGTAAAGGGGCAGAATTACCTCCCTCGATCTGCTGGCCATGCTTCTTTTGACGCAGCCCAGGATGCGGTTGGCTTTCTGGGCTGTGAGTGCATATTGCCTGCTCATGTTGAGTTTCTCATCAACCAGCACCCCCAAGTCCCTCTCCTCAGGGCTGTTCTCCAGCCATTCTCTGCCCAGCCTGTATTTGTGCTTGGGATTGCCCCAGCCCACATGCAGGACCTTGAACTTGGCCTTGTTGAACTTCATGAGGTTGGCATGGGCCCACCTCTCCAGCCTGTCCAGGTCCCTCTGGATGGCATCCCTTCCCTCCAACATGTCAGCTGCTCCACACAGCTTGGTGTCGTTGGCAAACTTGCTGCGGGTGCACTCTATCCCACTGTCCATGTCTCCAACAAAGATGGTAAACAGCATGGGTCCCAGTACCAGCACCTGAGGAACACCACTTGTCACTTCACGCCACTTGGACATGGAGCTGTTGACTGCAACTCTTTGACTGCAACTGACCAGGCAGTTCTTTATCCACCGAGTGGTCCATTTGTCAAATCCATGTCTTTCCAATTTAGAGACCAGGATGTTGTGTAGAACGTTGTCAAATGCTTTGCACAAGTCCAGCTAGATGACATCGGTTGCTTTCCCCTTATCCACCAACGCTGTAATGCCGTTGTAGAAGGCCACCAAATTTGTCAGGCATGATTTGCCCTCAGTGAAGCCATGTTGGCTGTCACCAATCACATCCTTATTTTCCATGTGCCTTAGCAGAGTTCCCAGGAGGATCTGCTCCATGATCTTGGTAGGCACAGAGGTGAGACTGACTGGCCTGTAGTTCCCTGGGTCTTCCTTTTTTCCCTTTTTAAAAATGGGGATTATGTTTCCCCTTTCCCGTTTTGCATTAGACTTTGTAATATGTCGTGTTTGTTTAATTATTTTGATAAATCTTTGAACAAAATTTGACCTTTTTTTTTTCTGGAGGTCTTCTGCAGACATGCCAGCCACTGGTTTACACCAAAGGTTGTCACAGCTTCACAAAACCACAAGAATTTGAAGCATTAAGCCTTTTTGCTGTTGCAAATTTTGTCAAGGCAGATTCCCCTCCTGTTGATGGCACTGTTCCTTTCCCATAGGTGGAAAGAACAGACAGAACTTTGGACATCCTATTTCCATGTCTTTGGGAGCCAGAATGCCCTTGCTTCATAAACAACTTTCTGTGCATTTGCCAAGAAACATTCTCTCACTCAGACAGGAGAATAACTTTGTTAAAAGTATATTGTCTCCTCACAAATGCTGCCTCAGATCCTAAATTTCATGTTAAGGATTTAGCATGGAATTTGGGAAGAAAAGAAGCCCAGAAAACAGGGAGGCACCTGCACTCTTCAACCCTGACTTTGTACTACATCAGATCAACTCTTTCAGAGTGTATGTAAAATAATGCACAACCATACTTCTCTAAATCTTCTTAAGTTTATCTCTGTTACTCAGGGATGAAAAGGGCCCTCTTTTTATGCAGAATTCACTTCAGTCCTTTCACCTAGTTGTAAAAACAAAACCTAATGATGCAGTTTGCCATCTTTACAGCATGAATCAAGGAGATAAAGTGTTTACACCATCGGTCCTGCGTGGCTGGTGGTATAATAGGAGAGTATGTCACCAAACTGACATTAAGGATGCAGAGACATAATTTTGAAAGTCTCAGTTTTCATTCTTTTATCCTGATATTGTACAAACACAAACAGAATTAATCTGATTCATTCTCAATGTTACCTGAGTAACTGTATTAACTTAAGTCAGAAGGCAAAGTTTTAACGGAGGGCAGAATATGGGCAGTTGGTCTTGTTTGACCGCTTTGAATTATTTAGCAATGTCAGCAAAATTCTTTCTAGATCTTAAAACTGCTTCAGAGAGCGTAAGCTTCTGAAGCAGGAAGTCTCTTTCGTGCCTTGTTAAGTATAAATGCGCTTTTCAGTGTGCTTTAAAAAAATCCACAGTTATAATAATGGAATTTACAAGTGTTCCAGTGTCATAATGGTGGCGGCAAGAAAGGAACGAAAATGGAAAAATATAACAAATATATATCAAGAAATTAAAATAAACCACTTCCAGGCTGTCCTTTCATTCCAGGGGTTAAAGGGGCACTGTTTATACCAGCTTAATCATATTCCAAAACTCATGCAAACACTGAAATTGCTAACTGTGCTGGTAATAATGGGCCTGCTTTAATGTAGCACTTGTACAGGCCTTGTATAGGCCACGAGGTTGCTCTGCAATAGTTATCACTGCACTTGCTGTCATCTCTGGTTTTTGGGTTGTTGCTGCATGTGTTAAGCTACAAATTCTTATGCATCTGGGCTTCTCTCCCCCCCCCCCCCTTTTTTTTTTACCTCAGAAATTGCTATAAACAAGTCTCGGGCAGAGAATTACCAATGAATATTCATTACTGGTTTCTTTTCGTCTCCTTTTTTTAGGAGTGTAGTGTAGTTTTAAAGTATGCAAGTTATTGAACAACTGAAGTAGGTGCTCTTGTTTTATGCAACAGCTGCAGTAATCTGTGATCCCATTTAATTTATGCTAATTATGTTAGCAGTGCCATGATTGATATTTTGCTTGTCTGTCTTATTAATTTATCAGCTAATTGTTGCATTTCTAATAGCTATAAGCTATTTATAACATAGTCTTTGATAAGCATAATGGTCTGCACACTAATAGCAACAAACATTTCTGATAGCATGTAGTTCTTAAACAGTGCCCTCGCCATCTCTGTGATTAGGCAAAACCTAAAAGCAGAAATGAGCTTTCATTTTTGTGTAGTACTGAATGGGAAAGAAGGGATGCGAGTCTGTTTCCTTAATAACAACAGCAGTTAAGTTAGTTTTAACAGACTAAGAGATTAGTTTTTTACTATCCTGCTGCCAGTGTGAAGACTGATAATTTACTCAATTGCAAGGCCTACATGTTTTGGGTTTGGTTTTTTTTTTTTTTTTTTTTTTTTTCAGAATTAAAAAGAAGATATAATTGATAGATATTTCCTCTTTCTTTACCTGAAATACTTGTCTTCTGTATGGTGCATATCCACTAGAGTTAGCTTGTGTTTAATCATGTTTAATCAAAACCTTAAACATGAGTCCCATCTTTTTAATAATGCTTTCCTTTCATGTGTCACCTTGGTCTGTGTTGTTCTGAAATGCTTATAGTTGTCTTCAATAACTGTCAGTCTGATTCAGTGCCAGTGAAGATATTGCTGTGGTCTACAGTGGATGCTATACTGGATCGGCAAACTTTAGCATGTGAACTAGTTGTGTTATATTTTTGAGTCTTGGGTACTAGACACCAGATTTTAAAATCTGGTATTCTAGTTTTTATGTACATAGAAATAGCATGTGTGTATGCTGTGGCATGCTTATACTCACTAATATCTATTTGCGGCTGTGGTGACTTGGCATATACAAAAGCCCATTGTGGGCATCTTAGATCATACATATCTCTGTGTGCTTCTCCGTGAAAAATAGAATACATGACAGTACTAAATATGTTTAAATTGCTTATTCAAAGCTGATATATTTCCTCCTTGGATTCAGAAAAATATGTATTTTTATACATTCCCACTTTAAAAGGTGATTCAGTCCAAGATAAACCAACAAACTCCTCAATTTAATTACAGGCTCAAATAATGTAGATAAATTCTGGCGGGTAAAACGCAACCCAATTAAAAAACACGCACAAGGTATGCAAACAGGTGTCATATTTTTACTTCAGAAATCCTATAACCTCTTGAAGGGAAGGCAGGGTGAGCCTGCCACTTGCTGTGGCAGAACTGGAAGTGACATTTGCCGAGCAAAGTGGGACAGTTGAAGCCTTTTTTTTTTTCCCCTCTCATTTTCCGTAATGATCTTTTAGTTTACAGCTCTTAAGAGCTGTAACTCCTACAACTTCTTCTGGCAGAGCTGTGGGAACAAGTCAGTGACTGTGTGTCTCTGCAGAGCTGTGCGCTCTTTTCCAAGCAGTTTGCCAGGCACATCTCTGGGAGGTTTTCCCCCGTCAAAGGGCCTCTAGGCCTGACTTGAATGTGGGTGATTCAAGCTAACAAAGAGGTTGAAACACAGCGTGATTGTGATTACAGTCATTAGGAGATTCAAAGTTAAAGCTAAAACTCTAAAGCTGTGACTGCTTTGACCTGAATTTCCATGATTATGCTTTGACTTTTTATTGTGTGGTCTTATTTCTGCGTATGATGATAGGTACTATACTACGTGTTCCTCAATATTGTTGCAGGTTATTAGTGTCCTACATTTGGCTTTTTCTTTATTCTCCTAGGGTTTTAATGATAATTTAAAAATGCGTAGTGCTAATACATTCTCTGAGAGTTACAGAAAAGGCTGGGCTATGGCCCTTTGAATGTAGTTACATTTCAGATAATAAAATGCATGCTTCTAGAAACATACACACAAAATATTAGATGAATGGAAATATGGACACTTTCAGTAGGCATGCTGTACCCAAAAGAGCATAATATATACTTGTATGATTTATATTAAGTAAAGGTATATTTAGGTATTGACTCTTGTTTGGAACACAGATTTCTGTGAAATTAGTCTTTAATGTTAAATCCAATGAGTTAAATGTAAACCTGTCTTTTGGAGAGTATTACCACTCAGGTATCAACACTCAGGATGTGCACACAGGCATTTGGTATAAGTCACACATGCATATCAAGGATGGAACTAGACTGTTTTTGTAGACTCTACACCTACCTTGCACGCCTTCCCTAAGCTAGTTAGTTTTAAGCATAACAGTGGAAGTATAGGAATTTTTGTGTTACTTGTGAGCCCCATGATAATCCATAGTAGTTGTTTTTTTTATCATCGATGGATTATGAAATACAAAATTTACCTCTTTTATGGAATATGATCCCTATTCTTTGAGCCTCAGCCATTGATGAGTAAAAACCAAGATCAGTTCTCTGGGGATCTGGTAAGGAAAGAGGTCACTTAAGCCGCTCAGAGATATCTCAGAGTCCCTCAGAACTATTTCCATCTTGCAAAAGATGTAATTTCCATATCCAATGATCCAGAAATAAAATGCCAGATCAGTACAAGTAATTTTACTGTCACTGGAAAGGAAAACACAGCTAAATTGTCATCAGATCTAGTTTAACTGGATCTGTTCTAAACTGGACTTGAAGTTGCACGTTTATTTGACTTCTAGGAAGTGTCAGATACTGCTCAGCAGTCTAGAAGAAAAAAACCATGAGTTGCAGGACTGGAATGCAGCAAATGTGGAAGTGAATGTGCTTCCATTGCTCCATAACTTGGACTCAAGTTTAGCTTAGTTCTCATTTGCCAAGTCTGTTTCCCACAGCGTCATGCCCCATTTTTAGAGGAGTTTGGACCTGTACCATTGGCATGTAGCAGTTGTGGGGAGTGGAAACGATTTAATAATCTTTCATGAAATCCCTTTTGGGTTCTTCATGTAAGTGAAATTTAACTGTTTAGATTTCAATAAGCCTTATTGGCTTCTTAACTTCTATAATTTAAAATATTCTAATGTATTTTCTCTTTTAAAGCAGCCTTCTTACCAGTTTCCTTCCATAATAGATAAATTTAGGTCTGTCATGAAATAAATTATTTTCCTGTCCTTGTTCCTCTACAAAACATAACAAATTGCCACACTACAACTTCAGAATTAGAAAAGTAACCTTTCTGGTACCATATTCTTGTCATTTTTCAACACACGGTATTTTGGAACAGGATTTTTAGAGGAAAGCAAATCATGCCAGTTCCAACAGCTTGAAGAGAGGCAAGGCTGCTGCTGCTCCCTGTCCCCAAGTCCAACCAGTAGCCAGGCTGAAGATGCATTCCCAGCAGGCACAGGTACACAAGGCACATGTATACTCTATCTGTATGCATAAGTACCTACATACATGGCTGGTCACACAGATCCTGGACAGACACTCAGAGCACTCATGTGAACACAGGCATCACCAACAGCCTCATCCTGTTCTCTCAGGCTAAGCAGGTTGGAGGACCACTATTGCGAAATATCTATGTATCCATATATACATAGTGGATCCCTCCAGCAGCTGGTCTCAGACACTCAGTCTGCCCAGTAGCTGTCTCTCTTGCCCACAGAGACACATAGCCACTCTCCCACCCAGAGCTCCTCCCTGAGACCCACTCAACGCCCTGGTCCCAGGACACTTCACTTGCTCACTGTTTTGCGCAGCTTAATCGTTGCTACTGATCACACTCGCTCTCACACCTGCGCTCACTCCAGTTGCTGGCCCCACGGACACACGGATCCTCTGACCTGAGGTCTGACCCCCATTGCTGCGCTCACACCCACACGTATGCACACACACGGTGGAGAATGGAGAGCTGTCACCCAGGAAAGAGTCAGAAAGGAATTTAATATGAAGGTAGGACAGACTGCGCTGATCAGGCTCAGAGCATGGCCAGACAAGCGTGCCAACCAGCCAACCATTTACACTCAACTGGCCCTTTTTATCCCCTTGTTCCTCTATTTTCGGATAATAAATCCCACAGGATTTCTCTGTCAGGCCTTCTACTTCCTCCTTTTCTGCATAACCTTTTTCATCCTCACGCACAAGTTTAGACTTGCGTTGTCTTTGAAATGTGGGAACTGGAAACGTTGTGTCTTTGATATTGGTATATCAACAAATAATTGTGGGGTTTTTCCTGTTCAGCAGCCAAAAAAGAGAAAAAAGTTTGGTATGACCAAAAATAAAATTTTGAAAGATTTTGCTGTAAGTTAAAACAAAACTTTTTATCTGACCTACAACATTGCATCATCCAACATGTATAATGAAAGCAAAAGAAAGTGAGAAGGTTGATCCAAGTTTAAAGCCCAATCTCTGACCCAGGCCTTCTGTCCCTTAGAACAGTACTTTAGCCACCAGGCTACAAGATATTTTGGGGTTTATCTCCCTTCCAAAGTGTTAACCTGAAACATTTAAATATTCACTCAGATAAGAACAATGACTCAATAATTTAGTGGCTAGGTGATTTGTAAAACTGAGCAACTGTATTAATATTTAATCCTTGTTTTGTGAAAGAGACTATCATCATCCAGTGGAGCTCATGACAGTTCACCCCAAACTGCCTTATGTTATGGTGGATGAGAGATTCTTCACGTGGGTTTAACTGGTTTCTGGAGACAGAGGGACTGGGAACCTGTTGCATATCATGCTTACTTTAACTAACTGCTGCTAGGCTATTGGATAAAAAGTGTGATAATGTCTTTATTTTTCTGGATGTAGCCCCATGCCACCAGAATTTCTAGAAGAAATTTAGTGAATTTGGTGACAACTTTGTTCAGAATCAACAACAGTAAATAAAATAATCTGCCATCTCATTTCTTGAAGTCATGTGTAGACATGTTCTGGATCTCTTCTTCCAGATGGAAGTTCTAGTTCAACTACAGTTTATGTCCCAAAGCCAACTCACTCAAGCATATCCAAAGCATCTTTAGGGAACCACAGACTCATGAAAGGGTATCTTCTCTCTCCAGAAAGAAGTTCTATAGATCCACTGCTATTTCTTCTTACCTCTAATTTCCATACTACTTTCTCATTCCTCGTATCCAAGAATGTACAAAAAGTAGTAAAAGAATGAACGCTCAAATGAGATGTGTGCATGTCGGGTCTTTTCCACTCTAACTGATATGAAGCCAGTGAAAAATGCTTGAAAGTATTTCCTGCATTCCCTCCAGAGTAGTTCAATGAATCCCAAATGTATTTCCTCCCAAAACGAATGTATGGCGAACTTGTGAGTTTAACCAAAATTCTGCTTATTCTGGCCTTCATTTACAGATTTGGTTGCTGCTTGCACTGTTCAACTGCAAATGGAAGGATTGGATTCCCTCTGTGCATTATAGCAGGAGAATGACTCGTACTCAAAGTTTGAGAACAAGTCCTAAGGATATATTCTCCTATTGTTCTGCAAGAAGGGTTCTCCTTGATATTAATAAAAGCTTTGTGTTTTCATCACAAGTGGACGAGGACAAAGGAGTAATTTATATTCTAGTGCTTAATTTGGTCACATGCCTATTCAGATGCTTTGTAGTGTGTAACCTCAACTTGTGACTTTTATCTTTGCAGAGTTCCCTCTGGAACTCTGCTCTAAGAGGGCCTGGTTGTATGCTGGTGTTTTCCTGAGGGGAAGATTCAAATGTGATAATTCCTTTATAAAGTTTGCCCTTTTGCTGAAAAGGGTGCTGTAAAATATTTGAACTACGTTTCAGTTGTCCATGCCAAGAAGGCACCTGGGTTTGTGGTGGAAAGGGTCTGAAAGGACCAGGAAATTGTTTTCCCTTCTGCCGGACCTTTTCTTAAGCACTCCAGTAGCTTCTTAGAGTAACTTGCTATCCTGCAGTTTTGTGTCTCTTGTCTTGTAGATCTTATAATCAGAAACAAGTGCATTGAACATATTTGGGAGAATCATACAGGCTTTCTGTCAAAATCAAGATCCTGAATGTTATTCTATTCTGTTAAGAGCAGTAATAGGCTGTATTTGATTAAGAAGATTGAAATATTAAGAACTGATTTTAAAGAACTGACTATACAAATAGAGTCGTGACAGGATACAAGAATGGAAATCTTCCCACAGTAGTGTCAAAAGCCTTGTTAAAGTTGAAGTAACTGACACCTGCTGCTCTCCCTGCATCCATAAATGTGGTCATTTTATCCTAGAATGCAATTGATTTATAAGACTTCGATTATTAAGGCATAAATTAAGGGTCAAATATTGTTATCGATTCAGGTTTGGTCTACCCTACTGGCACTTAGGGGAGAGGGCCTGTTGTCATAAAAGTTGCTGGGGCCTGTTGTCTGCTGGGGCCTGTTGTCATAAAAGTTGCATCAGTGAGTCCAACTGAAACCTCAGTAGACTGAGTAGGAAGCTCTACATTCGCTCCAGGAATCAGGTCTGTTGAAGTGAGTTCTGATATAGGAAGTCAAGGTTTTGTACATACACACTGAGACAGGTTTAGGTTAACTTGATCTGCACGTTGTAATTCCACAGAATCTTCTGCTTGATGCGTTTCCAGATGAAACTATAGATCTGTGCCCGTGTCAAATAGTTTAAAATATAATCTTAAAAATAAAAAAAACATAGTTGCCTAAATCCTGGCTCATTCTAGGTTGAGGTGCATTGAGGAGCAATGTAAGGACACATACAGTATTATCTTAATGTACCTCTGGAATAGTGCCATAACTTTGTAGTTTAAGTACCATGGTAGAGATCACATGCTAAGCATTGACATTTTTAGTTGTCTAAAATAAATGTAAATTAATTTAGTCCAGATTTTCAGTTAACACATTAATATATACTCCACATCTTCTTTCTTCTTAGTCTTTAGAATTGCCTTTTCTTTCTTCCGGGTCATATTGCATGAGTTCAGATTAATACAGAACTTCATAAGAATTGCACAAAACAGCAGAATAGCTCCTTAAAGTAAATTAATAGATACAGTGTGAAAAATTATGTCCTGTAGTTTCAGTTTAAATCTAGGATATTGTTTTCTTATTTATTTTACACAGTAGTGTTTACAGTTGTGATTTGTTTGTCTTTTATTATTTGAAAGTGGAGGTCAGTATGCTGAAAGAGTATAATTACTGACTTTAATATAGTGAAAAGTATGTAGTAAAGCACAGAGATATTTGGGGACCCATTGAATGTCCCATTTACCAAATAGGTTCAATAGTATTTCACAGAACATACCCAGCTTCTAAAAACTTACTCAGATTATCAGGAGCCATTCTTGACAAATATCATTATTAGAAAATGAATTGCTTTTGGAATACACAGATATGCTGAAAAAGGTATGTTAGAACTTGGATTTGCCTGTTATTTTCTGAGGAGAGCAGTAGAAGGTCTGTTTACAATTTTTTAGGAAGACTGCACAATGTACTAATGTAGTATGGGATACACCGCTTACATAAACTGTTAATCATTTTCCAGGTCATGTTTCTTTGATTATGAGAATATAGAAGCATTTTAACTGTGGGAAATAGATTTTACATATTTTGTTTAATTCTTTGAGATTCTAAATTTAAAAAAAACAACCCACACTTCAAATCCTTTCATTTTAACTTTCACACAGAAGAAAGAATATTTTTTAAGTTATAGAAATAAAAGCTGAGCAAACCTTGGCTATAAAAGTAGTACAGGAATCTTACCTGTAGAAATGTGAATCTTGTGTTATGGCTGGCTGAAAATCTGACTTTACTAACTAGACAGTCACAAGGAGATAAATTTTAAACTGCAAACTTTTCATATAACCAACTCATTAAGTTTTCAGGAAATCCAAATTTTTTTCTCAGAACATTTTACTTTTATCACATTATGAGTATGTCTAATACTACTGATAAGGGAAAAGAAATGTTTTGAATAATTTTAGCAACGTACTTGATTGGCAATAACAATTATGCAGTAATTCTAGTATTTACAAGTACTTGCCATAGATTTTTGAGGTCATAAATGACCATCTTCTACCTTTGTGTAGTATAGACAGTGAATGCTCTGCCTGAGTTAACATTGGACAGTTTTTGAGAGTATTTGAGAGTCCAGGTTTCGGATTTAAAGAAATCCAGGTAAGGAAAAAATTGGGAAGGAAAAATTTTGGAAGTCTGTATCTGAGGCTCTTAGCTCATTCACAGCTTTCTAGACTTCTGGTACGTCACAGCTAGAGGGAAACTAGAATAATTCAGTAAGCAAGCGTTGGCTGAGCTGGAAGTTTTGGAACTTGGGACTGAACCTTGCAGTCTCCATGCTTCTAGCAAGAAATTCAGCTACCCTGACAATTTAGACAAGAATGATCATTTTCAAGACTGTCTACCTGCAAGGGAAGAAAATGCTGAACCACCTTGCCTTGAGGGAGCACAAATCACCATTTGTCCTGGAAAGGAGCCTAAAGCTCTGGATCCCTCACAGTTGGCAGCCCTGAGGAAGCCCATATGGTATATTTGTGAGTGTATCTAGAGACAGGGAGAGCAGTGCTGATTGTGAAACTTTTGGGAGCTTAGTCTCAGCTAAGTCTACGATGAGACTTCTAGCCTTAAATCTATATACCATAAAAACCTGAAGTCTCCAACAGGGTATCGGGCAAGCTAACAGAAAAATAGATAAGGTCTTGATGAAAACTTGCCCTCTAGTGTTAGAAGTTACTGACCGTATCCAAATACCTGAAGGGTTTTCTGGAAAATTAATACAGCTTTAAAGGTTGTGCAGCTATGGATCACATTTTGCCCTTCAGCCACAGCAGTGCAGAAATTGCTTGTGCTGGTCTGGCTGTCCAGATCCTCTTCTCTGTTATTGCCTTACAGATGATGATCTTTGGTCTTTCAAGCATGGCCCACAGTCTTAGTTCATGGATACAGGACCTTGGAATTGGCATGTTCTTCGGATGAATCAAATCTGCCAAACGGCTCAGGCCTGTATATGTAACTGGCCCGTCTCCAACACAGTTTATCACTCCATTAATTTCTGTGTTGTCTGCATATTTCAGTAGCATATAATCTTCCAGAATACTGGTGGAGATGCTGAATATTATAGGGCTAAAACATATACCTCTGGGATTATAGTAGAAAGGTTCTTACTAGATATATATTTTTCAATTTTTACAGTTATTTTTGTAAAGAAAATAATTTTTATAGAAAACATTTTTTTTCTGGAGAAATATTTGTTAACCATTATAAATATGATGATTTTAGGAGTGCTTATTTTATTGTCTGAATATTTAATAAGAGAAAGCAAAATGTTTAAAAGGTGTCTAAGTATATGGTCTCCTAACATAGCTACCTTTATTGACAAACTTGAAAGTATCGTCAAAGAGCAGTTTCAAGTGTTTTGGACTGCAGATTTTCCGTGATAAAGTGTTGACTGATGCTAATTACATTGTCGTCTTTGTCTTGGCTTTTATATGATATCACTAAGGGTCAACATCAGGAAGATTAACTTTTGAGCCACACTGTCCTCTCAGCACTTAGTAAAGATTAATTTAAACAATTACAAATACAGTTTTTTTCAGAATATTTTTTTTCAGTTCTCCAGCATTTCCCAAATGTTCCAGGTTTGTTACACATCAACAGTAATGTCTTGGAGAACTATCAGGCTATGTTAAATTTGGGGGGTAAATGTTGTCTGGGACTTTGATTTTAAAATAACAAATAGCTGCTTTTTTTACTTAAAAAAAAAAAAAACCAAACCAAAAAACCTTGATGGTTATTAACACTAGCTATTAATTATCTCCAAATAATAAAGTGTTTATTTTCTTCCAAATATATTTAAGTGATTTCTTATACTACCGTGTTTCCCATTCAACATTTGGTTTTCACTGATATTTTTAGTTCTCCTTATCGATAGTTAATGTTTACTAGTAAACTGCTGTACATGTGTATACATGCACATGAACTATTTTTTAATTTTCGTGAGCTACTAGTTGTTTTTTAAGCTTTGGATTGTTGAAGAGGGGTTATTACCTTTCTTTTTTGTTGTTTTTCTTGGTGAATTCTTCTGATGTGATTATGCACCTTTTTTCTTAGCATTTCATGAAGTATTTTTCAACTTCTCCTAATCATAGTAATTTTACGTTAAACAATTTTCAGTTTGGCTCATGCTTATTTCCAGCTTTCTTATACTGACACTTTTAAAACACCTTGTGTTTGTGTGTGCATGTGTGTGTTAGTTGTTGGGATCAGACATTAAGACATTAAGTATATTAAGACATAACGAGTCTTACTTGCCTGCACACAGGTGACCACACAAGGCTTTTTTTCATTTTTACCTAGAAAAGTGGGATTTAGTATAGAATTTCCTTCAGCTGGTTCAATAATTTCTTACCTGAGAAATGCGTCAGCTATAATGTTTAGAAACTTCAAGGATACTCCTGTGGTTATTCATCTGCCACCCCGTAAGAATCCTTTGCTGCAACACAGATTTTTTTCCTATCCATTTTTTTTTTTCCAATGCAGGAGAAACTAATCAACCTGTTTTATGTAATTCTTCTCAAAATTAAGAACTTGGACATTTCCATTTTCATGCCTATAGCTTCTCTTAGTAGCCAGGTTAAGAATTTCTTCTTTTCCTACTCCTGATGCCTTGCTCTTTGCTTTCATATGTAATCTTTTAGGTGTCTCCTCTTAGATGCCAGGCTAAAACTAACTCCAGCCAGCCTGTTCTCCATGTCCACACATTCTCTTTCGGAATGGTGACTCAGTATTCTGCAGAACTGTAATGTAAAGATCATGAATAAAGTAGGACTACTGAGGTGAACTCCTTGTGAGTCACTAAGGTCCACATTTCCTTTTTCTGCATGTGAAAACGGTGAGGAAGTCCACGCTTGTGTGAGATTAATGGCCTCGGGAGCAGAATTCTGTTCCTGGCCGTGGAAATGCCAGGGCTGAGCCTGGGGACTGCTATGGTAGGCTGGTAGGCGACCATCCATGCCCAGAGCTGATGTGTGTCTCACGTAGAATTTCGGGAAATTGCTTGCTCCCAGCATCCAGCGTTGAATACACGGAGGGATGAAGGTTGAAGGTTTGACATGACAAAGTCTTGAAGGCGTCTGTGCCCGTGGCAGGGGGTTTGGAACTAGATGATCTTTAAGGTCCCTTCCAGCCTAAACCATCTATCATTCTGTGATTTGTGAGCATATAAATAAAGTCAAAGCAAGATTCCATTGGCTAAACATAGGCATCTACCATCATTTGGTGTGTCCGAGAGCATCCAAGGCACACGTTGCCATATAGGACAGGGCATCTAGGTCACAGACAAAGGCAGGTAGATCTGTGCCTTTCTGGAGAAGCAGCAGGCTATGTAGGATACACGACAAAATTTAGAGGAACAGTGCCTGCAGTTTTTGAAATCTTTTTTCACTTTGACCTGCTTCTGGATCTGGATTGTGTGGATCCTATAGGGGCTTTTCCAGCTTAGTGATTTCTTCTTTGACTATCAGTGTAGTTAAAAGTGCACTCACAGCATTCTTGAACTGAAGTGCTTTGGTTTAGAAAGACAGACAAATCTGTTTTGTAGTTTGCCCCTTCTAAATTTACACAGACTATCATAACAACTTGGGCAGCATTTCCAGGTTAAGATCATAATAGTTTTTTCAGCAGATTTTTCAGTGGTGACAAATGATGCTGGATAAAAAACAGACTAGGCTGAAGATCAAGTAACTGCACTTCTGGTCTCCTATCAAGTCCTTACACATTGCAGGAGTTACAGAATAGCACAATGTACTGTTTTCTTAATAATAAAATGAAAATAATATTGTCATCTAATGTGTAATTTCTTCCTTGTTAGTTACTTCCCACATCATTTGTGCTAAGGTACTGACCAAAGAAAGCTAGGTGATTAAAGGGTTAACTGCAAGTCACTTGGACCTGTTTCCATGTTTTTGCATGAGATATGTGACATTCTTACCAGATATCAATCCAAGGATATTACTATAAACCAGTGATTGATTATTTTTTTTTCTGGGGGAACTAGAGCCCCATGGTCGATTTCTGTGCTTCCTGACCTTTACAATGTCATCTCTATGTATGAACCACCGCAGATCCATCTTGCCATCCTGTTCTTCCATATCCAAAGGAGCTGATGATAGAGATACTGCACATATTTTCCGTGACACAGTCTCTCAGCATAGTTCAGTGCAATCTGCTTGTGTTGTACAAAATTGTAAACTCTAGCTAGCCTATGCAGTTTACATTTGAAAGTCTGGTGACAATAGTACATGGGAGATCAGAACAAACCATGTGGCCCTATGGTAACTACTATAGATCAATATTTCAGTATGGTACTTTCCAAGGTCTAATGTGCAGCCCTGCCCCTGTCTGGTATAGATTTAAGCTTGCTGTATATTTATTAGTGCATAGAGAGCTACATCAGATGGGCATACGGTTCATAAAATGAAGGTAAAGATTTAGCCATATGTAGCAAGCAAGCACATTCCTGAAACTTGAAAAACACGTCTAAACAAGGAAACGTGTTGGAAAAGGTTGTAATGACATATTAAAGAACAGGAAATCTTTGCAGTTCTAATGATGACTCTTTATCTCCTTTTCTGTCGTTCCTTTCTGTCTTTCCCACTGCAAAGTGCTTGGTTAGAAAGTGACCTATGGTGTGCGACCCCTTGACTTTAGTTTTAAATTGTATAGAAATCTGTTGAATCCTTGTTTCAAAATACATGGGAGTAATCAGGGGTTTATGTCAGAAATAGCCCTTCGAAGAGAGGAACCAGCACTTAGTTGCACACAATTTGCTATGAAAGCAGGGCATGCAAAAGGACTGATTAAACCAGAAATTACCACAGTTTCTGTTTTTAAGTAAACATAAAGATCCTAAAAATCCCCTGTAAGGTGGACTTTCCCTTACAGGATAAAATGGAATTAAAATAGTGTCAATAAATTGTGTGAGAGACTGTATCAGTCTGTGCATTGATAGTCTGTGCATGCAGGATAAGAACATTGACTGCCTGCTAATCTATTCCCAGATGGAGGTGGATGCAGACGAGAAGCGCCATCGCACACGCTCCAAAGGTGTTCGAGGTACGTCTCTTGCTTCAGTAAATCACTCAAGGCCCCCGCTCAGGGTGACCTTCATCCTCCAGAATCTCTTTGCACGATTCATTCTGACCCCTGCTTTTACACAACCTTTCTGGTAATTTTCTGTAGAAGAGGGGTACTTGTAATAGATGATAAATTTTTATATATTTTCCATCTCTCTGCAGTTCCCGTGGAACCAGCCATACAAGAGCTGTTCAGGTTAGTGCTCTGAGTGTAAAATGTATCCCCATTAGCAATTTAGAAAATTCATGCCTTTTAATGGGTATAATGCACTTTCAAGTTCATTGGTGGTTTGCTCATGCCCTGCTGCACTGATGAAATTAATTCCCTCGAGACTTGCTAATAAAAAGCATCCCCTCTTTTTTTTTTTTCCGTTCAGTTATTTGATTTCTCTTTCTGTCTTTGTTGCCCTCCATCTCTGTAATACCTACTGCCTGCTTTTAGTATAATCTTTCTGCAGCATACCGGCACCTATATAATTAATTCTCTCTCTTTTGCAGCTGTCCCACGCCTGGCTGTGATGGCAGTGGTCATGTTAGTGGCAAATATGCAAGGCACAGAAGGTAATATCTGTAATTTTTCATAATTTAGTGAAGAGATTTGGTAAACAAGTTAGCTGGCATGACCTTGATAAACCAAACAATGATAAAAATTAGCAATTAGACGTTCTAGAAGTCATACGGATTCACTTTTTTTTTTCCTTTCTGTATGTCACACAAAATCTAACTCAGATTTTTGCTGAAGAAACTTGTTTTCATTGTCAGTCTTCTCTCGATTTTTGCATACAGTTCTCTTGCTCGTGTGTTGCAAATTAAAATTTGGCCCTACTGACATGTTGGTGCCAGTGTGACTTCTGTTATTTAATATATTTTATAACTGAACGAAAATGAGCTTCTGAAAATTGTAAGTTCGATGATCAGGTTAGATTCAAAGGTCAAAGCCTAAGACAGATGTGTGATAATAAGACTTCGGGATTCAAATGTTATATTATAGTTATAGATACCTTCACTTCAGGTTCTAAACCATGATATGTGGAGACATCTCCTTTAAGAAAATGGTTTTAGCTGTTGATTGCTAATAATATATCAAAGTAGCATATGTTACGCATGCTACATGGGATTCGAATTAATTTAGAGCTCAGTCTTTATATTTCCGTGACTGCAATGTCAATAGTGTTGTACACCTGTATAAACAGCATCCCTTTCCTGAATCGTTTGTCCATGAATTTCTTGTGCAATATTTTGCAAATTTAACAGCTCTGGAATACATGAATTTTTCTGACGTGCTGTGCATTTCATTTAACATATTTTATACAGCAGCCCATTGTAGCAGATAAAATGGCTGTTGTTTTGGCCATTTCTCTTCTGAATAGAGATGTTCAAATCAGTGTTAAATTCTCTTTGAATTGTTAAGATTTTTTTCACTACTGACTTTTTCAGATTTTAAAGCACTTGTGTTTATAAGAATACATATTTCACCTGAAATCTGATAACTGCTTTGTAATGAGGGCATATGGTTTTTATGAATTAAATTGAAATTACACGTTTGTGGTTAAGGCATTTATTTGAAACAGAAAAAGATAGCCAATAGTGACATGTCAGTCCACTCAGTGCCACTCAGTCCACTCACGTGCCTTTTTTCTTAGCAGTGAATGAAGCTTAGGGACAAGTCAAGAAAGTACTTTCAAAATTAGAACAAGGTGATATGCGTGATATTAAAATGCTTTTGAATTATATTTAAGCAATATAAACCACAAAATAATTATATCCAAATTTCTTTTCATTTCAAAGCATGGTTTTCTTTTGTCCATTTTCTTCATGTAAATACAAGCCTCACCAGTAATTAATGAATGGCACCAAATCCTTCCTTTCCCTCAGAAATTTCATGAGCAGTCAACAGTTAAATGACATGATTATAATGTCCTTTCTAGTTACAAGATTGTAACTACATGAGTTTCTTTACACATCATGGGATTCATGCGGATTTCAAAAATAAAAGTCTTGAAAGATACAGAAAGAAACTCTTTAGCTTAAAAAATAATCTTTCTTCTGAAATGCTCTAACTTTGATCTATGTGTCTGGTTTTGTAAAATCACCCTTTGGGGGGAGGGGGAAGGAATAGATGTGAGGTTTGGAAAGATTACGTGCAGTTTTGAGACATTAATTCCATATTTTGCTTTCTTGACATGATTCTGGTATGTCAGTACACGAGCAGACTGAATCTTAGAGCTGTTAATTAAATGAAATTTTGGGTGGATGCGCAAAGAATAAAAATTGGAAATACATCAAGAATTCCTTCTTTTTTCTGCTGGCGAAAGAATTTGTGGGGTTTTTATGTTTTCTTGCCACCCTGATTGCCAATCCACTGATCAAAATATATTTTAGCAATATATGTGTAAGAACACAAAGTTCTTTGTTGAGGTTTACAATGTACATTTCTATTTTCTGAAAGAGCAGTAATTTTTTTATCTAGTCCAGCCAACACCTAGTAAATATAAGTTTTTGAAAGAATCTGAAGGAATTTATCTTTTTCTTTTTTTTTTTTTCTATTTATTTGGGTGGGAAAGACCCTCAAACATTTGTTCTAAGGAAATCAGGCAGTCTTAAAAATTTGATGTGTTCAGGGAATTGCATATCTCAGCTGATGCCTAACTCAATTCCGTTTAGACCTACAGAGCATTTTAATGAGGTTAAGACCTTTCCATTCACAATACCAGACCGGCTCATTATTGGGAATGAAATGTATTTGCTTCCACTAGATGTAGTCAGAGCTCTCCAGAATTCTATTTCTTCTGTAACATCTTGAAGTCTCTGGAATTTGGGGTTTTTCTTTCATTATAAATTTATGCTTGTAATGCCAATGTGACAGTGAAAACCATGTTCAGATACTACATTAAACTTGAACTGAAGTAAACAGATCCTTTAAAATTTTCGGACAGGTTCAGGGGCTGAAATGTTGTTCTGCTGATAAAATACCAGGTGGAAGTTAAAGTTTTATCATATGTTTTGTACCCCAGTTGTATTTTTAGTTATGAAAGAGCTGCAATGTTAGGTTTAGCTGGGGAAACAGGTTTAGCTAGGGAAACAAGCAGGCCTTATATGCCATTGATATTTCCTTTAAGATGTATTAAAACACACGAGTGGTACTAGTTAAAGTAACAGTGGTAACGCTAACACCGTGTTGTACCATTTCCCTCTTTTTGATTTTTTCCTTGTGTCAAACCTTAGTTTGAAGTGAAACCTTGCGTGGCTGACTTGGTACTTTGCTCTCAGCTCTTAAGGTCGGTGCTTAATTTTAGCTTGCTGGTTGGGCATGCTAATAGGCAGCTAAGATGGACAGGCTGCTCTGCCGGGCGCTTTAGGGCGGGATGCTAGGGTCTCTAAAATTAACTCAGGGAAAGCACCTCTCTCTGGTGACTGTATAGAAGGTTCCGAAAGATTAGCATCCCAGTTTGGGCACTGAGGGCGAGTGCCCAAAGCTAGGTGGTGTGCCTGCCTTCTTCTTCGCTCTTTTTTAGTGTTTTAGTAATACCTAGAAACCTATCATAGACCTTCTAGCACTGTCTGTGTTGCACAGCATAAGGCAGTGCCTAGGTGGGAGTTTACACAGAGAAGACTTCCGTACCTCTTGCTTATGTTTCCAGGCACCTGAGGCCGACTCAGCTGCTCACGGATCGTGCAGTTAAAGAAATGCATGTATCTTTGCAGCATCAGGTCCTAAAAAATAAAGAGGCAGACAATGCTTGTGAAAGATCTGAAACCAAAACCAAAACCAAAAAATAAGCCGTAGACACGTTCAGATAGTGGTGGACACAAGTAAAGAATTCAAATCTTAGGCGTGAAAACCAGACCCTCTCCCTGGACCATGCTCCTGATACTGTTTCTTTTATTCACTTGGTAGCCCTTCGGGTCCGTTGTGGATAGCAGCGTAATAATGAACAGCGCTCTTTTATGTTGAGAGCTGTGAATTAATTTTGAAGAATAAGCTTGGACCAGATCCTTGAATACTTTTAGCTGTGAACAATCCATCTGGGTATATAGCAGTTACTCAAACCACACCAGGAGAGTGTTCCCAGACCTGTGTTTTCAGGACGTCTGTCGGCTAAGTGTCTGAAGAAAAACATAGATTTGAGTGTTCTTTCGTTGCAATTAGTAGGAACTTCTCCAGTTTCATCAATCGACTTTAAAGACAACAGGATTTACATTCTGTGTATACAAATACAAATGTAAAAGCGAGTCCACTTTCTGGGCTAATTTTTGCAGGTGCAAATCCGATAGTTGAGTAACTGAGCGCAAACTGGCCTATGTTATTTACTGAGTAGATGCGAATGACAGTTTTAGAAATATTACACCCTACTGTGTTGCTATGCATTTGGCATTTTTTAAGACACACCATATACCAAATAGATGCCTGGGGTTTGCCATGTAAAGAGGCATGTAGACACCTCATAAAAATCCTAACTAGGTTCCATTAGAAAAATACTGATTACATGCAATGGCCTATTTTAAAAGCTTCTTAACATCATAGTTTAATTTCTTGCTCAAGTAACAAAAGCAATTAGATTCTGTAATGGATTAATCACTTGCCAAATGCCACATGCTTCAGAATAAAACACATTCTAACAAATAAAAGTCCTAAAAAGAAACCTAAGCTGGTATAGTGGCACTATGTATTTTAATTTAGGATTGTTTTAATGCATATATCAGTGCATATTTGAAAGCAGATGAAGCCATTGTATAGAAATTATGGCAAAACACAATCTTAGTCTGAAACAATATGCATCAAATTTCAGTGAGGGATGAGTTAAGGCCAAATGATAAACCCTTCAGATTTAAAATGGAAACATCGATAGAGCTCTCACTATATCATGAATTTCAATTTGATTGCTGAAAATAAGAATTCAGATGAAATATACCAAATTAAACATTTCATCTGCCAAGGAATTTTGCATGCCTTTTCTTCAGTTCATACTGCATTTGTATGGGATTTTTTTGTCATTAATCACTGATAAAGTGTCTTGCAAAAAGAAGCAAGTCTCAAAAATGAAGAGGGATCATAAAATAATGTTTGGATCTATAATGTATGAATTGTCCCTAACCTTATAAAATATATTGCATTTTAATTTTCCACCAAATTTCTCAATATCTACCAGTTCTTTGTTGCTTTAGTAGGCTGTCTCTGTTTCCGTTACATTATACAGCTGGAATTGTTTTGACCATCTTTTAATTTCTAAGCGTGAGATTTGTCACTTCATACAACAGATTTATTTGAATTTATGAATACCTTAGAGTTTAGCATTGCTGTTTTGATTAGGAAAGGCCCCACATACCCTTGTACTGCCTTGGCATTATACACTGTAGTTTAGTCGTCTATATTTTAGAACAGGGTGAGAGAAATAATTCAGGCTCCCAAACTTCAAAATTAAAAGACTCAAATGTCTCTCTCTTATTAGAAAATTATTGAATTTCTGTGGCTTGTTGTGCCATATTTCTTATTCAAATTTTTTCATTTCATATACCTTTTCACCCACCAGTTTGATTGCCATGGCTGCAGCCGTGGGTGAATAATTGCCTGTCTTCACAGGAGCATGTTCTGGAGCTAAAGTCGAGTGCTTGCTTCCTGATGTATGCCTCATTTGGATTCTGCCGACAGCCTAGGGGCTGTATTATTCATGCCTTGACAGATAGCACTCACTAAAAGCATTGGAACAGGGCCAGGTACTGGCAGAGAGATAGTGGAGCATTGCAACTTGCAACTGAGAGGAGCATCTATAATACAAAAAAGAGAAATCCTCATACCTCCCTTTTACTGGTCTCACTTTGATGGAGAATTCATTTGCATCAAAATAAAATACCCTAAAAATAAATACATTTTTTCTAAACCACGCTTGAAAGTTTAACACAATTTTCCACATTTAATTGCGAAGCTGATTTTAATTAGTAAGGCCCTGCATGTGAAAAATGAAGATTCACTTGGGTGAGTGTAACACATTGCGGTGTCTGCTGAATGCTCTAATTAATGTATGGCTGCTGTACAACAGGGTGCACTGTGGGATATTTATGAGAAATTCTGTGCACGCAGCCAGTCTATCTGTATTTTAGTTCTTGAATCCACAAGAATAAATAACTTTCCCCCCTTTATTCTTTATGAGACATCATTGTGCATGCCATCACTCCATCCATAAACTTTATGGCATGCCTGTCCTTTTTACTATTTGTCAACGATATTATAAATCAGAAGCCAGGACATACATATTTTAACATTAATTTGATGGCAGAGCGTGGTTGCACGCTGAGCAGAACCCAAGGTCCACTGATGCGTTTACGTTAAAGCCTAACCACAGAACAGCGAGGTCCTTATTGTTGCTTGCTTTTATGATACTGTGAAAAATCCCACTGAATACTGGAAGTATAGACAAATGTATATTCATTTCTCTCTAAGCTGATAGTCAACCTTTAACATAGTTTTAAATAATGATAAAATGATTCACTGGATATTTACCCGAGGAAAAACCACACTCTGACACTGTCTATGCAATTTAATTCTATTTCGTTTAACGGTATAGTTGCTAAAGATTTTGATAAATGTGTTAAATACCAAGAATAGTATTATAAATTTCTTTTATATAAAATAATCCACCGTTCAGGGTTTGTAAAAAATGTTAATAAATGAAGCTTCACTCTTTTGTTAAATCCAGCTAAAGAGAAATAAGTAGGTAAATAAATAAATAAAATAAGTGAAAGAGCATAGGGATTTTCAAACAGAACACTGCAAACAATAAATAAATGTGCTGACAGAGAATCCATAATGTATTAGAGCTCTGTATTGGCTGCTGTCTGGATTCAGCAATATATCCTTTGTCTGATTGTTGATTAATGATTAGAAAGGTGCAAAGTTGGGTCTGAAACGTCAACCAAATATACACCAGCAATTGGCGTGTGGCTCTGCATGCTAGTGGCCATTGTCTAGAGGTGACTGCACAAAGGAACCACAGTTCAATTCCTCCTACCACCATCTGGATTGGGAACAGCAATTTCAGTAGCAGCAAGTTGCAGGATCTGCATGTGCCAGGAGTACTAGCCTAATAAAGTGGGGGGGAAATAAATCAGAGGCAGGAGCATGGAGAGCACGATCCAGCTGTGCAGCAACAGCAAACAGCAGATTTGGGATGACTTTTCTGCAGTGGGTCCCCAGTCTTGTATGTTGCTGAAATTATATCCTCATTTTCTTTCAAATGAGAGGTCATGGGCATATTTCTCATGCAGCAGTCCACTTACAGCCACAGTGTTTTCTGTGGAAAGGTCTGCCTGGAGATGTTGCCATCAGCCACGAAATAAATGAAGACCATGCAGAAAGTATGGGAAAGAAAATTTTAAAAAAGAGAGAAAGAAAGAACAGAACATCCAGTAATACTGGGGAGATAGTTTCCCCAACAAGATCCTGGAAGTAGCTAGGCACATTTTTCCTTTGCCTATGGGAAATTTATTTGGTTGGCCTGGTAGCTTTGCTAAAAACATTGGGTTCAATGATGTTCAACATAGTTACTTTAGGAGAGAAATAAGTTGTTTGAGGTTGAATAATTTGTGCTTTTCATAATAGAAAAGAGGATCTACAGAGTTGATTCACACATGATGGGCAAGACATTTCATCTGCCTATGCCTCTGTTTCCCCACTCGTAAATAGAAAGAGTATTTCAGCCATCTTAAGATGCAAAGATAGAAGCATATATGGAGGATTATTACAAACATGGGCCCAAATTTCTGTCTCTGATATTTATCTGGTATTTAAATAAAGATCTGTTAAATGACGGAGGGGCCTTCATCCTCCTACCGACAGTTCTGAGCAGCAGCATAGCTACTGTGTGTGCAGTGGAAAAATGGATTGGAGCATCCCAAGTCAGGGATTTGGAGACAGGAGAATTTGCTGGTGCATGCTGGCAGCTGGATAGACAGGGAATGCCATCTTATTCCTTGCTCCAGTGTCCACGCCAACACAAATAACGTACACAACTTTGAAAAAGTTTTATCCGTAAGTGGCACCCATACTATCAGAGGATAGCGTTGCCTGCACCTTAGTCTCCACCTCACTGAAAATCATCTGAACTCTTCTATAATCATCAAAAAAAGAGGCAGGGAAAATCACATGCCTAAAAAAAATAAATAAAGTTATAGTTACCTTTTTCTTTTAAATATTCACATTTTATGAGATCGGGCACCCTAAGTATTACCTGGGCTAGCAAAAGAGTACGAAGAAAACAACAAAACAACTAACGCAAATATGAAGGAACCAGAAACCAAAGTCCATCTACCTTCTGCATGTTCTAAATCACTAGACCACGCTAGCAGAAAAAGCTACATAGGTGTATGTGTAGAAATAGGAGAGAAATGAGGCACAAAAAAAGTAAAGTGTGAAAACAAAAATAGGGTTGTAGGAAAAAAGAATAGTTTGGCGCTTCCCCCCCCCCGTCCCCCTAAAAAAAATACACTGTGATGTGTCTTTAAAGACTTATACTGAAGTTTTTCAATAAGTTGAGACAGCCCTTTCAAAGACATCACTTCTTATTAGCAGTTGATATGAAGTACTGCTTCTACTGCTGTCAGCTCAGGACAGGGAAAGGAGAGGTACTCCTGAGCCATCTTTGATGAAAATAATAAATCTAAATAAATACATCCACAGTACAGAATCAAATGCCCAGGAGATAGAGAGTTCCTGAAGATATCCTCATCACTATATAGCTTAGGACATTGTAAATGGTGATAACTTCAACCAGATGAGTGGACCTACCAAGTTAGTTTCCTGGCTACTCACCTGAATAACCTTCCCAAGAAAATCTTGAAGTTTACTGATTACACGAAAAGGGATTGCAGAACCTAATGTCCTTTCATTATTTGCAAGAACCAGCAGCGCCACACTGTAAGTATGCATGGAAGAGTGGCGAAGGGGTGTAATGCCTAAGAGAAAATACTCCTGTGATTGAAATAAGCCCGTGTCTTAAATCTATGATTGATGATAAAATTTGTAATACTATAAAGCCAAATGAGACAGGACAGGATATGATTGGCTTTAAATGCCAATACCAGCCATCTAAAACAGCTTTTTTAACTTCAGTTCCCTGGGGCTGCGACAGATTTCTCTGCCATCATTTTTTTTATTTAATATAATGAGCAGGCCACTAAATTGGATGAACAAGTAGTGAATGAATGCTTTCTGTCCAACTGATCCTCATGTAAGAAATTCACCAACGATATGCACCTGCTGCTGTTTTTCATCCTCATAATGTCTCCAGGAGAAAATCTTACCTATACTTTGTGAACAGGGAATAGGTGTTCAGAATAAAGGCTAGAGCTAAAAACTGGCGTGCATTTGACTTCTGCTTTAAGTCACACAGTCCAAAGTTTGGACGCTCATAACCCCTCCCTCATTTTGTGTCTAACTCTGAAGTCAAAGTAGAACTGTACTTTTAACATTAAGCTTGTCCAAAGTTCTAGTCTTCTGCCAGGAAACATTTATTTGTGCACCTTGATACCTGTGTCATACTAAGTATGTGGCATCGTTAGTGCATCTCTAATCTCTTAGCTGCTTGTTTCAGTGTAGCAAGTGTTTTTAGAGTCCTCCAATTTGTGATCTATACAAACATGGCACTCACACACTATTTTATTCTTTATCAATAGGAGTTAGAACATGTTTCTCCCATCTTCTGGGAGCTCGCATGACAATAAAGTTAAGATGTCAGGATTCTCGTGTTCTCTTTCTCAATCTGTTCTTGGATCTGTCTGTTATGGACAGTAATATATCCAAAAGGAAGAGGGAAGGACATAATTCCGTAACTTTGAGTAGTCACTTGGAGAGAGTAGAACCCTACTTCCCATCCCAGCATTAGCACTTCATGTAGAAGACAGACACTCGTTTTAGAGAGGAATGCAATGAATCCTTCAGCGGTGGCAGAGAACATGTAAATGGTTTCTTTTGCATGAAGTATTAGAGAAGTAGGCACTCTCTACCCAGATTACTGTAAAACCTCATGAGCAAGCAGTCTTTGGAAAGGTGTAAACTGAAGCTTCGCTTACCCCTGGCAAAAGAGGATGTTAAACACTACTTTCTCACACGTTTCTGTATGTTCTAGGTTAGATAATGGCTAAGGCTGGGATTGTGATTTCTCCTTTGACCATCTTCTGGTCAAAAGACTGAGTGCATCTCTGTTTCTTTAAGAAAAAAGAAAGCTTAAGGTGAATAACTCTTGGAGCAGAAATCCCCCACTACAGAAAATATCTTCCTCCAGTCCGGATTACAGTGTCTAAATTCTGCTATGTGTTAAGTGCCTACATGTCCCCAGGTATTAGAAGAGGAGCAGACATACCTCGCTTGGATGTTAGAATTTCACTGTGCAGCTATGCATAGAAACTGAGAGCTGTAATCCATTCGCTCCCTTGGTAAACTAGCAGTTCGTGACTCTCTGCTACCACACAAGAAATTTGCGTCACAGCCAGAAGTTGAGTCATGGCTCTGAATTCTACTCCAGTGCCTTCTGCTTTAGACCATCCTTCTTATATTAAAAGTTCCTTTATACAAAGATTAGCAAGTGATTTCTTGTTATTGAGTATTTGCAGGGACAGGAAGAATAATGTGCTAGAATTACTGATGCGCTGGTTAATGTAGATCTTGCCTGGGCATGGTTTCTTCTAGGATGATCAATGAAGACTGATTGTTTGTTGGTTCTTAGGAACCGTAAGGACTACTTCAGGAGAAGGGGACAAGCAAACAGTCACCTCAAACAAGAGGATATGTCATATCATGACAAATATGATGAATATTCTCTGATATGAGTCTTACAGATGTTTGCATGTTACTAGTCACCAAACAAAAAATCTGGTTTTGAAACCTGTTTCTCTGAGGATCTCTGGATAGCCCATATTTTGTGAAAGGGAATAGAAGATACAAAGTCCCGACTAGATGGATGGCTGGTCTGTAGTCAATTTACTACAGTAACTGTATTTTAAGCTCCCAAAGCTTTTTCAACTGTTCTTTTCAAAACATTTCACAAATGGCAACACAGTAGCCTCAGTGCATTTTGTGATGTTAAGTATTTGATTTCAAATGACACCAAAGGTCATATTGCTTATGATGTTGTAACACATTCACAGTAGCGCATTGCCTTAGAAGACTGGCCATGGCAACTTTTTACCAGCACACATTTATAGTGCATAGGAGTTTGGGATGGAATGTGAAAAAAATGAAGGATAGTTTATGTGTCTGAAAATGTAGGAATAATTATGGCAGAATGTAATTACATGACTTTATTTTGAGCAGGGCTTTGGAATTAACATTTCTGGTTCTTAAAACACAGAGACTTAGATCTTTTTAATTCCGTGTGACACAAGGTATTACCAGCTTTACAGTCTTCCGTTCCTTCCTCGGTGGTGAGATAAGAATTTGTTTCAGTGCTACTGGGAAGGAAGGTGCACTACTTTCTGAGTCAGACTAGTGTCTCTGCAGCACCTAGGTGTTCCTTGGAAATACTGACATACTCAGAACTGACATGGTCTGGCTTTGCTTAGCTTGTGAGACCTAAAGAGATCGCAAAGACGGACTCAGAAACTGAGTCAGAGTTATAAAACAAATATCGTTTTAGAAAGAATGCACGTACATTTGGACTACTGTGTTAACTTTGTATCTTAGCAGTCAAGCTTGCTGCTTATAGTTATGTTATTAAAAGGGTGTAGGAGGAAGGACTGAACAGTTAAAATGGCATTGACTAAAAGTGGAACCACTTATTTAAAATGTCATCGTTTAAGCAAAACTGTAAAACAGAGGAAACAGTTAGCTTTTTCCGTCTACTATAATTTTGATTGTTCATTGAAAATTATAGCAGTCAGTCAGATTTAGACATCACAATCTAGTGGACAGCTCGGGTAGAACCACAACAGAACTGTCAAGGTTAGCTAATATTTCCTAGTAGCAATTTTATTTAATTTTTGCTTTTTATGTATACTATGGATTAAACTGATCTCTTGTGTAAGCAGGAATAGAATTTCATTATTCTTACGCCAGGGCACTTTTTAATTATGCATCTCTGAAAGTCTGTAAAAAAAAGAACTTCCCTGGAAGACAAAAATTTCTTGGCTGGTCTGAAAAGCAGAAGTGATACCAAATTTCCTAATTTTTAAGCTGTAAGGAAATTTAAAATCATCTGATGCAGCGTCAGGAAAGATCTACCTACTGGCTACATTACAATATAACTTTGCATGATATCAGATAATTTGAAGTGACATCATACCTATGCAGCTTATCATCCCTACCTTCAGAACCCTCTAGGTATTATGAACACTAAAATGTCTTCTGATACCTGGCCCACCTTCTGTTTAGTACACTAACCTGTTAATTAGAGAATGAGAGAAGAAAAATTTCCACCGTTAAATTTCTGCATCTGATTTTCAAAAAAAGCATTTAAGTCACGTAAACCAGAATATAAACACAAGCTTCTAGAGCACAAATTAAATAGAGCTTGGGTAGTGAACTCCAAGAGAAGGATCCACAGAAATCCTGAGTCTGTAGTTGATTAAACTTGTAATAGAAAACCTATTTATGTATACCCAGAGGTGCTGCCAGCTTAGCTAAGCTGTGCTGCTCGGTGCTTTCTACATGCCAGAACATTTGAGATTTGCAGACCGCGTGTACTTATACTGACATCCTCTGATACAGAAAGCACAGCAGGCATTCTCTGCTCACACTGACATGCTGGGACAGCACTGATTTCTGTAGACAGTATAGCAGTCACATCCCCTTTCACTGAAAAATTTTGTGAGAGTGTTACATCCTAGACCAGCAATGAGAATGCCACCTCGGGAAGCAACATACTGCTTCGGTTTCTCCATCAGCCTGATTGGACCCAAACACATTGTTAATTAATTCCCAAGCCAGAGCCGTACCAACAGGATGACAGGCAAAGCCTGACTAGGATGAGGCTGCCTTCTGTCACAGCTGGGCCTGTGGATGGAAAGGAGCATGAGGTTTTCTACAGAGAACAGAGAAAGAGAGAGAAAAGCTAGTTTGATGATTAAAGGGTTCCTCTAGAGGAACCAGATTTGGAGCCATAACAGGCTGATTGAGTTCCAAACAAAAATAAAAGAAAGGGTCTTCATTTTTTTGACAATTGTTTCAACCTGAATTGTGAAAAAAAATGGCAAAGAACAGAGAGCAATAAAGTAGCCATCCATACTACAGGCGTGATTTTTGTACCTGCATCAGACAGTATCTTTTTGGATTATGAGTCATATTTTCAAGATGATGCCTAAGTCAAAGTCACAAGAAGATGCAGATGTCAACAAGAAAGAGAAAGGTGATTTTGGAAACATTCTTTTCATGGTACTTCATATTTCTTAGCATAGATATACCACAGTCAACATGCTTGCTCTAGTGACTCCCAGGCTTATATACCTATATATCACCGTTGGAGAATTTATTCACTAAGGAGCTTAGTCATCTAAACTTAAGTACTTTAAAGTTAAGTGTGCTGACATTTAATGGTGCCACAACTATTCCCATTATAGATCTGTGCCCCAGACATATAGGGACCATTTTTAAAAGTGACTAACACATTGCTAACTGACTTTCAATGAGACATAAGTGTTAAGCATCGAATGCCTCAAACTAGTCAAAAAATTGAAAGTAGTCTTTGAAGTAGCATGCACTTTCTAAAAAGTTGCCTTTTCATCTTATAAGTCTAAAGAATCTGTTCCTCTTCATGCCATCTTCCTGTTACACACTTGTACTTCAAGCCAGTTCCCAATTTTACCCTTTGGTCGTTGGACAGTAGATCATTCTGGACTTTTCTGTATTCAATCTTTGACCCTTCCTACCTCTCCTGTCTGTGCATCTTTAAAACTGAGCAGCTGAACTTCAGAGAGGGATAACTGCCACATTTCCCTGTGAAATCTAGCCATAGGAGGTATATTGGCAGCAGATTTTCAATGGAAAACGCCATTTCCACCCACAACCCAGCTGCCACATTGAAATCATGCTGTGTGGGGCTTCCACTCCCTTGGGAGGCTATTTTCATTTTCCTTCAGAGACTCTTCTACAGTCTAATAGAACTCACTGTCAGCTATAAAAAGTAACATTATATATCGTAGTAATTTTTTTTTTTTTTAATCGTGATATGAGTCAAGTTGAAGTGTCACTATTCTGGACTAGAATGTGATGGAATTCAGTTAGATTTTATTTTTTTTTGCCTGAACAGGCATTCTTCCTTTCATCAAATATATCAAAAAAGATCAGATTAAGGCAAAGCTATTTAGACATCTGGCTTTTGAGTCATTGATTAAGCCAGTAGGTAAGCTTTCATTTTTAGACCGCAGTATTTCTAATTCTTCTAATCATGAAAAAAAAAGGTGAAAAAAAATGAATTGAACGTAAGAGATAGAGTTTTGTCCTTTGAGTCTGCCAACAGCTTGAACCAATTTCCTTAAGATAGGTGAGCTAGGATCTTAATGGGAGTACTACCTGCAAGACATCTGATACTACAACTCGACAACTTCTGTGTGCTGCAGAAGGAGACTTGTTCAGTAGATTATTAGCACAAGCGACTATACGCCTTTCAGGGTATAAGTCATGGCAGAAGGCAGGGTGTGTGCAGCAGCATCTTCTTAGAGGTGAGAATAACATTCCACAATACCTGCCTCGTACTTACATGGGGTGGAAAAACATACGCCATTATATTTGTGTCTCTTGAAGGATGCGCCCCACTACTGCTACACTGAGCAAAAGTTAGGACAGAAGAAATGTGTGGGACTGGAACCCCAGATCGTTCTAATACATCGCTGATAGGAACTGATAATAGGGACTCTAACGAGTGTCGAAAATTACATAATACTAAAATAGCTGTGCCCATCTAGAGCAAAGAACACGAAAGGCTTGATTATAAGTTTGTGGTTATAACTTTGTATGCAGTGGTAAACTGCCAGGCACAACAGCTAGCGTCAAAATTTTGTCCTAGAAATTAGTCTCAAGGAGGTATAATGTATATAAGGTATGTCAGAAATCCTCTTTACGTTAAACACATTTTTATGGTAACTTGTTTGGTGTAGAGCCCACTAAGAAAGAAAGCACCCTTAAAAATTAATATGGAGGATAAACTTTCAGTTCCTTTGTAATAATGTTTGCTAAATACACATTAATAATGATTAACATTTTTACCGAGAGACCAATTCTAGCTGCAGCTCCATAATGCAATGAAGTAGAGAGAATGCTGTCAGTTCTGTTCTGTTTTAGAATAAGCATGTTTTCTCTGAGTTAGGGAAAGGAACAATCTTTTTACTTGTTTCAAAATAGGAAGATTTAAACATCTCAATCCTCTAACAACCAGAATTTAGAATATTTCACACTTGAATGACTCCTAACCAACTGTACAAGACAAAGAACGGTATCTTGTAGTTTATGCTGGAAGTGAGAATCCAGTACATAAGCACTGAAGTGGTTGCAGCTTGTATCTCTCTGGTTTTGTCATTTTTTTCTGTAATTTCAGGTATTTACGGATGGCAGTCAAAGTCTTGTGTTAGAAGGCTGTTCCACAGTATTATGCCTTTCCATTGGTTATATTCTGTAGCCATTAGCTTTTTAGATTAAGTAAGATACTTATTGCTATAGTTACAGGAAAATTGGTGTATCGTATTTCTTAATCCTGTGCCATATATCTTTCATAGTTTAAATTAAGTTAGGAACCAGTGCTGTTGTTTATCATGTAGAGATGATGGGAAGAGTATTTGTGATAGGAATCAGTAGCTGATAGTCTCATTATAGTAGCCCTACATTAGAGATGTGATAAAATGACAGCGTACTCTATTACTCAATACTTAAGTACATGCTAGAATGATAGTTTGACCTGCTGTGTTGTTGTTAAATATGATCTATTGAGTCTGTGTCTAAGGGTGTTGATTCTACTAATACATATCTGGCAGTGTTGTTAAATGATTGACAGCATAACTACATGAATCGCCTTTGATTTGCAGCAGTTTATTTCCCTTGATTTTTGAATGCTTGAACTTAGCATGCTGAATCGCTTAAAAGCAATTACGTTTAAAATATTGGAATAGAAAGATTTCACATCACGTCCAAGGCTCAAGCATTGTGACTATGCGAAGATCTTTTGTTACTGATAGACGCACTGTTGTAGCCTATTCTAACCCTTTCAAATTGGGAATGATTCATTATGAACTTTTCCCATTTTATGATATCATGTTATCATGAAAAAATAAATAAATTGGAACCTGCCCTGCCCTCTACCTGCAAACAGAGTTGTCATTACCACTGAGGCTGAAAACAGGATACACACAAATCTGAACATCTTGGCAGCTCTAGATACTGCTTTGGTTTAGCTGAGTGTAACCAACCTCATTTTTGTCTGTTTGTAGAAAAATAGAGGGATTTCTTTCCCAATGTTTTTGTTCCGGTTTAGATTTCTGAAATAAATGTGCACTTCAGGATTTTGAGTTAGTGCAGCAGTGGTCACTGGCTTTGCATGTTCCCATTTTTATGTGTCTGGGTTGCACCTAAATCAACGTTGAAGTGTGCAGAATCAATAGCCACTTAGCAAAACTTGATTATATGCATTTCATCTAATGAATCAATATGAGTCATTAAACCTGTGCTCTTTAGACTTAGTTTCTTTGATCAGTCCCTGTATTCAAAGGGTCTGGCAACAAGACGTTATCAGCTGTGGCTTCCGGCTCTTGAACGCACAGTCAAGTTGGGTATTTGCCCTTCTAAGATGAGGGTGCAACTACAGCATTTGTCTGACGTTGGATCGTGCAGGTAGTCTTGAAAAGCTATAGGGAGAAGAATTATTCATGTTAAGCGATACAGCAGCTGTGGACAGGAAAGAAGCAGGGTTTTGGTTTTCTCTTTATAAAAGTATTGTGGTGCATGGTTTTAAAATCTGCTAGGAATCCTTTATTGTCAGTGGGAAGATAGGCAAAGTGTCTAAGAAAGGTGAGATGAATTGCCTCCCAGGAGGTTCCAGTTTCTCTGCGCTGACTTATGAAGGGAGCTTAACATGACATGTATAGACTTAGTTTTTTGAAGCCTAGGGGTAGGTGAGAGATGAACCCCATCCATGACATCATAAGTCATGGGGCAATCAGATATTATATTGATTTATTTATATAACTACTTTTGAATAATCTACAACTGCAGGGCATGTACTTTGCTAACCTGTGCTGCCACATAAGATTTTAGTCTTGCGATTTGTTACATTTATTTTGTACATCTTGCTTTAAATGAGCTCTCCAGGGCTGAGATTTTTCCTGTGTATTTGTACAACACCTAGAAATACATTGCTGTGCCTCATTTTTCTTCACTGAACAGCTGTTGGATTCAATCCATTAGATAAACTTATTGCTCAAATGGGTTAATTATTGCAAAACTGAAAGTTTCCTTTCAGTTGTCATGTCCCAAGAGAAGAGAATTTGGTGATGGGTGAAATGATCTCACTGGCCAGAGAGCAGATTAGCCAGTAAGTTTGCCACTTTTCATCACAGGCTTCAGTTATACCAGTTTGGAGTCTCAGTGAATCGGGGTGGGGAGGTGCGTCACACTGGAGATGTATAGGATCCAATTAAATAAAAGATCTTCATTTTGACTTAAGTTACTGTGACTGTATTGACTAGGTCAAAGCTAGTCTGCTTTATTTTATTTAAAAATACATATTTCAATATTTGAATTTCTAAAAAAAAAATACTTAAGTTTTGAGCTCCATCATTTACTTCTGGCACATCATTCATTTCTCATGTTTTTTTGTTACTCCTGACTCCTTTTTGCAATGCTATTTTTTAAAGATCCTGATTTTTCTTTAGGGCTTATTTAGTTAAATAATGCTATACACATGAGTAGATCTACAGTACGTTTGTGGCTATTCATGTGTTTAAAAAGGCTCTGAAGTGCAAAAGGATCGAGTTGCCTTTTAAAGTTCTGTGAAGAAAATAGCACATCTTCTACCTTTACCTTTTGAGATCCAACATTTGTAATTTTTCTTACTGTTCCATAATGCAGTACACAAATATTTGAAACTCCAGAAGGAAAAAAGGAAAAAAGGGATAGAATGCTCAACATTTCACTCATTCCTATGACTCAAATTTGTACCTGTTCAGGTAAATTAATAGTTTTCCGTGAACTGAAATACTGTTGTATGCATACCTATTCTGAAAAGTCAACAAACTTCTATTCGGTACAAATAAATGTAGTAAACATGATGAGCTTTGACACTGCACATATAAAAGCGCTTCCTGCTTATAATAATCTGATTTATTGAACCAGAAGCAGAAGCTCATGGGAAAGTCTGAAATACAGCAGAACTGTGGAGATGAGTTTATTGTATTTTAAAAGGTATTTGGTATTTTTAATTATAGTTTAAATATAGAAAAACGTAGTAATTTGGTCCCACTTTTATAACAATATTTAAGCATGTAAAATGTAGATGGGCACACAGATTTTCCAAAGCACTGAGTCTGGATTAGTGCCTAACTACAACTGAGAAGATAGGGGTGAGGTTGGTCATTCTGTAAGTGGCCTTAGCTGCTGTGGTGCTTGGCAGTGCGGTGGTTGCCAAAAGCATGCCTAGTATTCAAGGCTCTGGCTCAGTTGCCAGCAGGCTCCTGGAAAGCAGATTCTGGTAAATTGGTCTTCTAGATTGGGATTCATAGCAGGCAGGATGCTAGCACAGAGAATTTTAATCCAGCTGGTTGGAAGCACCAAAACCAGTGTGTCCTATCTCTGTCTTGTAGGCTGCAATTCGCTATCTCTGTCAAATAAAAGCTCAAAAAACTCCATGTCCTTCTTGAACTGTACCTTGTTGCTCTTCCCATTTTTTCTTCTGTAGCTTAGTGATTAGAGTACGCGGCAAAGTTCTTTACCTTTCACAGCCTGGGAAGGTTTGACTCAATACCTCCCATATTCCAGGACAGTATGCAGGCATTACGCAGGACTGCTGTGCGGTAGAAAAGGTTCTGGACCAGTGTGGCTTAGAGAACAAAAATAATTTCCCACAAAGAATTTTGACTCTACTGCCTCACAGTTATCACTGTCCATTGGGTTTGCACCTCATTCCTGTAGTAATTCAGCATAAATTAAGCAGTCATTTAAATATGAATGGAAAATCATCCTCAGCTGAAGCAGTTTATTCTTGCAATGGTCCAGCTTCCAAAGAATGTTGCCAGGTCTTTCTCATTATAGTGCGTAGTCTGCTGGGAAAGGCATCTTCCAGGAGTGCAGGGAGTTCAAGATGTAGGGTTTGGAGGAATCCAAATGTTTATTTTCTGGTCAACTGCTATCAGTTGATGGAATCAGCCCTTTGAAGCTAAAAGTAGTCCATGCTTTGAGAGTGATTTAATAGGATGTAATGTTATGCAAATTAATTAGGTTTGCACATTCTTTGAAGATTGGATTTGTTAGAGGACTTACCTGCAAAATGCCTGTTTTCTCCATGCCCTAAAAGTGTTCATCTGGAGATACGGACTTAGAAGTTATCTAGTCCAAACCAAAAATAATACCTACAGTATCCAGCGGAACGAGTGTAAATGCCGTGGGACCTTTCTCCGTGAAGCCTTACACAGAAGTTTGCTTCCAAGCAGACTCTTCATAATTTGCTATCCTCAACCATATATGATAAAATTCCACCTCAGAGCCTCTTCAGATAGTTAAGTGCTTCAATAAATGTTTTTGATAACCTCACTAGTTGTCTATATAGTAAATTTTTAAATTATATTACCTACCAAATGTTTTGGGTTATGTTAAATTCTCACATAAAAAAAAAGAAATAATGAGAGTACTGTTGCTGGATACACATTTTAGGTTGAAATAATGCTTTGTAAGATTTTTCAAAGCACTAATGAGAAAAAAAAAAAGAAAAAAAAAACTCCAAGAAAAATCTCCAAGAAAAAATATTCACATTTAGGGCATAATATTGCCATCATGTTATTTTTCTTGACTTGGATCTTATAGCACGAGATTTCTGAAATGATAGATTCAATAGAAAAGAGATAGAAATGAAAAAAGAAGGCTGGTAAACAAGGCAGATAGGAATCACTTTATCTAAATTAGGTATTTAAAGTTGACTGACCCTTTATTAGTCACATAAGCTCCTTTTCTAATATCTGTAGGGAAATAAGACACTCTAAGAGGGAAGTGTCCTCCAGACCTAGATGTCGTGTCCCACCTTTGATGTGTGAGCTGGCATAGCACAGAGGGGACAATATTAATCCGTAATCTGATTTAGAAAATCCCTGGTAGTTCTCTGGTCCTATACTACATATATTTTAAAAGATATGTTTAATTGTTATAATGTTATTGTTGAAATAATAACCATACTAATTATGCTGAAAAATATATTACATTAGTAAGAAAACCTATAAAAATCAAGACGTTCACCTCTGGGAAAGAAATACGTATTTCCTGAAGAAAGATCCTACTGAATGAATCAGAGTAGCATTGTATGTTTTTTAATGAAGAAAAATTGCGTGAGAGTTTAAAAAATACCATAAATCGTCTCTTCTAAGGAGTATAAATTCATATATTATTTCTTCAATTTCTTCAATTATTAATGTCTATGTGTCCTCTTGGAGCTTATCACTATAAAATTCAGCAACGTTCTTTCCACAAGAATTATTCATGACAGATTCTGAAAACCGGAGATGACTGAGACACACAGCAAAGCAGTGTGGAATATTCAAAAGTATGTTTCAGGAAGCCCAAATATATATTCCGCTGAAAGCCAAGAGAGCTGAAGCGTGAGGGGAAAATAAGACAAACACAGCTGACCAGGGAAATACAGCGAGCAATAAAAGAACAGATAAAGGCATACAGGACAGATAAATCAATGGGGTCATCGCTTTGAGCAGGGATGAACAAGTCTACAAAATAAGCAAATAAGGGGATGATCACAAAAACCAAAATTGGAAATGGAGAGAAAATTGCAGAAGCTATAAGGACAAACAATAACAGATTTCACAAATGTATGAGGAACAAGAGGTCAGTGAGAGAGACTGTCATCTCCCTATGTGGTCGGGAGGGGAAGGTAGTGGCAGAGGCTGCTTGGGAAGCCGGCGCTGCCTTCCCCTCGGCGTGCTCGCCAGAGAGACCCCAGGGAACATGCCAGAAACAGAGAGAAGTGTCCTGGAGGCAGAATCTGAAAAATTAATGAAACAAAGGATGAGAGTGGAACAGGTTAAGAAAGAAAAAGAAGAAAATAGGGCAGCTAAACAGTAGGCTCCAGGTCTGGTGGCCTGTTTCCCAGGTTGCTGAAAGACATGGGTAATTTTTTTAACTCTCTCGGACTATGAAGTCTGGCTATATGCGGTGTATAGTTGAAGAGCACAAGGAAGCCAGCGCAACACAGTATTTTAAAGGTTTTACTAGAAAAAAACATGCAATTGGAGCTTTATAAACTATAAATCCAAGCACAGGCAAAAACGAAGTCTGGATTGTAGAGAAAATGGGCATCACATTGGTACAAACTAAGAAGGAAAGAGTTTACAAAAGCTGAGTCAGAGTTACCTAACATAACTGATTTCCGTGGAAAAGTGACATATTCCCAAGTTCTTAAAATATACAACCCAACCCTTAAAGTATACAAATGTGTATTTCTGTTAGTTGCTGATGTGTCCTCAGTTTTAATTCTATGAGCAAAGGCACTGAGAATAGATAAATAAAGTGAAAAACTAAAGTCAAACCCACAACTTTACTTGAATAGCTGAGTTGCAGATAGTTACTTAATGAGATTTATAAAAGCATCAAAGCTGATCAGGCAGCATTGATTTCCATTGCCAGTTATGCACTTTCCAGGGGGGCCTGAATCCCAAGTAACATTTTAGATTCTCACAAACTTTATAAAATATTGTGTAGAAAGCATAAAGCCATGAAAAAGATTAAAGATGACCAAAAATGGCAATGATAACAATTTCTTTCTACCTTTGACCAATAATTTGCCTCTAAAAAGTCATGCAATTATATTTAGATGCCAACTACAAAAAATAAACTACAGTTCAAAACAAAATAGATGTATTTATTATCCTAATGTGTTCTTCCCCAGTTCCTAGACTGTTCTCAGTTCCAAAGGGGACTGTTTTGGGGCATTACAAGATGAAAACTTTTGCAAATATTTAGTGTTCTTAACTGAACAAAGGTTGAGGTAGGGTGAGGTTAATGTTCTGGCTTTAATGTGACAAAATTCAAGTTTGCGTCCCCTCCAGTGGCTAAAAATTTCCACAGGTTCACATCTACTGGTCCCTTTAGCTCAGGCCTGCCTGAAGTGTCATCTTTACCTCTTGCAGTGTTCTAAGAAGGCTATAATAAGAGGAAGAAATGAAATCCTGGGGATTGCTGGGCCTAAGACTACTCACATATTTGAAAATAAAGATCAGGATTTTGAGAAAATATCATTTAATGATAATGGCATTGGAGAAGTTATAGTGAGGGTAATATGCATCACAAAGAGAAGGAACAGAAATCAAGAAAGCAAGACACAACCACTCAATAAATGTTATCGCGTCTGCTTGAATCTCATTGAACTGATATGCAAGTTTCTAAAATCTGCCTGAGCTCCAGGCCATGACCCACTCCTGTTTTTGAGGGTGCAACCTCTGTTAGCCACCTGAATGAAACAGGTTCCTCCCTAATTATCTAGTCCTTTCCCTGGGCACTACATACACTCTGAAATTCCAGCTCTGAGGAAAAATTCATCTGCCTTCTTTCAGAGTTCCATATGGAGAGTTTAAATAGACAGCTCCTGAACCTCCATAGCACCAGCGCAAGCGCCAAAATAAACCTGCTGTGGTCAGATCTACAACAATGCTCCTCTTTTGCCCCAGGTTTTAGGAACTGTCCACATTGAACTCCTCCTTCTGCCCTGACTGTGATGTGGGATATTTTCCATGAAAATATGTCCCACCTTTCCTCTTGATTCTGAGCAGCTGGGTCCCAACCAAGAGGAGGACTCACAGGGCGAGAGGCAGGACAGTCATTTAGCAGTGAGCAGTAGTGGTGACCTAGGGACAAGGATTTCCACCATATTTATTTGTTTTACTTTGAATCATCTTTGGATATATACAAATATAGTCCAAAGAGAAAGCACCAGAAGCTTAGGCCTTGCCTTTTCCTGGGTTTAGGGCTCTTAAAATTAGTGAAGGCTTGGGATTTTGCGTGCCTGATGTGTATAAAACTGAGTTTCTTGCAGCCAGCTACGCAGGGGCTCAGCTTCTACAAGAGGATGGTCTTCCCCAGCATATGTCAAAATGCTGGATGGAACGTGGTCCTTGGATCTGGAGGATGTAGATCTACTCTCCCTCTAACCTTCACTGTTAGGCCTCGCCTTTAGTGTTGGTGTCTGGAGACTTTATTCCATTAGGACTACCATCCCATGCCCACTCCCAAATGAGGAGGTTTGGAATCTGGCTAGATGGGGGTACTTCAAATTTATTCAGTATTTCTTGGTAGTGTTAATGGAGGGAGCTGTTTAATTTAGGCACACTGGATTAGGCTTTAAAGACACCTACAGTCCTGACACAGAGAGAGGTGTCTGTGTTATGGAGAGAAGGTCTCCCTTTGCAGGTTTTTGATGATGAATACCAGCTTTTGTTACTGTATATGTTCCTTAATTATGGGTGTGACAGGCAGACCGAGCCAGCCCTCCTGTGAACAAGTGCTTTAAAATTTAGGTAAGACAATGGCTAAGTTAGACACTTAAATAAAATGGTTAGGCACTTAAATAAACCGCCTAGTTACCTATGTAGCAGTTTAAGTAATTGGAATGCATATCTGCTGGGATGCAATTAAATCAGACCAAGATCAAGACCATGCAGACACCACAAAGACCACATCTGTAGTACTAAATGTGGTGAAACCCCCTATTTTTCAGTCAATAGAATGTGATGCATTATTAGAGTGGAAGAAAATTATAAGGATCCTCAGTGTTTTGTAATCAGGATAAAAGGAACAAAAATATAACGTAAAAGGAAGTTAGAAGTAGATATGTGGAAAGGTCTTGAAAGAACAGTTTAAGTGTCCCAAAACTAGTTAATCACAGGAAGAAGACTAAAAACCAGTGCAGGTTGAGTAGCACTTATAATCGCACAATAAAAAAGTTCAAAGAGGAAGTTCTTCAAATAAAAATTAATTTGTGTGTGCAGTCACTCCGTGTAGGAGGTTATAGGGGTTACACATAACAGCAATAGGGTGATCCCATTCAGCAAACACAGATTTTATGACCTTTGAGAAACAGGTGGCTACTCTGGTAGAACACCAGAACTCTGAAATGCTATTTTTGTTACAGTGCATTAAAATGATCAACTGGGAAGTGGTACTCAGCTTTGAAAAGTTTGATTTCCTTCACTGACAAAGCATTTTGTTTATTTGATTTTTTTCAATGTGAGAACACTTCCAACACCGGCCATGAAAACTGTTGGTTTTGGTTGTGTTGGGGAGCTTGCTTTCCCAGGTACCCAGCCTTGTAGCATATAATCATAGAACCATAGAATTGTCTAGGTTAGAAAGGACCTTTCATATCATCAAGTCCAACCATCAACCTAACACTGCCAAAACCACCACTAAACCACGTCCCTCAGCACCACATCTACCCGCCTTTTAAATACCTCCGGGGATGCTGATTCAGTCATAATGGAGCATAGCAGTGGAGAATTTAAAAACAATTCATCATTTATAATAATAATAACAATAAACAACAGTGTTAATAATGTGGCTGTATTTTCATTATTTAAACAGCATTGCAACATATCTTAAGCGTACACAATTAAAGTCTTACTGAATGTTACGAAATTATGAAGCATTGCTATATTGCTGATTGTTGTGCTGATAGCTAACAGGTAGGATAAGATCGCTGGTATTGTAGCTATGTTCATCTGCCTTAGAAAAGAGGGTAACATGCAGAAGAGAGAAGAATGAGAAGGAAAACCACACATTTGTATCAGTTCTGGAAGTGTTATGCTGACATGTATGTGTGACACTTTCAGGCAAATAATAGTTGTTTGCAATTTCACCGGTTTTGTAAGTGTCCTCCCCCTTGGTTGTTACTGCCTAAGTTGCATTTTAGTTTGAAAACATGCATTTTGAGAACAGCAACTAATCATGGTGTAGCATTAGAATATATGACTGAATGACATGAGTTATACAATCTGACCTACAGAAATCTGCAGGACAGTGTAATAATTTTCATCTTTTATTTTTGCACAGTGTTTATGGCTGTCCTTTGGCAAAAAAACGAAAAACACAAGATAAGCAACCCCAAGAACCAGCCCCTAAAAGAAAACCCTTTGTGGTTAAAGCAGACAACTCTTCGGTAGATGAGTGCTATGAAACTGATGGAACAGAGGAGATGGATGAAAAGGAAGAGGAAGAAGAGGAAGAGGATGAAGAAGAGGAGGAATATTCTGATGATAATGAGGAGCAAGGTGATGAGGAGGAGGATGATGAGGAGATAGATCGAGAAGAAGAGGAGATTGAAGAGGAAGAAGAGGAGGATGAAGAGGAAGGTGAAGATGTGGAGGATGAAGAGGAGGAGGAAGAAGAGGAGGAGGAAGAAGAGGAGGAGGAGGAAGAACGTGGTAATAATCAGAGTATTAGTAAAAAGTAAACAATGTGTGTTTTCTGGGTTAATCTTCTAGTGTGGTGTATGAGCATTTAGCTGTGTGGTTCTCATTAAAGCTAATGGAAGTCATGCAGTTAAATCTCTCTGCTCCACACTGAAAATATACCCCACTGTGTTCTCTTAACAATTATTTTAATAAGTCTGTCTTCCAAATATTTTTTAATACACCAGCACTCACATTTCAAACAAGGAGGGTGGAGGTGTGTTTGTGCTAAAAATGCTTGCATAAAATGTGATCCTAGTAGTGGATTAATGCATGCTGTTACCAGGAGAATATTCACGAAGGTACAAGCAAAGCATCAGCTACAGCTGGGTGCCTGCACCGATCATTTGCAAGTGTATTTTCTGGATCTGCTTATATAATGTCAATGGTTGCCCACATAAATGCTGTCACAAGTTTGCAGACAATTTTTGTGAGCAAAAATGGGTCTCTACCCTTTGAAAATTTTGCCCCGTACTTCCCCCTACCTCAAGAAACTATTCAGAATGAACTATTATAATATACTTTAGTCCTTTGAGACTTGAATGGTGTATACTTTAGTTAATTCTGTTAAAAATACAGAGACTGAGAGGTTTATGTAGATAAAGTCCTTCTAAAATTCATATATTTTGGTTATCATACCCTGGCATAAATGCCATTTAGACATATAGGTCACTGGTAGTAACCAAATTAATATAGTAGCAATGTGATTAACCTATTCACCTGTCTCTTTTTTGGGATATTGGACTCTCTATAACCAGTACTTTCAAAATATGTAATCAGTATCCATTTACTCAAGAGTCCATATACTAATGACAGACATCATAATGCACTGGGGTGAAATGAAAGAATCATGCAAAAATTAATGAGCTATCTAAAAAGTATTTTGTTCCCATTTCCAGGGAACACGTTTTTGGTTGGGTAGATTCACCTTTCTAACCAATAAAAATATAAGAAAAGCTTTCAGCAGTCCTCAGTTGGATTCCTCTTAGGAACCAGGTATGAAAGTTGTATGACTTTTGTTTCAGCATTCTGTAAGGTCAGATCTTAAATCTTATAGAAGGACTTTGGGAAGTATTCTTTCCATTTGGGCAAGATGGTGGCCAGCTGGGTGGCTATAAGCATTTTCTCAGATATCTGAATCTGTAGCATTTCCTCAATTGCTTAAATTTGCCAAAAAAATTTGGTAAAGCATAAATGGCCAGTCTTAAAAATTACATGAGTTCAATTGCAACAGGGAAGCCATTTCCTTTTGCAGGGAACTGTTTCGCTGTTCCAGAACCTGGAAGAGAAGCTGTGTTAGATCAGGCTGATGTGCAACTGCTGTTGCTATCCTGATGGGCAAGTGCAGGATGTCTTGCAGTTTCTTTAAAACATAATGGTGAACGAGCTTGTTGGTGCTTAGGTTATGGTGCAACTGCTGCTGTGATTTCAGCTGACATGAAAAACTTTGAATCTACACTATCAAAAATGATAAAAGGAAAAAAAAAACCTAAGCAAAACTCAAGAGCTCAAGAAAATTGCTTCTGGCAAGCCAGCAGGCTTGATACTCAGTTTACTATTACTATCATAATGAAACACAGTGGTTTACTTATTCCAACAGTTACACAATGCAGTTAGTGGTCCTAATCAATCTGCAGAGGCTGACATTGCTTTTTGACTGCTTTCCTTCCATATATAGTAGGCTGTGGTTAAGAGCTGCAAGAATTCTACAGAAGTACCTGTATTAGCTGCTCTGCATATTACATGAAATTAAAACTTAAACAGGTCAAGTTTTTCTTAGGATCCCATGTTATTCCAGTAATAATACATATATACATTAACAAATTTATATACGTTCTATGTCAAATATTAGTCATTAACAACAAGTCCTTATAAAATGGGAAAAGTGATAGTGGAATTTTATAAGAAAAATATTTCATGATCTTTTGAGAATCAACATAATAATCACTATGCAACAATCCCAGTTAGAGCACAACTGATTTACAAGAAAGACTTACTAGCAATTAATGAGGAAGGTACTGTGGAGTTCCTTATGTCTGTGCCAAGGAGTGAAGAGTGATAACAGTTTGTTGGTGAGGTCTAGAAGCTAACCAATAGATCAGATTTTTTTAGATAGTTTATTTCAGATTGATTTTGATAGGAATCCCGGCGTTTCACTTTCTTCCACTTATAAGCAGCTGTAGTGGAATTTGGACTGTTGATTTTCCAGGGAAACAAAGTACAATCAAAGTTAGGGGGTTTAGAACTACATGGTCTGACTATGGTGCTTCCCTTCATCTATTGACTATATGGGAAAATCGGGTCTGTCAGCTCTGAATTAGTTGTCTCAATCACTTGCTGCTCATGACAATGTAGATACTATAGTAATCCAACATCCACCTTTTAAGGCACCTTAGCAGGAAGTCTGAATGTGTCTTAGTGTTCTTATCCCTAGAAACAAAATGCAGAATTGGCCGCTGGATACCAGGATGCCTGCACAGTTCTCATAAAAGTTTCTCTCACTTGTGCTGTAGATTACAGCAGTTCAGAGAATTTGAGTAAGTAACGATAGTCTAGGTGGACAAAACAGTTAAAATCATAAGTATCGGTAACAAAAGAATTCCATCAGCAAGTATAGGACTACAGAGGCAGCAATTAGTGGGGAGAAAGGGGAGAGATGGGGAAGGTAAGATATTTTACTGTTTCTTGGACCAAATCAGTTTGCTGTTAGAAAAGGGTAAATCCTGGGAAGCTCAAGTACCTCACTGGTATCTCATTGCCCATACTTCTTGTTAAAAGAAAATGAATTTTGGATGGGATTCTCAGAGGATATAGATAATAAACTGGTAATATACGTATATGGTTCTTACTGAAAATACTTGGACTTTCACTGAAATCACCTCAGCCTTTTTGAAAATTACATTTCTAGTTCATCATTGATAAACTAAAGGACTTGGAAAATATCAGTGTATCCTAATGAAACATTCTTACAAATCTCAAAATACCAATTTAAAATTAAAAAACAAAACAAAACCAACCAAACAAAAACCAAAAACCTGAACTTTTTTAGATGAATCACAAATTCTGTGCTCATATTTCTGTATACAATCCATTGAACCAAAATTAATGTTTAAAATTCCCCAGGAAGTTGAAGAACAGATATCTATCCACCTATCTATGAGCAGACTTGAGAAGCCCTTACGTTCAGCACCACCACTAAAGCAAAGATGTATCTTTCCAATTTCCCTTGTATCCCATAAAGAAAGGGCAGATGGAGGACCTGTGTTCTGATAACCTAACCTGTAAATTGCAATACAAATGGGAAGGAGTAAGAGAAAAAGCTGCTTTTGGAGTGCCCCTTCTCTGTGACGGCAACTGATGAAAACCTTTAGATTGAATTCTGAAGGGTGGATTTGATTTGCGAGGTAAACCAAAGTACTTTCTCCTGAGAAGAGCTTGCTTCAGATATTTGGATCCCAAAGACTGTTTCACATTATAGAAAGAAATCTCCATTGGAGGAGCTCCCAGAACAGATGTTTCAAGGCACCATTTAGCCCATTTCACATGAAGACATTCAAGATGGTTTGTACTCTGGGTATTCCATAACCTGCCAGGGGCAGGAGGAGTCAGGCTGATTCTAGATGTAAGGAAATTCGATGCATCAATCAAATCCATTTCACAGATGATGCTACAAAAACTCTTGCAGTTTCCCAAGAGGTGCGTTGTTAGGATGTATAAATCTTTTAGACACTCCCTTACATTTTCTAATAAAGTGAAGGTAGCTGGCATATACAATGTACCAATATGTGGTACTGCACCTAATTTTTCAGGTGGGATATACTGCAAAAATAGCTGTAAAACATAGATAGCAGTGTATATTCAAAGGAGACATAATACAGTTTTTTTAAAATAAATAAAAGCTAGCACATGGACATAGAGGTAGAGGTTCCACCTGTTTTCACGTTTCTTTAACTTGTAGGGTTGTTTTTAAAAATCTAATGATATGTTTGGGTTTTTTCCTTCATTTGCACGAACTCGACACAGACACATAGGCCCTCATAATTTGAAATCCACTGATCGCATCTATTAATATTGTTAGTACCCGCCGCTATCTTCCTGATCCCCTCACCAGATTGCTTCTGAAGCACTTATGTCCTCTAACCCAGAGGAGATGCAAACACCAGTCTAAAGATGAAAGAAGCACATGCGCAGAGGAAACTGTGGTGGCACACAGCTTTCCAGCTGTGCTTGCTGCTGAAGACACTCTACATCTTGATAAAATAAAGACAACTTATCTGTATTAGCAAGGTCGGCTGTCCAGCCTGCTGACCGCTCATCATATTCATTTATTTAAACTATTAGAAGGAAAATGGTCACCTGTTTGGTGAGCACAGTAGGTGTTCAGTATTAATCAGAGCAGAGAGCCAGACTCACGTGTACCTTACAGGCAAAACACCTAATAGAAGAAAATTATAGCTTTAAATGAAGAGGCCAGAAAGCATAATTTCACTGCTTAGGATGATGTACGTTTTCCAGTGCATTTTCCAGGGCCAAAGAAGACTAAATAAACACCTGATGGTTTCACCATGTGAAGCAGATCTTAACCCTTTGCTAATAAACTGTATTGTTTCACCTCCTTCGTAAAAGACTGGTTAAAGTATCTCACCAACAACAATATGAACAACAGAAAAAAATAAATAGAGTTGCAACTAGAAGACATTTGTCCTGGCCATTGTATTGGTTTCCTCTGCATAAGAAGTTGAAGTTGCCTTTCTGTTCTAGTTACAAAGTGCTCAAGCCCAGGAGTGGTTGGGTCAAACCACACCATAAGAACTTCTGTTGATACCTTCTTTCTGCACTGAAGATGCAAGCATGGACTGCAACATGTTCTGCTGTTTAGCTTTTCATATAATTTCATATAGAGACATTCAGAATAAACATTTTCTCTGAAAATTTTTGTTGGAAATAATACAATGGAGAGATTTGGAACAGGTTGTTCAGAGCTGGAAACCTCAAGGTTGTAGAGTAGTGTTGGGAAACAGCTAGCCAGTAAATACCTTCCAGGTACCTCTAGTTCTTCTGGAAAAGGTTCAGATCTATTTATTAGAGTTGTTATGTGTTTGTGGTTGGTTGGTTGGTTGGTTGGTTGGTTGGTTGGTTGGTTGGTTGGTTGGTTGGTTGGTGGGTTGCTTAAACATGACTGTGGTGCTATTTTAGTAAAATTTTGCTTACTGCTGTGTTCCATGCTCAAGGTGTTTACTTTTTGCTGCTCATAGACAGTATAATTTGTTAAGGGCATGATTTAGACATTGTTTTTGAATTCTGTGAAGTGAGATTGGACCTGATATTGAGCTTGTTTACATCAGGACAAATCAAGAATAACTTTATGTCTGTAGAGTTACGTTTACGTGAGGTGGTGTTGCACATGTCATACCTAACTTTTCCTCCCCTTGAAGAACTATTTTAAAGGACTTCCTTCCATGTGAATGTTGAACTCAGAAGCTCAGTAAACCTTCCAGGCTGTGTCTAGAAACTTACGTGTAACTTTAAGCAGTTAGTAGCCCTCTTCGCTTTATCTTCCATGTTTAAAGTTAGGAACGTACTTAAGTAGCCTTCTGATGCAGAGGTTTGCATATTTAGTTCCTTTCCTACAAATAAAAGGCCTTAAATGATAATGTGAAATATCTTATCCTTCAAGAGCAAATGATTCAATTACAGCTTTATGCAGTGCAAAGAAATTATTCACCTTTGGTGAGACAGATTATAGATCTCTGCCATACACAGCTTTTGTTGACGTAAGCAGAAATTCTGTAGAGGACATTGGGATGGTTAAGGAGTTCAGGGTCTGAACGGAAGGCCTTAGAGCATCACAGAACACATTCAGCACTACATCTTATTTTAATGCCGCTTCATTCTGAATCTGTTTTACATGGCATGGGTTTGCTTGCTTGTATTTTTAATTCACTCAGCCTTTCCTTCAGCGTTAGCAGAACATGAGATGTTGGGCCCATTGTAATGTCAAATTGTTGCAGGGCTTATGTATGACTAAACCTTTCTCTAGACTTGCCAGATAAGTAGGTCTGGAAAGGAACTATATATCTCAGCAGTGCTGCTTTGGACTCTCACAGATTGCAGTCCTCAAGGAGAGGCTGCACAGAGGTTGTCTTTCCTGTATTTTCATTACATCCTTCTGTCTGCAGAAAGATCCTGAGTGGATCCTTGATTTTGCCTCTTCCAGTTGTTGTCCGGCAAGATCATATAGTAAAATTAATTCTTTCTGGAATAAGATGGATTGGAGAATAAATTCAGAGCAAAAGTGCTGTAGCCTTAGAACTGTGTTCCTATTCTCACTCAGTCTCTCTGTAACCAGTTTGTTACCAATGATCTCCTGGTTTTGGCACAACAGTGCCAAGAAGCTGGTTGCTTGTGTGTTATAGTGCATTAAAGAACCAACAGTGAACTCAGTTACGTAGCAGCTCTTTGCATCCATATTTGCAAACATAATGACCTGATGGTGTTGTAGAACGTCTCACATCTGGGATATGGCACTTCTGGAAACATATTCACAGGTTGTGCAAAACAGAACTCTTCATGTTCTGCCTTCGAATTCCTATGCCTTTCACAGTGCTCCTTCAAAGACTGCATTGTCCACACTGAACTGCAGCTTACACAGGGACCACAGACTGTATGAATCCTTCTTGACGCTGCAGATGTAATGATTCTTAAAAATAAGTTTTGCTTGGTCAGTGTTAGATGTTCCTGGTTTTCCTCTTGTGTTTAGAGGGCAGCTCTAGGACAAATTTTGATCACCCTATTCATTCACAATTGCCACCGAGCTTACAGTAGTTGTCCTAAAAGAGTGAACACAAGTGGCAGCTTTTCATCCTGAAAAGCAGAGAACCTTATTTGGTAGCTGCTGGAGTTAATTTTCCACTATTACAGTTCCTCCAGGACATAATTAAATGAAATAAAATTCCAGACTGGATTGATCATTTCTTCTGATCCATATCTATTCTCATGAATCAAATCTGCAGTCCTGGCAAATGCCTCAAGTCACAGAAATTTTGTTTAACTGAAATATATAAACACCACCACTAACAAAGTATTCTTCTGAAACAAAAGCATTGATGTGTAATGAACACATGTATGTAATCCTAAATACTTTTTATTATGGAAGCATTTCCTCCTCATTTTACAGGTCTCAGAACAACTCGATTTTGTTCTTCTGTCACGTGTACCACATATGACATAATCCATTTATGCCATAAAAGATACTTTCCCTTCTGGGAATTAATGTATTTTACAGATATTTTTTGAGAGCAGACTGTTGGAGCTACGATTAGCGAGCTGGCCAGCAAGGAAGGCCGTCGTTTAGCAGAAGACAAAGAGGACTAATGCTAGGAAAAAAAAAAAAACACCTCAAGGAGTTTGGTAAAGGATGTTAAGTAGTAATTAGGAACGACCACTGATGTGGTGTGGAGTCAAGCTGGTTTGGGTCACTGTTGTTGAAATCCTCAGAATTATTTGGCACATAAAGGCTTCTTGCAGAAAGTACTGAGATAGTCAGTCACTAACATTAAGCACGTCGAGTATCCATAACACCACAGTTGTTTTTTTAATTTTTTTTTTTTTTTTATTCCAAGGAATCCATGGCAGATATTATATGCTTTGTGCTGTAAATATTACTATTTTAGCAAAATTTGCGGTGGCTCTGTAGGAGAAAGTTTTGCCAGTTAACGAGATTGACTGCTCAAGACTTAATGGGGGTTTATTAGGTGAACTCATCAATCTGATAGTTCTATCATCCCTAAAGCTTAATTTTACAGGCTATACTATTAATAGGAAGAGTAAGTAATAGTCTTGCTGTGACACTAAAGGAACTCCACAGAAGAGTTGAATTTACAATTACAAAAACAAAGCAGCATTTTCTTCCTTGTACTCCGTAGACATGGATTACTGACAGTAACAAGGGAAAGGTCTGTGCTTCCAGTTACCTAAAACAGAAATGTTTGCAAAGCTGCACAGGTCTACATCAGGCTAGGGTTATGTCTGTACATTTTCCAAAGCAGATGTGGTGAGATTCCTTACTTATATACAGTTTTAAGGCATGCTATGCAACTGCTTTTCTTCTGGTTTCTATTGTGTCAAATCTATTGTTTCACTAACTGCCTCAACTTACCATAGAAGTTTCTATATAACCAAGATGCGTCTGCTACACAGTTTCTTGGACACCCTGTAAAGCACTGGACTGAAGTCTTTACAGAATAACCCCTAGCTATCCTTTTATTACCTGCAATAATTAAAACGTCATTCAACTTTAAAGGCTGGCATCCAATGGAAAGTTAAAAATGGTTTCTTTTTTTATTGCAATATGTTGGATAAAACTTTGCCCTCAGATCATTAAGTACAAAATATATTTTAAAAAGTAACAGTGGAAATACAGAATGATAGATAATTATTACCAGACTGTTAGGAATAGGGCTGGAGTTGAACTTACAAGCAGTATACTAATGTTTATATTAGAGTTTGTGCATTGTCTAATGAGAGCAGTCTGTGGATATCCTTCTCTGAAAATACAGCAAGAAAGGGCAACTTTTAAGTGAACTGGAATTCTTTCTTGGGAGCCAAGGATCTGCCTACATCTGATGGAGCGAAGTAAATGTTTCTGAATAGAATGAAAAGGAAATTCTGCCCCTATCTATAACTCAGGTACCTGAGTTGAGCACGAGGGGTGATGCAGGAGTTCAGTGCCACATTTCCTTCTTTCCTAACACAGAAGGTTAGCGGCTAGACCAGAGACTGCTTTGTGGAATCAGTGCTCTTGCGCATTCTGCTGAAGCTCTATCACATCCTAGAAAGAAAATTCAAGAACTGCAGTAGACCAAAGGGAGTCATTCTTCTGGGAAAGAGGGATGTACTGGGTTCCTGTCTTTGCTCCAATTGACTACTTAATGTTAGGTTACAAAATCAGTTCTGGGAGCAGGGGTCAGACACTACATTTGTCTCTTTTAGGCAAGTGCCTTTGGATAATATGTACGGTAAAGACAGTATATTTTTGCATGATCCAAACAGCATGGGGAAAAAAAAAAGTATGGGTCTTATGGTACTCTTGTGTTTTCTGCTTCCTAGTGGAGCTTGCATCCAGTCTAGCTTTTACTGTGGTGACTAGCAAACTTTTTTGGGAGATGTGGTATTGAATCCACTCAAACCAGGAGAGCTTTTACTGTTAGTCTTCCAATATTTTAGAGAGTGACTTGCTAAACAATGTATTTTACCTGGGAAATGGATGGTTGGGGGTGAGCAGGGGAAATGAAAGAGGAAACAGGCAGTTCTTCCTTTGGCTATAAATTAAAGCAAGGCAGTCAAAGCAACACTGTGGGAAGCCTTTTTCTTCCAGCTGTCTATTAGAGCATATCTATTGGATTGGGTCTCTCTGGGAAGTTAAGTATGAAAACACCCAATGTCTAGATTCCTTCAAGGCTTAAATGACAGATAGGTGGAGAGCTTCTTAAGGCTGGAGCTGTTTTGGTACATGTAGAAGCAGAGCCTTGAATGGTTGATCAGTGTTAGAGTTTAGATGTCCCCCAGGTTTAAGATACAAATGAGCACAGGTGTAGTTGTATCACCAAGAGAAATAAAAATATAACTGTTCCTTTGTACACAACATACCACATGAGAAGTCCAATGTGAAAGTGATGTAGAAATTGCTGCTGCTATTCATAAGATTTCTTTTTAAGTGATTCATGTTGAAATGCCCATTAAAGATAAGTATGAGTTTAAGAATAAATTTGATTCAATGGCTGGAGGGTCTTCGGACACAGAAATGGGAAGAATAAGTTCCAAGTGTAAAAGGGAGTATGAGTACAGAACTTAGGAAAAAAAAAAAAAGAATGCAGAAGGACGTAAAGAAATTATTAGGAGGTCAGCATGGGGTACTGCAGAGAGCAAGTGAAATATGCTGTTAGGATTCCTTCCGAGGCAGCTGGAAATGACAAAGACATGAAAGCTCCAGTCTAGAATCTGCATTATGCAGAATCTTTAAAATAATGATTAAAAGGCTTTACGAAAGAAGGGTAATTCTAGAGTATAGCTGATCAGGATCAGGGCTAGGCACAATACCCACACCCACAAGTGATGCAGCACAGTACAGTTCTTTTCCGTTGTTATATTTTCCACTCCCTAATATGTGAGCATTTTTCCTACAGTTCATGATGCGATGTAACTTACTGTGTCTTTATACCATACTAATGGAATTTTGTATCATTGTCAGTAGAATCAGAACTAGACAGATGCAGAGCACTTTTGAAAACCCAACCTCCAAGTGTTGACTCTGAGCCTTTTTACGATATGGAAAACCAGGATTATTAAACTTGGCCTGATCTGTGCAGAAGATACAAACAGCAATGAGCCAAAATTACTAACTATTTAGAAATGCATAACTAAAAGTAATAGCGATGTATTCATAAAAGAAAGAATAGCTGTCCTTTGGCAAATGTGTTTTGCCTGAAATCCGCAAATTGCGCAGCACTGAGAAGGTAGGCAGTGTGGAAATAATGTACACAGTTTGTCTGAGTTTTAGGAACAGATTTGATGCAGTTCCATTTAATAAATTCATTTTGAAGTCATAAAATGTAATACAGCACCAAATACAAAGGGACAGAGGGAAAAAGTTCATGTTGAATAGGTTAATTCCGTTGGCTCTTAAGTAGCTCAGATGTGCAGAAATTTAAGTTGATGAGACTAGAGCCTAAAAATAATCATACAAAGTGCAACTGAAAGTGAACAATACGTTAAGGTGATTTCAGCATGAATCACCTGATGAATACTTGAAGAAAAAAAATAAAAACAAAGATAATTTCAGGCAGAAGTAGAAGTATTGACTTTATCTCATGTACGTTATTGTCACCAGTGAACTCCACCACAAGTTCTGAGCTGAACCATCCTGTGACCAGCCTCAGTCTCCGGTTTTAGTTTTGTACAGTGTAGGATTATCTGTGTATCTATGTGTGTGTGTGTATTTTGGAAAACTGGCTGTTGTGGTTATTTGTTGGGTTGATCCGCTTTGTAGTTCGGTGTTTCTGTGAGGAGTAAGAGTTTGAGGAGAGATGTCATGCCCTGAGACTGTGCTGCTCTAGTCAATTTAGGTGCTGTGAGGCTAGCTACAAAGCCACTGCCATCATAGCTGGCAGGTATATCTTTAGTTGGAAATATATCTAAATATATGTAAATATGTAGGTGGTTATGTTTGTCCAGCAAAGGTTTTCTTTTTATGAGACACAAGTTTTCATCATCAGGACAGATATTCCAGTACAGATCTGAACAGCAGTGGGAAATCCCTGACAGAAGGGAGGAGTTGACAATTTCTAAAATGGTGGCACTGTGTTCTTTAGGTGGACAGGTAGTTGGAACAGCCTCACTGGAAATATCTTTGCAGATGCAGTAGTGACAGACAAAGGCTTTTTACATCTGTTACTGTAGCATACATTTCCTGCATTTGACAGGTCTCTAGTACTCTAATCTCCTTAGACATTTCCAATCTCATAGGCCATCTGTACACGTTATATAGATGGCAAATAAGCAGAAGATAATAAAGACTAAGAGCTAGCTAATAAAGCTAAGAGCTATCTGCACCATCGAGTCACCATTTTCTGTTTCTTGAGGTCCACTGTATACATGTTCTTGACTGACTGGAGTAGCGTGGTTAAAAGAATAGGTTCCCGTTGGCCTTACTTGTTCCTTCTTAAGCTACAGTTAACAGTGTGCTTTCCATCAATCCCACCTTACGGAATCTCCTGCCTTGTTATCCATCTCTTCAATCACAATAATCAAAGACTACGTCTATGTGAGTGAATAAAACAGACCATAGTCCACTCATTTAATGCAGAATTCAACAGTTGCAAGACTTAAGTGCATACAGCTAAGCTTTTATGTTCCAAAATAGGATCACCACATTCAAACTCTTTCTTGGGAATGGTCCCTAACCAGCACCTCTCCAGTGTGCCTGGATGTTGCTGGAAGGACGCTAAGTCACTCAAATCAAAATCATGGTAGGGCTTCACTAAAAGTTTAGCAGTATAAATAATCTCATGCCACTGCTTCGTCTGGTGTTCTGTCCCTGATTGGTTTATACTAGAAAAGCTGTAATCAAAGAGTCAAAGCACCCTTTATATTTACTTTCTCCTTATTCTATGGAGTATTACTCAGCCTTTCCTGTCACAAAAAGATAGGGAGTGAAGGAAATGTAGATGAAGAAAGCGGATGAGGGGATAAGGAAAAAAAGAATGAATCCTTAATGAAAAGCTTTACATTTCAAATAAAGTCTGGCACTCGTGCACATAGAAGTCTTTGTCCTTCCAGATCCCTTGGCACTGAACTCATTGAGGGGGTAAAAGGTGAGACAGGAATAAGAGATTTCAACAATATTATATTTACCAGTTCTCTCATTCTCTAGAGCAGTAGTGATGTGTGTCTCTGTCCCTTCTGCCAGTCAGGTCAGATTATTATCAAAGCACAAACAGGCTTCCTTTGATAATCAAATGCAACTAAAAATAAGTAATTAAACTTATTATGCAGATCAAAGGCATCCGGTAAGATTTAGCTCTCTCCATGTAACGCATGCAATCACAGGCATCTGTCCCATCCAAAGCATCCATGCTACCCCATCCACACCAACCTTTCCCTATATAACTTTGCCTCTGTCTGCAACCTAAAGATAGCTCCTTTTGGGTAGCTCCTTCATTCCTTCCTGACTGCAATTCCTACCATGTCATACTAAAGATATTGTTGAATTTGAAAGTTTTGAGTAAAAGCAATTAAGATAGGATTCATCTCATCAGTTTAATCAAGAGAAATAGCCACTTTTAGGGAGTAACTCAACCAATCTAATTGAGATACCTAGTTTAGGATGAAATAAATCGCATCCCGGGATGCATGTTTTTGTCCATTGTCTGTAAATGGAGTCTAGATGTCTAGTTATTATGGAGACGTGTTCAGTATGGACATCTGCATTGAGCCCAAGATACGAAGTGAAACAAAACCAGTGAAAAGAGTATCTTTCTCAGATATTTGTATGTGAGAAAGAAAATGTTAGTTTATGAACTGAAAATGCGTTCTTCAGGCTGCATCCTTTGCAAAGCAATGATCATGGGAAGTGGTATAGGTAGGGTTCACTGTCTCCTAAGCAGCCTTTGGAGTAGCCCCATGAGAAGCTCCATATCAAGAGCTGTCTGAGTGGGTGTTCTCCCATCAGTGCAGCTGGTCCTCTGCTCCCCTGCTGTCTCCCTGCTGTATCTCAGTATCTGGAGAATAGCTTTGGCTTCCTCATTGCCTGCTGCCCTGCTGAGCTGTGGAAACCTGAGAGAAAGCAAGAAACTGCCATACTCCACTGAGTCATTATAAGGCTATGAGACAGAATATCTCCCCTCCCTCATATAGACTTCCTGGGGAGAAAAAGTAGGATGAAATGAATACCAATCATCAGCTAAAGCCGTCTCATTATCTGCCCAGACAGAAGTCAGGTTTAAACAGCTAAGGGCTGCCTGAACCTGATTCGCAAAGAAACATGGGCCAGATGGGGATGACTGGCTAAATTGTACTGCCCTTGCAAACCCAGCATATCCACCTCTGAGCAGATATTCTCAGAAAGTTCCTTCTAAAACCTAAACATATGCCTTCATACCAAATACTGCAAATACTGTAAACCAGACAAGCAGGCTTTATACCAATCAGGGACCTCATCTACTTAAAGGGATGCCTCTAGGTAAACATAAAGTATTTTCTGCTCTCTCTGTGGTGGAAAAAAAAAATCCCCAACGTATTCATTGCCTTTTGACTTTTTGGAAATAATGTTTAGCTGTCAGGATTGAAAGACTCTTCTTATATTTTACTTTGAGCATTGGTTATTAGTTGAATACTCTAATTATTGTAGGAGAGTCTAAGCAGTAAATCCCAGTGTTATAACTATTCTAAGTCGTTGTAGCAGGCTGAGGGGGAGGAGTGAAAAAAAATAGGTATAATGGAATAATTAAAGTGCATCAAGTAAATAAATGAACAGTTGTCTTTCTTTTGACTTTCATTGGGTCATACAAGGTCCATAAAGGAATCAACTGCTGTAAAAACAAATTGCTTGGGTCTTCATCTAAAGTACTCACAGTGTAAAAGAACTTCAGGAACTTTTGCAGAGATGGAGAATTGCACGTGGTCAACTTCAGTGTTCATTGCATCCCTGAAATAGACATCTTCAAAGGCTTGGGCTCTGATCAGATCCCACGTCGGTAGGAATGTTCAGATTTTAGAGACCTTGCTCAGGCCCTAGGAGAGTTAGATGTGCGCTCTATCTCTTCAGTGTGGAGTGGAGAAGTTGTTGAGAGCTCACTAAGTTTTCCACCTCTTCAGTTTCCTTATTCATAAGATCTTCCCAGAGGAGAAGGCAAGGTACAAACAACCCCCTGCCCCATACAGTGCCGCAACTTTCTACGATTTGGGATTCGTTGTCTTGCTAATTATTTCTCATAGGCCAGCTATCATAGACTGTAATGTGAAGATGCATGCGTGCACCTCACTTTACGGCTTAGAGGGAGAAAAATGGTCTTGCAGTAGTATCATATGCTGAGCACTTAGGAACTGACAAGTGGCCGTAGCAAGAGCAGTAATGTGTTTTAAAACAGGCAATGCTGCCTGGATAATGAAACCATCCATCTGGGCAGGAAGCCTATATGACCGCATATAGGTTCAGCTTGTTAGCCATCATGTTTTCCCGTACCTGGGAGAAAGTGAGTAATTTGATACACGGACCACAGATTTGGAAAGTCTTGTTTCTGAAGTCTTTGGCCTTTGGTAGGAATGTAGCTGCTGTTACTGAAGTATCATTGCCTCTCTCTGCAGAATCTCTCAAACTATGTATTTTCCTTTTCAAAAAGAAGGTGCTGTTTTGCATGACTCCCTACACTAAAAACAGCAAGCCATTTCTTCTGCCAAAAAAATTGTTTAAGTATGGATGTGATGATAGGAACAAAGGGAGGAAACAGTCAAGGACGTAGAGGCTGTAGTCTTTATTCTCCAGTGACTCCTGGTATGACATGGAAAGAGTCACTCAACTTCACTGTGTCTCAATTTCCCATCTGTAAAATGGGGTTAAAATACCTACCTCACAGGGGTGTTGTGAGGCTTTTTAAAATAATGTTTGTAAAGTGCTTTGAGATCCTTGGATGAAAGGTGCAATAAGAAATCAAATTATTCCCTTTTTTTAGTGCAATCCAAGAGTGCACTTTTGTTGAGATGGCTAAAGGCTTCCAGCTCTTTGTAGCTATGCCCCATGCTCGTCACTGTCATTTCCCTCCTATCATTTGTTATGTCTGCTGGGAGTTAAAACCACAAATTTTGCAATCCAAAATACCTAAATTGTCATAATATTGTGTGGATGAGGGCTAAAATAATCTGGTATTCTTTTTAAACTGTGTGACATATTCCTTGTCCATGCAATCCTAAAGCTAACAGAAAAAGGATTTATGATAAATTTGTCTGCTTTTCACCTAAACTGGCCAACTTGTTTCTTTTTGAGACAAACTCAGCCTCTTCGCCAGATAAAAGCCCTACAATTTGGGTTAATGGTTAAAAACTAATGTAAGGGTTAGAGTAGGTGTTTTAGTCCTATATCCTTTGCAGTCATTTAGCAAATAGCCATTAGACAGCACAGTGTAAAGGTAGTTACCAAGTTAAAGGTTAAATCTTAGGAAGTGTAGAAATGTGAAAAGAAGGCAAGGTTAGACTTTACAGACCTGGATCAAGAAAAGCCACATGGGTTCATGTAGAGTTGTTAGGCAAACGTAATTTCCAGAAGACCCTTAACTAATACATAAGCTAATTCAGAACTTAAAATTTCAGTTTAATAAACAGGTGACACAGGTGCTTCACTAGAGCAGGCTCAGCATCCAACAGACTGTCATTGAGGAGATGACATTGTATACATAAAGAGCCTTTTCATTAAAATTAACTACTGCAAGGAGATAAGAAACATGGGCAAAGCAGTTGTTACGGAAAGTAGATGCAAGAAAAGGCTGAAGACTAAAAGAGGATGAATTAAACTTGATTAAAATATTTTGTTTTCCTGCCTCTCTCATCCAGGATTCATGCTTTACAATTTCTTCTTCTCCACCACCTCTTTTTTTCTTCTTCTTTTTAGGATTGAATGGGCAGGAGAACTGCAAAGGATATAACCAAACAAACAGAATAAAAAATATTATAGTTACAGCTTTCACACAGCTTCACCTACTCAAAAGGAATTTACATGTCTTCACTCACACAGTACGTGATTCATATTTTGACTTTTCAATGTTGTGGAGGCAAAATATAACGTATTCCTCCCATTGGTGATCATTTACATGACTCTCATTCATGTAAAAACAAACACAACCCCCCTTTTTTAAAAAAACAGACCCTGAAACTTTTCACACTTTGAAAGTTGGCTTAGAATAGTCACCGCGTACCTGAACAGTTCTCTGGATGGCTTGAGAAAATATGTTTTGTTCCTACTCTTTATTTCAGTGTCCTGTTAGAGCTAGATTTGGGCTGATTTCACCAGTGTTTGTACATATCTCATCCTAAACTTGAAGGCACTGGCAATTTTTGAGCTATAGCTCACTGCTGCTTTAATTACTTTGATGTTCCTTCTGCTAAATCTGACTGCCCATCAGACGTAGTTACAAGAAGCACCCAATAAAAGCAACAGTTTCTACTGAATAGTCTTCTTTTGACTTTTTAGACATCAGGTTTTAGACATCACCTTTTTAGACATCAGGTTTTATACTTAATATTTAAATTAATGGGGGATTTTTTTTTGTACATTTCACTTTAGAAAATATTATTAGTATATTAAAACATTTGTTTTTCAAGTAGCACAAACTAATTATCTAGTAATCCCTAACTGCTTACTTCTATGCAGTCATTCAAGATGGAATTTTTTCTAATAGGACGAGTAAGTGGCACCTCTTACTTTTATGGTGAAAATATGATACTCTGATAGACGTAATTTTTGAGGGACTGAAATGTAAATATGAATTAGGATTATTTTGAGATAAACAGCACCTGAAATAAAACCACCTTTGATGATAAACAGATAACCCACTATTGACGTTGAATATCTTGTCATGTAAAAATACCGTATATCCTTCCCTAATAATTATCTTCCCACTGTATTCAAGTAGATAATATACATTATATAATACTTTACCATTAAAGCATTTTTTTCCCTAGACGTATCCTAGTCATCTACCAGTTCTGCTGCTTAACTACAGCCTACTATCATCCCAGGATCCCTAACCACTGTGTAGAAGGAATGAATGTAGAAGGAAAAGAATATTTCTTGTGGCTGAAATATTAAATATTGTGCTGTTGAGCTTTGTATTTAAAACTCTGATTTATTGTTTCCTCCACTGACATAAAAATTATTTTTATCAAAAATTATTTCCAATCATCAAAATGTTAGTGTACAAGCCACCTACTACCTGAAATTTCCCACTTTGGTTTGTTCAACCCAAAACATAAAAGTCACATTTTAGAAAATCCTACTTACTTAGGTGTACCAGTGTTGAAAAGACATCTGAGCTGAAAAGATGCTATCAGAAGTTGATGGACTAGCTCTTGAGCAGGTGTTAATTGTCCTAGCTCTACTGGTTTCTTTCAGTTTGCACCAGCTGAAAAACTGGCCTAGCATGTCAATGTAATGACAGATTTAGGAACTTTTTTTTCCAGTTGTGATGCAAAACATTTAAGTATTGCTTGAGTAGCCAACTGTCAAAATATCATTTATGAGACATTACGTAGTAAGTAATGATGAATGTATATCTGTTTAAGAACGGGTCTAAGAATGACGTAGCCTCTGAATGAACATGAAATATCAGAAAATGCTCTCTGGATGATATTCATCTGACCAAATATAGATATCTTTAAGGCAGGCATCTACTCCGAGCCCCTCTGTTGCCAACTAAGAGAAACAGGCACTTCTAGTAGTTACTAATTTTATTCTCACAAAGATATCTTAACCAGCCTAGGTGGACTGTATACTTTAAGTGTCTGCTTCTCTTACTGACTGAGGATGGGAATACCGAATAGCTTACTTGGCTATAGCTGCCCGCCTTGCTCATGTCTAAAGTTAGGTGAGATGAATCTCACCCTCAGGGCCTCGCATTGGCTCCATCTTATTAAGTTGTCCCTCTGTTATTCAACAGTTGCTAAAACAAAGCTAAGTAAAATGTGGGACCTCTGCACCATTATGTTATAATACACAGGACAGTTGATAACAGCCCTATCACACATGTATGACCATATAATTTGGGCTAGCATATTTACTTAAAATTATATTGTGCATATAATTGCTTCTATCTTCCTATCATGTAACAACTCTTCTAAAATTCTTACTTCTCCACAGTTTGCGTAGTTAACTGAGAGATTTTGATTTCTACTGATGGATCCACTAAGTAAAATGCCATTTTGATCTTTGCATAGAGTTATTGGGTATCTAGTGTTAATGGTGTGTATGGTGTTAAAAAAGTGTCAATTTTCTGCTTGGTGTATAGTCTTTCTCTTTTGGTGAATGGTGTTCATCAGTAAGAGAAAAAATCCAGTAGTACTCACTCCTTTGCCATCTACCATATTTTCAGGAAATACAGGAGTGAGAAAAGTTGGAACCTAGGCAATTATGTCATATTAGTAATATGGTTGTAATAAACCCCATAAAACTGCAAATATAGAAGTGAAAGGAGAAACAGAAGTATTTATGCCGTAATATTTAGCAGTAGTAGTGATTAGCATTTTACTTGCCTTTTTCTTACCGGTTCTGTGAAAGAAATTCATGTGAATAGCAAATAAACAAAAATAGCCTTATGGACTATAGAGAAATTCACTTCACGTGGGCCTTAGTGTTATAGAATTGCTGTATGATTAACGATATTTGACGTGCAGTTTGTTTTCTGTCCGTGCGATTGCAACAACAGTTCCAATTGTAGCCACTTTTTTCTTTTCTTTTCCTTTTTCTTTCTTTCTTTGTTTCTTTCTTTGTTTCTGTTTTTTATGCAGAAGACCATCAAATGAATTGTCACAATACTCGAATAATGCAAGACACAGAAAAAGACGATAACAATAATGATGAGTATGATAATTACGATGAACTGGTGGCCAAGTCATTGTTAAATCTTGGCAAAATTGCAGAGGATGCTGCATACAGAGCCAGGACAGAATCAGAAATGAACAGCAATACATCTAATAGTCTGGAAGATGATAGTGACAAAAATGAAAATATTGGTCGGAAAAGTGAGCTGAGTTTAGATTTAGACAGTGATGTTGTTAGGGAAACAGTGGACTCCCTTAAATTATTAGCACAAGGACATGGTGTAGTGCTGTCAGAAAACATTAATGACAGAAATTATGCAGACAATACTTCACAGCAAGATAATAGGAATATGAACTTTGTAATGCTAGGGAAGCCTGTGAACAATGGACTTACGGAAAAAATGGTGGAGGAGAGTGATGAAGAGGTGTGTCTCAGCAGTTTGGAGTGCTTAAGGAACCAGTGTTTTGATCTGGCTAGGAAACTCAGTGAGACAAACCCACAGGAAAGAAATCAACAGCAAAACATGAACACTCGTCAGCATGTCAGGCAAGAAGATGACTTCCAAGGAAGAACACCAGACCGGAATTACTCTGATATGATGAACCTAATGAGGCTTGAAGAACAGTTGAGCCCCAGATCTAGGACTTTTTCTAGCTGTGCAAAGGAGGATGGTTGTCATGAAAGAGACGATGATACCACCTCTATTACTTCAGATAGGTCTGAAGAAGTGTTTGATATGACAAAAGGTAACTTAACCCTGCTTGAGAAAGCAATTGCTTTGGAAACTGAGAGAGCAAAAGCCATGAGAGAAAAAATGGCAGTGGAAGCTGGAAGGAGGGATAATATGAGATCATTTGAGGAACAGTCTCCAAGACACCTTTCTGGAGATGACAGGAAGCCTAAACCCAGTGACGGCCATGTCAAAAAGCCATATTATGGTAAAGGTAATATTTCTATATACCGTATGTTATGTCATGAGAAAGTGTGAGCTAACGTGTTAAGTTTTGCACAGATTTCTGAAATGAAGTTATTAATTCCACAAAACGGGAACTTTATTTAAATTGTAGTAGTACGGCATGATTGTAAAATAGCATCATGCTGCGATTATAAAACAAATGAGTTCATTCTGCGGTGTTAGAAATATGTACGGTATTTCAGTGAATATCATTTGGCTAAATTAAGAAAATAACTTTTCAGGGAAACAAAACAAATAAGAGATCATGTTGAAAGAGGCAAAGATTTTTCTCAAGTTTTTAATATATTTCATAGTAATAATTAAAAAACAATGAAGAGAATTACATTGCAAACTGTATTGGAGAGTGGGGTTTTATGTAGCAGGTAGTCAATCAACTATGAAGTGCATATTTTACAGATTGGATTGGGTAGGTGGCATCGTGATTTATAAAATTATCATCAAATGACAGTTATTGATGAAGCCTCTCCCATCTAAAATGTAGAATTGCCTGATAGAAATTGAACAGTATCAGAATGACCGATAACATAAGATAGGGGCAGTGACTGCACATTAATTATCTTAAGATAGTAAGGTAATAGAAACCATTTGCTATGCAAGGCATGGTGTGGCCTGGGCTGAGATCAATAGCAATTTCTTTCTTATGTGCATTCCACTTCACTGGTTTCATTCCATTGTGGAAACAGTTAAGGTGCTGCCTTGACCATAATTCAATACAAAAGGAAAAAAAAAAAAAGAAAAAAAAAAAGAAAAAAAAAAGAACAGACTAAAGGTTACCTTTAGAATGCCTTTTCATTTACGGGATTATCATGGTGATGGTGTGTTTATATTACCACACCCCTCTGCAACGTGTCTACATCCGTACACGTAGGGCCGTGTTGTATAAAGTGTTCAATACCTCCTGAGACTCATTGAACACCCCTGATTCCCATTGACTTTAGTGGAAGTTGAGGACGTGGTATTTCTTGGGAGATGCTAAGCAGGGACTGGGTTCATCTTATATTTGTTGTAAAAATATTTGGTTTCCTTTCTACAACTGAGATGGTGGGCATTTTTCTCCTTTTTGTAAATCCCTGTTTTGAAAGAGTAATACCCTAAGATCTGCCTGCGTCAGTCAGGTAGGCAGATATCTTGGTCCCAGCAAGGTTTTGATTGTTTTTACGAGCCTGAAAGAAAAGAAATGACCAGTCTTTTAGAAAAGCATGGAAATTACTGATGTCAAACCATCTTCTGCAATGTATTTCAGTGAAATTTTCTTTGTTTTAAACGCAAACATATGGTCCAGTGAGTGCTGTAGTAAATTGGGGTATTTGGGGAAGACAACTTTAGTTAGTTAGTGTATAACTGCATAGCCATGGGGATGTTGTGCTAAATGCTGTTCACATATGACCTATTTTAGGTACATTTCCCTTTGAATATATGTCTCTAATAAAACCACAGAAAACATGGCAAACCAATATTAATTTTTGAATTAATATTGTCCAGCCCTTCCAGTCTATGTATGCCTGGGAAAGCATTTATGCATATAAATCTACTGTATCCAAAAAGACTACATAATTTCGGACAGTAACAAAAGTGTGGACTTCCTATTTCAGTAAATTCTAGAGCTTCTTTGAACCATCCTATCTCTTGGGAGCTGCAGGCTGAATTGATAATAGATCCAAACCCCAGCCAGGGCCTAAGTATTGTGGTAGTTTGGGCCAAGAAACTTTGTGGAGTGTTCTATGCTTTTTTAATAAAAGAAGAAAGAAAAAAATTATTCCTTCCTTACTTTAAAACCATAGAAAACATTCTGGTAGTTGTTGAGAGAGGACGCTTCAAGTAAGACAATTGGTTCTGTCATTTGTTCTCAACTCACACGTTATCTTCCAAATACTCCTGGAGGAGATACCCACAGAGGTATATGGTATGGTTAAGTGGAACCTTTTTTGGGCACACAAGTTTGCAATGAGAACTACCTCCTGGCTTCAGGAGTTCCGATTTCAGAGACCGCTGAAACAACTGTTAAGGGACCGCTAACCATTTTTTCCCTGCCATTTAAAGCCTTCTAAACGGGCTTTCTTCTGAAATTTATGAATTTTAAAACCTTTTGAGTCTTTTGACAACATTCACTCAGGCAATACTCCCATTGTGTCAAGGAGTGAGGAAAGGTTACAGAATTAAATAAAGCCATGCAATATTTCTCCCAATTAGCAGAAAAGGATTTACAAAAGAGTATCCAGTGTTTTGTATAAAGTTGTGGAAAGTTTAGTCAAATGTCTTCCATTAAAAGCAATGGGAAATTGTGCAAGTACGCTTTTATGCAAGTTTTTAAATCGTTAAGAATAGTACACAGCATCTTTTCTGACTCATTAGACCATAAAGGCTCTTAAGGATCTGATACATGCTATAACTTTATAGCGCACGCTTGAATACAGAGGAGGATTTGCTTGACACTGTAGGATGTAACTGTCCGGATCCTCAGCTGCTCTCAATTAGAATACCTTCATTGACTTTGATGGAGTTCTACCAACGTGGAGTAGCTAAAGTTCCTCTAGTTTAAAGTCTCTAAAAAGCCATTATGGTCTATTAATCATCTACATTTTTTTGCAGTCCTTGAATATTGTTATATTTACATTATTTATATTTCATTTACATTACTTATTCACTGATCTAATACTTTTACACATCCCAAAGTACTTGACATGAAGAGTTGCTTAGAGTCGTGTATGTACGTAGCTGTGGGCTTGCTGTTCTAGTGGTCTCAGCACAGGCCTATCTGGCAGGAATTCAAATCCCTCCTCTGACATTTGCTCCTTCTGTGGCCTTGGGTTTAACTTCTTGATCTCTATGTTTCAATTTCCCGACGTATAAGATTGCGGTATTTCCAGGAGTGTTGTGATAACTGTATAGCACTTTGGAGACAGATTTGTATGTGTATGTATTGTTAAAGAGCGTGAAACAAAGAACTGTGTTCTGCAGCCAACATGCAGGTTAAGTAAAATAAAACTTTCATAATTAGGGATTCCATTTGCAAAAGACAAGGTTTAAATACCATATTAAAATTTAAGAATGGATTTAAGACCTGGAGAGTCATTATAATGAGCTAAAGAATTTCTCTAAAATGAAGGTGTTTTGGAAGAACTTGGAATGTAAAAGTATATATACTTTATATACATGTATGTATATGTGTGTGTGTGTGTGTGTATATATATATGTATATAAAACTATCAAAGAGAAATCAAGGGAAAATAAGTCCAGAACTGAATGTGGACTCTGGATTGGATTGATTCATGCTGAAAAAAATGGGTTGTATGTGAAGTTCTGCAAGTACTGAAATTTCCACTGATTGTACCAAGGGCTGCATTTGTTGAAGCTAGGGTGGAATTTAATGTAAGAAAGACCTAATGGAAAACAAGCAGCAAAATCTTATTTTCCAGAGGTGAAAGCATAAATACTGAAGCAGAGTAATGACAAGAGCAGCATAAAACACTTAAATGAGGATAGCTGAGATTAGGTATTGAAAGGAGGATGGACTAAAAAAATGGAAGGGGGAATGTTGCTTGATCTTGAGCCCAAATGGTAGAGTATCCTGAATTTTATTCCTTTAATACTAATATGAAAATCAGCAATAGGCCCCAAAATCTGGCAACTGTGGTCAAGGTGGTAAGATGTAGTTTGTACGACGTGCTGGGCTGAAAGGGTAGGGATGTTAATTTACAGATGTTCTGTATACAGGAAACAAGCTGATGAAGTATGTGAGAAAGTTCTAATTCAGGATGAATCTCACCAGCGGTTCTGCTACATTATTGGCAGAAAACTTTATTTTGTTGAAAAAATGTCTCTTTAGACTTTTCATTGATTTGTAGACAGAAGATCCAACATTCTAAAAGATCGTTAACCTTTTAAGCATATGAATATTCAAGTATTATATATGGATGTTTGTAATGGCCCAAATTTACACAGCAAGTGATACTTTCAGTAATTCTGATTACAATGCTTACCACACCATCATTTATTGAAAAGAAAGGAATATTTATGTAATTTCTACCACTTCGTAAGGAATTTAAAGACAACAAGAGTTGTCTCCCCAGTGAGCCTTGGAAAAGGGATTTATTTGTGCTGAATCGTTGAATCATTATGCTGAAGAGCTGGGTTTGCTATTCTCAGGACATTGAACTTCTATGACAGTACGTTTGCAGACCTTAATACATCAGGCAAATAAGAATGTAAAGAAGGGAAACTCCGACTAAACAGTTTCCGAATGTCCTTACACCCTTGAGCTGGTGCTTGCCAGCAGAACATTGATTGACAGTGGTATGGCTTTGCTATAAAAAGGTCACTTTCCAATCAGTGTGAATGGATATTGCTGTGATCATGGGCGTCTGCAGTCTGAAAAGAAGGTAACAGGATAAAAGTGACGGAACGGTGTTAAGAAGTAGAAGGGTTTTTTTTTTTCTTCTAGTTTTCATAAGAACATTTACCAAAGAGTAAATGACATGATTAAATGAACCTTCTTACAGAAATATGAAAAGCATCATTCACTTGACACATTTGTTGTAAATTATAGATCCCTCAAGAACAGAAAAGAAAGAAAGCAAATGTCCTACCCCTGGGTGTGATGGAACTGGCCATGTAACGGGGCTTTACCCCCATCACCGCAGTTTGTCAGGATGCCCACACAAAGATAGGGTCCCTCCAGAAAGTAAGTTCACATTGTTTCATGGAAACCGGGGATAAAACTACAAAGATTTTTCTAGCATGCTTTTTAAACCTTTTATTTAAAAAATTAATTTCATTTTTCAGTATGGTTTGTCTCAACTTAGTCAACTGTTCTGTGTTATTCTTTTTCCTTTATTCCATCATTTCCATTCTCTACTAACTTTTACACTGAAAGAACAACTTTTAAAGCTGTATTCTTTGATTTTAAGAATGCTAGGTTATTTTTAAATAGATGTATTCAGTCAATAGAGAAAAAGGTTTCCAGAAGATGTGCACTGCTTTTCCTTCTGCGTGCTCATGTCACATCAACTGTCCCTGTTGTCTTGTACAGGAAAAATTGCACTTGAAAAACTTGCAACCCCTTTCCTTTGTTGTTCTGTCTTAAACATAGTTTATATTTAACTTATATTATTAAAAGTAACAATTTGGCTGTTTACTTAGTTATACAACTCAGGATTTTGAGCAGACATCCCCTGTCAGTCACGTGGGTGGAATTTCCTGCCAAGTCGGCGGATTCTCTGGGAAGGAGGTTCACCCATATGAGCTCACGGATGGTCACCTGAAGGCAGAGGGCTCCATTTCTGGAAGTCAGCTCCTTGGCTGATAGAATTGGCATAGTTCTGTTGAAGCTAATTGCTGATTTACACCAGGCAAGCGTCTAGTTAAGATCCAGTTCTCTTTCACACCAATTTTAAAGCGGAATTATTCCGCAGAAGCCTACGGGCCTAAAATCCCCACTGTCCATCAGCACTTATGGACCTAACCTCAGTGGATTTACAGCAGCCTAAAGGAAATGTCAAAGACAGTCAGGGCTAAAATGGTCCCCAGTTTCCAAAGGAAAGTAAATTCTGAAGGATAGGAAGACAGAAGGAGATCAACACACCCAAGAGTGGCAGACATAAAACGTCTCCTCTTTCGTAGTAGAGTGGCGTCTTCCAGAAGTAAAGTCATGAGTAAGTGCTTTAGGAAACTTTGCTGTAGCTTGGTCAATGTCTGAATACAGTAGAACAGATAGAGTAATTTCTCTGCCTTGCAAGACCCTGTAATTTTCTGAAACACAAATATTTATTCGGTTGGTCAAAGTTCTCTCATTTTTACAAATGGTAAATAAAAAGCTCTCTAGAAGACTTTGTAAATCAAAGAAGAATATAGCTTTAAACTGTTTGCATGCTCTTGTACCTACCAAAATGAAAACGGTGAGCTCATCTTTTTATTTTTTTCCTGTGATGTTGGCCTTGTGAAGCATGTTTCAAGAACAGCTTTGAATAGTAGGAATTTCAAGAGTTAAACTTTTGCATCTATACACATTTTAGTACACTGATGATGGGGTGATGATGATGGTTATCTTTTAATCAGTATACATGGTTAAATTCTCAAGTCTCTGAGCAGCTTTTATTCAGTTCTTAACTCAGTCAAGGAATTCACTGATTAGAACTTTTTTTTTGAGTAAGAACTAAATACAGGCTTCCAGAATAGTTCTTGTATGAGAAAAGCAGAACTTTGCAAGGGCTGGATGGCCTTTTTCCATAGAGCAATATACTACCATCCGGCTCCGAGACATGGATTCAGATATGTCTCACATCATACAAAACTCTTCAGTGTTACCAAAAAGTTCTTGATAATTTGGCACTTCATAGCATGAGCTTTATGATTTAGAGGAGTACTGCTCTGAGCAGCTTTGGGAGTAAGTTTTCCATCCAGCTTGCAATGGATGCAGATGTAAATCAGTTTACTTGCTTAAGCTTGTACCACTTATTTCTTTTTTACACAGTTTTCTTTTTTTTTTTTTCCCACCATCCCTCAATTTTTTTAAGTACTTATTTTTAGTTTTTAGTCTTTTGAAAAAAATTTCTATCCATTGCAATTTTCACATCTGTAGAGGATACAAGTGAAAATTAAAGGACCAATTCTGCTTGTCATATAGATATGAATGATATATCTATGTGGAAGTGGGCAGAACTGGCCCCTAGCTCAATTGGGCTGTCTTGTAGTTAGGGTTAAATTCTGTTCAGGGTTGTACTGAGGTGTGTTTCAAATAATTCAGTGTTCTAGCAGTATATCTTGAGAGCAGATTTTCAGCTCTTGAGTTTGATACTGTGTGTATAACGCTATGCATTATGAATGCATACATTTCCTGAAAGAATTTTTCTAGTCCGTAATTTTGTATTGGACCGTTGCTAGCTCACACTTCACTGTTGAGCTGATCTTTGCTCAGTGTTTTTGAATGAAGAAGATGTTGGAAGTCTTCTGCTTCACTGTTGCACCAGAGATGCATTTGTTTATAGGTTCTGTAACCTTCATAACTTTCACTGTTGCCCTGTGTTAATGAGCATAGGGTCACGATACTTATTTCCCTCATCAGGCTTTATTGGCTATGTGTGTCACTTGTATTTTGAGGAATGCTGGTTGTTAATGAATCCTGCTTTGTTTTAAAATGGTTTCATATATACTGGGATTTGATTTTTTTTTCTTGTTTTCATACTCTGCTGTTTTCTCTTACTCTCCTTGTCAAGTTCTTGCCATGCATGAAAATGTTCTTAAGTGTCCTACACCAGGCTGCACAGGCCGGGGCCACGTAAATAGCAACAGGAATTCCCACCGAAGGTAAGGATGCCGTCGCTGGACGCCAATCTAGAGGGAACAGTGCCTCCGAACTGCAGCCCTTCTAGCAGTCCATTGGCGGGGGGTGTGAGTGTGCGTGTCGTTGTTTTGTTTTTAAGATTGACAGATGGTGCTTCGTGTGCTTTATCCATTTTGAAGAGTAACATTTATTCATGTGTTTTCTGAGGAGGACGAGTGTGCGTTTGCTTCAGTATGGATGAATTGATCCACAGAAGACATTTTAAGCATCCTTTAGCTTTTGGGGCGGATTTTTTTTTTTCTCTTTGTTTTGATACTAGCTGAACAGCAGTGGTACGAAATGACTGGTATGACTCCTTACGGTTATGTCGCAGGGAGAAGGAATAGTCTGCCAACATCAGCAGGACTAGGGCAGAGTTCTTGTTCTTACACTTCACGCTCTTCAGGGATTATTTTATAGTGCATGACAAAATCCACCCTACTCCTAAAAATGATTTCTTTAATACATGAGAAACGGCATTTTAAGTACACAGACATTCTAAGAGTTAGCTTTCCTACTGACCACAGTCTCAACCCCAAAGTCCTTATGCAGCTAAAACTGAATGAGAATTTCGCCTGTTTAAGAAACATTCTGCAAATGTCTCATTAAATTTAAAAATGAGAAGCCAGAAACGTTAGATGTAAATATTCTAGCCAAACAAAAGGTGAAGCAGCTACTTTTCTGTAGTTTCCTAAGATTAGTAGTAGATTCTTATAAAAGGTATGCCACTGCCTATTAATTTCTGTCAAACAAATAACAAAATTATCAAAATGTTACTGTACTTTTTAGTACATGCCATAATTTTCCCACAGAACAACAAGATCTTGCTTATTTCTTTACAATTTTAAAAAATCCAGGAAACGTGGGTAAGAGGGTAAAAGGAACTATGCAAGGTTCCTGTTATCGAATTCTTTTTTTACTGTTAATTGTAGCATGAAGGCTTAAGGGACTACACAAGTACTGGATGTTCAATCTTATCAAGCTCCGGGTTACTAGAGCCCCTCATATTAACTGCCTGTCTCCTGGAAGACTCTTGTGGGTACCAACCCATCTGCAATAAGCTCTGGTACCCCTTTCTTCTCTGCAGTGATGCTGCCGGTAGATGCAGCAAAAACCTCTGAGAAGACTTTATGGGAATTACTGCTGCTTGAAGCAGCATTCACTTCTGGTTGAGTATCTGCTAGAATATTTGAGGTGTCTGAAGAAGAGCATGTCAGTGGAGCGCAACTGCCCTCCGGCATGACTCCAAAACCGCACAGAGCCCCCTCACCCCTCTGCAGAACTAGGGCAGCGAGGGAGGGCTGGGGGGAGCAGCCTGCAGTCTGTGCTCACCTCTTTCTGCAGCTTTTGGGGCATTTTGCTCTGCTTCCCTTTTTTTATTCTTTTTTCCCCCCCCTTATTTCCCGTAGAGAAGGGAACATCTGGGAATGCACTGATTTGCCTTTCATTTTAATTTCTTTTCTTGTGGAGAACACAGAGACCTGCGGTCACATAAGCACGCGATAGACTATGACAAGGAAAGGACCCCCTCCATTGTCAGGTCACAGGTTTTTACAGCTTCACTAAGAGCACCATCTGCTGGCATCAATATATTTATTTTTCCCTGTTGTAAATCTTTTCCAGAAGAATCGGGCTTATTATTGTCACTTCAATAATAGTTCAGCATTTGCAAATTTAATTGAATTTCAATTCAAGTGCAGAAGCTCTTTTCATGTTACATCATCTGCTGTTAGAAAACATACTTTAGTGGCTGAAATTCATGAACAAACACTAAGTATAACATAGTTGAGATGTAGACTTAGAGACCCAAGGCCAAATTTTGCACTCATTTATATGCTTTGCAAAAAGATTGGAGTTAATGGCGCTGAATGAGGTGTGAAGCAGTGCAAAGATCTGGCTTATACGGTGGTGTCATTTAATCATCTTCAGGAGCCATTTCATTGGCAGTATTTGTAGATGCATAAAGGTCACAAGTCTGCTAGCAGAGCTGCACAGTAGATTCCAGTTTATATTCTCCTCTCCTACTGGTACGTTCACTGGCTGACATCCATGAATAATCCACCCATGTACAGTCAGAGAAGAGCAGGTGTAAGATCGACCATGCACCTTTGAAAGCAGAAGAAAGGAAGTCTATTCTAGAAAAAATACATATGACCAAAAGGCTTTTGGAAACTCTTTTCCTTCAGATTCTTCTTGATGCTGGCTAAGGAGGAGAAGGAGTAATTGGATCAGTGCTATAATGTGAAACTACGCAGGACAAGACAATTAAATTTCCTTTCTGTAATTGCAGCCTCTCTGGATGTCCTATTGCTGCAGCAGAGAAACTGGCTAAAGCTCAAGAGAAGCATCAGAACTGTGATGTGTCAAAATCAAACCAGGCATCAGATCGGGTTTTAAGGTATTAGAAATCACTATAATACTTATTATTATGCAGAATTCATCACACATTCACCTAATCTGAGAATTTATATTTATATACGTTGTATATACATATATATCTCCTTTAAAGAAGAGTTAGAATTAGGGCTTCTGGATCCAATTCTCACAAGTGTATATTTCCCAATCAATTTACATGGGGGAGGGTTGGTAATTATTTTGGCAAATACATGTAAAGCTGAAAAGCTCATTTTTGTCTTAGGCATTGTTTGGTGTAAAGATGACTGCTGGAGTGCAAAGTCTAAGAACAATGTGAAAAAAGTTGGTATCTTTTGGGAATAAACTAATATTTACCGGTAAGTCTTGGTTTTTTCAGCAGGCTTTTACTAGTAAATATCAGTTTAAATTAAACCAGAAGCCCTATTTACGTTACCAAACTGACAGTACACCTTTTGGCAGGACACTTGGAAAAATGCCAGGTATAGCCTAAATTCCAAAATAAGGTCAGGCTTAGTTCTTTGTCTTCGTTCCCCCACTCACTGCCAGGAAGGATGGAAAGAGAGAAAAATTGTCCTAAATTTTCATATGGGAAGCGCCTTGAACCAATATGACCTAATCATACCCCTTATCTTCATCCCATACAGGATTCTGCATTTATCCAAAGCTGTATCCAGCTTTGCGCTATTGTCTCCTCTTTTGAGGAGTGGGTGGAAAAAATATTGTTTCTAAGGAGTTGAACTGTGAAGGATACATGTAAAGGAACTAGACTTCTGCATGATTGTACCAGCCTTATGCTGATGATGCCCCAAGAGCTGCAGAATTTCTCCATGGATACTGTGATATCTGTGGGCTGGGGTAGGTACATCCCTCCCAGCTGCCTTGAAGAGCGTGGAGGAAGTGCCACAGCTTTAGTTCCCAGAATTTCCTACTTGTCCCATAGGTTCCTTAGTATTTAGCTGTCTTCTAGATTTAAAATCTGGTAGGGCTGCTTAAAATGAAAGTTTTCTACTGCATTTTCAACATCATTCTTTGAATGTTCTCTTAGAACTTCATCTAATCTTGATGGTTTTTTCAAAACCCACTTTCCATAGAGCTAAGAACACGGAATTATGGTTCGCATCTACAGAAGATTTTTTGTTGTGCCTGTTTCAGATTGTTTTCAACGGGCTTTATCTTAACTGCCCCTAATTCAGACTGTACAATTTTTCATACAGCATCCCAGACAGTTTTCTTAGGGAAGTGTTCTTCAAAACCTCTTAATAAAAAACACCCTCTGAGGGAATAACACAGTTTCTCGCTTGATGGAAAAAGACAGATCAAAAATGCAGTGACTTTTACCACTGCTCGTTAGAGGGAAGCCACTGAAGTCAGATGCCGTGCAAAGGCGGCAACTGCTCAAAAGCAGCATCCGGTTTGCAGGCAAATTCCCTGGGAAGTTGTACTGCAATCTTAACTTTGCTTGTGAGCCTTGCCCTGTGTTTCAGATTTTATAGACAACTCAAATAATGCTTTCATCTTGTCTCTTGCTTCCCTTTTACCTTTAAGTCATTGAAGTATTTAGGATGAAGAACTTGGGAGCTATTTATAATATTTGCATGCAGGCAACTGATGGGCAGACAGAGATGTTCTAAGAGTAAATCTTGACTATTTGTCTTCATCCCAGCTTCCATCCCACCTGCATTTAAAATTTCTTACTTAAAAAGAAATCAAATTCATAGGACTTCTGAGCCACTGAAATTTTGGATTTGCATTGAATGTACAGGATCTGAATTGCATTTTTTTTTTAGCTAAATATAGATTATCTTGAGACAGGATCAAAATATTATTCATATCAGCTCATTGTATAAATGAGCCTGCTGTATTTTGTGAGGAAGAAGTGTCTAAAGGAACGAGCATACATAAATCAAAGGCAATAGTATGACTAATATGATTTCTTGGGTGATCTTTACATAAATATCCTGACTAAATTCTATGAAAATGAATTCATTCAGAAAAACATGATATTCAAAACCTATTTCTTACTATTTATCACATTCCATTTTGTCAGTCAGCATGATGATGCTTCTGGTCTTGACTGAATTTATGTTCCTATGAATGTTCCTTCCATTTCCTCTGGTTATAAATGCAGAAAAGAAAAAAAAAAAAAGAAAAAGAGAAAAAAGACTTGATTATATGATTCTTGATTCCAGCAGAAGCACCTCAGGAGTGTTGTTCATCATCTTCACCTCCTGCTAAATGCAGTAGGTAGACATGCAGCACTGTGTAGCATTTGCTCCCTATGACCCAGTCATATAACACTTTCTTATCTAGGTAAGGTTTGCAGGGTCTGACCTTCGTTTACCTGCTTTGAGAGCTGATGACTTCTGTGTCCACATGCAGAAGACAGCGTGACAGTAGAGGAGTTCACTACAGCATTCTTTCAATGACACTTCGCAGGTTTCTCCAATGGCCGAATGAGATCAGTCAGGGCTTCTCCTGACTATCCTCCCTGATCCTAAATGAAAGAGAAATTTAGCTGATACAGTTTTATTCTGTATTCATTCGCAGGACCTTGCTTGAGGTGTGTATCTGTGTATCAGGAATCGCAGCTCCTGCCAGAACCTTGCATTTCAGGGTGAGCAGGATCTGCGAGGCAGCAGCTCAACGTCAACAGAGATTGTGAGACTTGCCTGTGTATTTCTCAAGATGAACGTGGATTTGTACATTGAGGGATGAAACAGGACTAGCTCCTTCAGAAAGCATGCAGGAAAGCAGCATACAACTCCGTTGAAAGAAATTCAGAGGAAATTCCATTAATTAAGTGGAGCTTCCAGTGCTATTTTTTCTTTTTGACATTTAAAGGAATTTGTCCAAACTTCTTCTGTCAGTCTGCTTGCCCCTCTTTAATTCATCTCCCAAAAGAGAAAATGTTTGCTATGTGATGCAATTACATGGGGAAAGGGAAACCCTGAAGTATTTTCAAACAGAATTTTGAAATACGTTTAGCTACAGGATACATTTAGCGGTATTAGAATTAATTTTGTCCAGGCTTTGTTCAAAAAAATATATATTGTTTGTCTGCTGAAAATAACCAAACTAAGCAAATGCAATAACATATTGCTGTCTCTTGAGTGCGAGAAATAACTAAGGTTTTCTAATCTGAACTATAAATTATGCACAGACACAGTAAACTGAACTGCATCTAACAAACTTTACATATCTTTAATTTCTAGGCCCATGTGCTTTGTTAAGCAATTGGAGATCCCTCAGTATGGCTACAGAAACAATGTCCCCACCACCACACCCCGCTCCAACTTGGCCAAGGAACTAGAGAAATACTCTAAGACTACGTTTGAATATAACAGTTATGACAACCATGCCTATGGCAAGAGAGCCATAGCTCCCAAGGTGCAATCCAGGGATATATCCCCCAAAGGATATGATGGTAGGAGGTGCACACTCTTATACATGAGAGACAAGTTTGCAGTTAATCATGTTGTTGTATATGTAAACATCATACAAATAAGACATGTTTTCATGTTCATGTAGTATTACGAGGAATGCTGTCATGTGTAAGTTATTTTAAAGGCCTTTTTGAAAAGCGTTGTTTTATACGGTGCTCGCTTCAGGATCGTTGCACTGGCAAAAGAACATCTCCAGCTATTAAGCTCCTGGGATGTGCTGAGATCGCAATAAAAGCTAAGTAATAGAGCTAGTCTTTCGGTTGCTATCTGGGAGACCTGGCCTCAAGGGTCACATTAGGATCCTCGCTTCCGTACGGTAGTTCAAGTAACCCATAAAGGTAACATACTTGCTCTGTGGGGATATGGAAGTAGAAAACCTGGATCTCATTGCACTTCAGAAATCACTGCTACCTACTTAATGAGGCATTTCTTCTCATTTTGTCCTCGTGAATACACCTGTTGAATTCTCTGGAAGACCGAACATAAGTAACATACTTAGAAGTAGGCTGAAAGTGGCTTCAGTTCAGGAGAAGACAGTGGATGGGGTCTGTCAGGCAAGAGGATTTTTATTAGGAGAGAAAAATGAACTGCAGCATAAAGAATGAAGATTTGGATTCTAGCTTTTGAGGACATCAGGACATCAGAGTAATACAATTATATGTGTGTATATGTATATTATGTGTATATATATATATATAAACCCAAACTGTGGCTTTATATTTTCTTTTTTCTTTTCTTTTTTTTTTTTTTTTGAATGTTAAAAGTTTATTTTTTGGTTAAAATATTTGATACTACTCACTGGCTACCATAGGAAATTTCAGGCAGGTGTCAGATTTTTGTTTAAGAAAACAGAAATAAATATACTAGATAGAACAATTTAGGCTGTTGCCTGAATACAGACTCTGACATTCAAAAGTAGGTAAGTGGAGAAAGGGAAAATAGCTACAACTCTTGCCTTCATATTTCTGATATTTTTGGATATTTTGCTTTCTCATAGAATCAACAAGCGTATTCTTGCACTGTAGCGGAAAGGAGAAGGGTTGTGAAAGGCAACATATTTTTGCGTAAAAGTGCCCTTTTTTCTTCTCTCATAGACTCTTCTTGTTTGCCTATGTCAGAATAAGGGCTTGAACATTATTAAAGGTAAAGCAGTAATTCTCACTGTGGCTAGTAAGCTAATGAGTGTATATTAATATAAGGTAAATGAGGTATTAACTGTTGTGTATATGCCCAATCTAGTCTTGCAGAAATGAAAGAATCGGACTATTGCTGGGGATCCTGTGGACATGCGTATTTTCAGATCAAATTACTGATGCTTAAGCAACTGATATATATTTTTCTCATTTAAGACCCCTTTTCAGCAAATAATTACAAACTCGACTTTTTTTTTTTTTCCTAAATCACCAAAACTTGAAAATACATATAACGTTAAGCGGAAGTTTAACAGTGGCCCTAAATAATGAAAGGCTAGGGTGATATAGGTCACTGTCTTTGTGCACACTCATCTTCCTTTGATATGAACAGGAATTTTACTTGGAGATAAGACAGGGTCTAGGTTGTTTCGCTGCTCAGTAATCTGAGCCAGAGAGGATTGAGGGACACTGTATACGCATGATTCATGCTGGTAGAGCAAGTATATGTGGTTCTTGTGTACTCAGAACAGCTGAATCCCGTTATAGCTGGAGCAGGTTGGTTGCTAATCCTCTATGGATTTGTTGCATGCTCTGTAGGAGATGGCACATGCTGTACGTGGTTCCACATGATGTGTGTGCTGTTTGGCCAGACAGACAGGCTGACATGGTCCCAAAGATGGGACCTAATTTGTACACTATCGGCGATTTTCATGAAACCTTTAGGATTCACATGTCTGATATTCCATAACCACTCCATCATATTTGGCTTGAATTGACAAAGGGTTTTGAAGTTCCTTGGGAAAATCAGCTAAATTCAGAGAAAGATGAAGTGAAATCCTGGGCACGCTGAAATCAGTCAAAGTTTTGGCACTGACTTTCAATGGAACAAGGATTTTGCTGACAGTTATTGTAAATAACTGAATATGAAGGAGGTTTCAGGAAGAGGCTCTTCACTTGAGAGCCACTTTTCCTCAAGAAACTTTGCAGTATTTCTCAGTGATTTCATATTTGTATGTAAAAAAAATATTATTGCTACTAAAGTCATTATGGAGGTACAGAGTACACATCTGTTAGGTATGTCAGCAAACACGTTTATATACAAGCAGATTTAGTTCTGAAAAGTGATCCTGAAAAACCTGAAAGTAAGCCTAAGGTTTTGGGGGAACTTGCAAGTAAACAGTACTTTGTTTTTTTTGACTGTATATAAGATGAGACAAATAGTCTAAGGGTATGAAAAATCAATAACTTCATGTTTCAATCCTTTTTTAATTGTAAGTTAGCACTGTATTTTCATCATCAGAGAAAGGGATTATATGTTCAGTAAGTGTATGGCTGTGAGTGACATGAACATAAATAGCTCTTTTGGATTGTTTTCTTGATTTTTTTCCCAGTAAGCTTTAGTAAAAGGCAAACAGAAAACGGATACTTTGTACTGTGGGGTAGGATGCTCTGATAATTCTTGAGAATTCTTGTGTTTTGGGGCTTCTTTTTCCTTTGAAACCAGTTTCATAGTGTATTGGATGTTGGGCTTACGGTATACAGCAGTTGAGATTAGAACAGCTGGACACAGCTGGCAGAGGAGACAGCAACTCTTTCAGTTGTTCAGGTGATGGCAGGAGCTCCTCTCATTCCACTGATAGTCCTGCGTCCTTCCATCAAAACACTGAGAAAATGTTAGGAGTAGGATTCTTCTGACAATATCTAGACTTTAATAATGTTAGCACCTACATCTGAGCTCGTCACCCCTTTCAGATCCAAGGAGAAAGATAGACACTCCTCTCATTCAATTCATCTCCTCCTGAAGTACTTATTTAAAACTGGTCAGGTGAATCGTTGCCTGAAAGTTCCTTTTTTTTTTCCCACTGCCTGTATAGGAAGCCTATAATGACTAGGTCAGATATCTGAAGTTAGGTGAGATGAGTCTCTTATTGTGCAAGTCAGAAGTCTTGAAACTGTAATTAATTTACGTAACTCATTGAGTATTTTGGCAATACTGGGGATGAAGGTGCCTGGGCAGAATTTAATTCCACTCCAAATATCTTCCTTTGGTCCTTTACGTTGTTTGGATCTCTCCCACTCCTCCGTTGTTAATTAACAAGAGGAGCCTGTAGACTTTGAGAGGTTCTTTATAATCAGTCCCCAGCCACGGCTGATGGAAGGACAGTTTGGGTATGCAGCTGGTTAGACCTGGGTCTGTTATTTAATGGGAAAGGTGTTCTCCACATTTGGTTTCACTCCGGATCACAAAGTGTAGGTGGACTGCAGAGCTTCCAAAACCCGATGCAACAGGGTTGGGCGATGTATCAAGCAGAATTATCCGGTATTGAAACAATGCAGCTTTCCCTTCATTAGAGATCAACTTGATTTAGTTCATTATAAATTGATGATCTTTGTTTCTTGTGAAAAGCTAATGTGAAATGAACGGTCTGGGTTATGTGACTCATCTTAAAATGTACGGCTACAATAAAGTTAAAATAACCACGGCCATTTCTCTCTAAGGGAGTTTTGCTAAAATTATTGATAATCTAAAAGCTAATAATTGTGTAGCATGCTTATAGCACTTCACATCTTAAAAGTGTTTTGCAAGTGAATCACAACACAACTAAATTTTAGAAGCAACTTTCTATTTCTAGGGAAAATGAGGGATAATATAGTTTGTCCAAGGCCACAGAGGAGTCCATATCAGAGGCTGCATGAGTTTCTGATGGTTAGTCCAATGTATAAACTGCTTCTTTCCCTCCCTTTCTATAGCATACATTCTCCTATATATAATTTCCCATGTAATATGTCTCTTACGTCTTTCTAAATGTGACCTGCTATAACAAGACTGACATTTTTTGCAAGTGACAGAAGTCTTATTTGTTCATATGAATTTTGAAAGATATTTCTAATTTGACAAGTTCAGTGGTACAGGGTGCTTGCTGTGTTAACACAGTAGAAACTGAATTATTCAATTATTTGCTTCCTTAAGTATAGGAAAATTCTTGTGTGTCTTGGATACTGTTACAAACTAACAATGGATAAATGCTGAATTTTTAATGACCACCACTGACTACTATATTAATAATGAAACTCTCGAGAAATAGTTCACAGGTTTATTATTAGTGGATACCCTGCTAGAGTAGTGCTACTATGTGTTCAAAACAAAGAAATGTGATGAATGTTTAGCATTCACTTCATTTAAAAAAAAAATCACACCCTGTGCATTATGTGGCTTTCCTGAGAAAACTCCATCTGTTATGAATTAAGTGAAACACTATTTCCTTTTCAGTAAAAATAACGCCATGATTTTTTTTTTCAGTTTTTTAGAGAAAGGAGGATGACATAAGCTCTAGCAGAGATATTTTGCTTTCAGATTCTTCTTTTGAACCCTGCCTGCCTACCAAAGCAGCCTGTGGTTCACAAATGGGCTGTGCTCATGGGAGCAGATGATTATATGTATGTCTGCTCAGACAAATACACCTGAAGAGCCTGGCATTTAAATGGAGCCCATCGCGGAAGAGCTCTAGCTAGGGCCTGACCTTTTTTGTATAGCTCTCTAATCAGCATGCTACTTGGTTATTGTTATACGGTGCTATATGGCATGATCTCTGCAGTATACATTTCCATCTTAAGGGGAAGTAGTCGCTGTAATATGCATGTATGTATCCTCTGACCTTGACCTTCATTTTTTTTAATGAAAATTCATAAACTTTTAGATTTAGGAGACGAGCTGACACTTTTATTGCGTTTTACATAAACACTTTTAAAACGGTTTTATTTGGGAAGAGGGTTGGAGAAAGAAGTGGGCTAATAGGGCTGGTTTGCATTATTACTATAATATTTTTGGCTGCAAGGAGTGTTTCCTAAAAGCAGCACCGGTGCTGCATTGTATTTAGATAGGCTGGACGTGCGGTCCGTCGGTGCCTTCGCTCTTCTGTGACCGCTCACAGCTTCTGTCGGTCAGAGTACAGCTGAGCGCTGCCGTCCTCGGCGCGAGCAGCAAGGGGTATCTTTCGTCCTTACTGGTTTTGCGACGAGTTGTAGGTGCTCGGGTTGTTTGAAGGTGGGGGCACTTCACTTATATCTGTTTCCATTTATACAGCCACTGCTTCTGCCTATGTGCAAGCCATGGTAGAACTCACCTGTGTCCACCACCTTTCTTACTGCATCAAGTTCCTCTCCTTTCTGCTGGCCAGTGTTGTAATATTTGCCTGTCGTGTAGGAAGAAGAAGGGTTTTAGGAAGTATGGGGTGTTTGAGGACATGTGGGTAGCACCGTGGCCCCGAGACCAAACCCATCAGCCTTACCGTGGGCTTGATCTCCGGCGGCTGTGGGGAATCTAGGCCTCAAGTTAACACTTTGCTCATGTAAATATGAAAAGGTCCCCTAGTGTTATGTTGCCCCTCATAAAAAGGAATGAGCCGAGCAGATCCTACCTCCTGTCTGACTATATATGTGGGGTAAAAGCAGTGTTTCTGTGTTTTTATTGTTTTCTAAATCCAGCCTGTTTGTCAGAACGATTCACAATCATGTCATGCAGGTATTTACAGGAGGTTATTTCATATGAACTCACATATGTAGCACATAAAAGTCACAGACAGAAATCAAGAAACGCAGCCATCATTCTTATCGCCAGCTTTTTTTTTTTTTTTTTTTTTTTTTTTTCATCGGTTACTGTTGCTCATTATAAATTTCACCTCCAGCAGTTTGTTTTTCTCTTCACTTATGCAGAATGCTCCTTCTTTTGAGTCATCCTTGTCATATTTCTTCCCACAGCTAAACGCTACTGTAAGAATTCAAGTCCAACCAGCAGCACAACAAGCAGTTATGCCCCTAGCAGCAGCAGCAATATGAGTTGTGGTGGAGGCAGCAGTGCCAGCAGTACCTGCAGCAAGAGCAGCTTTGACTATACTCATGACATGGAGGCAGCGCACATGGCTGCTACTGCTATTCTGAATCTCTCCACTCGCTGCAGGGAGATGCCTCAGAACCTCTCCACTAAGCCTCAGGATCTCTGTGCGAGGGTAAAAATTAGTAATTCTGTTTGTTGATGAAGATTTCTCTTTACTGCACTTGCTCTGTGGCCCCGATAGATAGAAGAATAGCTTTAATACATCTTGCTCTTTTTTTTTTTTTTTTTTTCTTTTCCTCAAAATTAACATAATCTGGTGGCTCTGCTAAAGCAGGGAAGGAAAAAAAAAAAAAGAAAGATGCAAAATGCTCACAAATATCTCGGGAAATCCCGATCGGTATATAAACTGGTGATATTGATAGCATGTGCTCCTTTTTTTTTAATTTGTCTCTTACTAGTGAGATCTATAATTATAAAAGATGTTTGGAATGCTCAAGTGGTATTAATTGCACTACTGATTTTTTTTACTAAACACATTCTGGTTCATACATTTTGTGAAAGGATTAAGGTTTAACAATGTATTTTCATTTAAAAGTCACAAATGGAACCTAAGGTTGTAAGATCCAGTACAAAGAAATCAATGCTACTTGTATGTTATAATTTCTGCCTGTCTGTGATATCGCAGTTCTTAAGTCACCGCATAATACATTTGAAATGAACAAATCCTCCAGTACAGGTGATTTTAAATGTGCTTAACAGTAATGCGGGGTCACTGATGTTCTGTATGTTCATAGAGCCTAGGTATATTATGAAATGGCTATACAGATACAAATAAAAGCTTTTGGTTTTAAGCTTTATATATTAAGAAGAACAGTGCATTATTAACAGTCATTAAAGATTTACCCAAAGATATTTTTTTTTAATATAAACGTTAAGTTTTTAATTTGATAGCTGTTAAGAAATGAGTATTTAATATGCACCAGCAGACAGTACGGTGTTACCTATAGGAGACCACTAGATGGCTAAGTAGACAGATGCAGTGCAGAGGAAACATTTTCATTGTGCTTATAGAAGAGCTTTAGAGCTGGCAGACATGTTCTGTTCTTCTACATATAGACAAAGGTTTTCTTCCCCTCATCGTGTAAAGCCCCTTGATCATTCATAACAAACTAAACCTGTAGCAGTGGGTATCACAAATAATCATGATTTAAGCCAGAACGGCTGGTGACTTTGTTTTCAAATGCTGCTTTTTATATTAATTTATTTAATACTGTTCAAGAGGAAAATCTTTCTGGCGTGTAAATAAATGCAATTGTTCTCTATATCAACACGATGGAAGAAGTTGGGATACACTGCTAAAAATACTCTCTCAAAACCAGAAGGGGCCTCTTTCCTAATGTGTCACCCTATATTGAGACTGACGGAATGAATCTGAGAGATAAACAACTATTTTCTAAATTAAATTAGCAGGGTAGCGGCAATTAGATATATGCTCTGACAAAAGGCAGTAATTCAGAAAGAGAGATTTGCATTCACATTGCTTTTCTGCCACTCTGTTGTTACTGCAGAGGAGAGAAAGTCATCAGACATACGAGGACTCAGTCGCATTCACGTTAGTTTTGGAACCAAATTTCTTGTGAAGCATTTCATTTTTGAAGATATGAGGGATTCTCTGTGGGCATTTTTATTTCATCTGTCCTCAGTTTTTTTAAATTTTGAAATTTGTCTTAATTTTAAGATGTCTTATTTCTCCTCCTCTAATATAATAGACAACGCCTTTTTGTTTCTATAAAAGTCAGAGCCCATATTCACCCTATTTTTCACAGTACCTCAGCCACCGCAGTAATTGGCACAACTATTCCACTACCTAAATTTATTGATTATAAAGATAGATACATGAAATGTTAATACATTTACATCTGCAGGGAAGGAACTGTGAAATTTGAATGTATTTCCTCGTTGGCAAATGGGATCCAAAAGGACTTGTTTTGGTACCCTACCTCCCTGTTTAATTTTCTGACATTATCTATTCAAGCATTGACTGTTAATGTTAAATACACAAAGAAAGAAAGATTATTTGATACTAGCTGGTTTTTGTTACTCTAATCATCCAGATAGATGTCAGGACTGGAAACAAGAATTATGCAGATGTTACCTCATAGATACTCACCTGTCACAGAATAAATCAAGAGCATAAAGACGACGACAAGAAAATACCTTTAGAGATTTCTCCTTTTCATTCCAGATTTTGCACCTGTGTGCTGGCTGGCAGGGGTAATGAAGGCTCTCCCCTCTTCCTCCAAACATCAGATTAGCCATTCAGGAAGAAATCTACTTTAACAGCATTAATGTTGTGTAACAGCATCATGCTATGTGTGGGAGGGGGCTCAATGCTTACAATCTATACAGGAATGGAAAAGCGTTTTATCATTCTGCTAGGCAATCAGATTGAAGAACACAGAGAGGTAACATTTTGCCAGTGTGAAGCCGTATTAACAATATTTTTCTTATTTTGACAGAATCCTGATATGGAAGTCGATGAAAATGGGACGTTGGATCTGAGCATGAACAAGCAGAGGCAGCGAGATGGTTGCTGTACCATTTTGACACCACTGGAGCCAATGTCCCCGCAACGGCAAGCGGTGATGAATAACCGGTGTTACCAACTGAACGAGGGTGACTGCTGGGACTTGCCAGTGGACTACACTAAAATGAAGCCCAGTAGGATAGATGAAGATGATTCCAAAGAGATTAATGTATGTCTTTTTCATCTATTAGTTCTCGTTGCAATCTAATTTTGGTAATTCATTAAATTTCTGAAATTTGGAGGGAAAGAGGAAACAAAATTAATACGCGATAAAAATGGTGGTTTTCTACAAAAAGGACTCTGCTGGTTAATCCTTAGGACTGTATCATGCTGGCACACGTCTGATCAGTGACTAAGTTCCATAAGACAACATTTGAACCATGGATGTGAATCATATTTTCTAACAGCATCATCTTGTTAACAAATATTTTCTGCAGTAAAGATGTTTCGCTATATCCAGATTACATTACTCTGTCTAAGCGAGTTGCCATAACTGTGCAATACTGGGATAATCAGCTCTCAAGACAAGATATTCTCCTGAATTTGAAAACCATAAATGATGTGCTGAGTATTTGAAAGCAGGAATTACTTAGAAATCAGTTTAAACAAAAGCAGCAGAATATAATGTAAGCTTTCAACTGTTTCAGCTAATCTTCTTCTAGATTACTTATACGCTCCTGGTAGCTCTGTGTGTGAAAGGGCCTGTATTAATGAAATACTTTGATTAAATAATACAAAGAAGGGATATTAGAAATAAGTATTACTTTTCAATTCATAATACCAAGACAACAGCAAAGCCCTTTAAACAGGAGAGGCAAATAAAGAAAATATGTTAGTGAATTTATTTTACTTTTCAAAACTTAGAACAGCCAGGACATTGAAGAGGTCTGCTGGCAAGTTTTAATGTCACTGCTTTTGTTCATCAGGTTTCAGCCTTATCCAGTGTAGTTTACAATGCTACACTCAATGCAGTTTAGCCATTTTGAGAATTCTAGAGTTTTTTCTTGGTTTATAACAGAAAATTAGGCTAATCATTTGTGTGTAGCACATTTCTTGCCAATTTCATTTAAACCCTAAAACTATTTACAGTAACTTTGAAACATATAACAAAGTGGCTTTTGCGCTAGATACACAGAAGGCATTTTAGCTCTGGTGTTAATTACAATTTTGCTATTAATTTCACTGCGTTTAGGAGGAAATCTGTCACTATCATGGAAATGTGAGGTAAAACAGAGAGTATAGCATGTTTTTTTCAGAGTAAGCAGAACTTCCTATTTCTACTGTGGTGTTCATAGCACCATCTGCAGGAATGGCTAAATCAATGCATTCACCCACTTCCTGAAATAGATGGTTTTGGATTTCTGAATGCATCAGTAAAGTTAATTATAAATTATAAAATTATATTTTGCCAGACAGATCCATTGAGGTTTGCCCCAGATTGAGATTCTGTATGTAGATGTTGAGATCGCTCCTGTTTCATCTTTGAGATGTTCGAAACAGATGTTGTTTAAGACAGCTTTTTGACGCTGAAGATCGCGTATTTAGTCATCTTTTTTCCCTTGCCTCTGTTTTGCTGTGACTTTAGAAAAAAGTACTGATTCTTTTAAAGCAAAATAATACAACAGCTATAGGAAAAGCTGTGTTTTGCCCTTTTATTTTTCTTTCCTGATTGAATAACCTGTGTATACCACTTACTGTGAAATCATCATCAAAATACCCAAGTATTATTTAAAGGTTTAATGAGTGAAGGAATATAAAATAATTTCATTAAATTTCTCTGCCAGAATAGGATAAAAAGGGGGACAGCATCTGATGACTCTGCTTTGCATCATTTTGTGTAAGTTGTGACCTCACCTTACTGAAACTAATGCTTATATATTTGCCTGTAGCCAGAAGATTTGGATCCTTTCCAAGAGGCGCTTGAAGAAAGAAGGTATCCTGGTGAAGTTACAATCCCAAGTCCTAAACCCAAATACCCTCAATGCAAAGAGAGCAAAAAGGATTTAATAACGTAAGCATAATGTGAGGTGAAATTATTTTTCTCCTTTTAACCTTTTCTCTCTTTGTCTTTTTTTAAACAAACGAGTACATATACGCCTTGCAGTATGAGCATGCAACATTTGCAGCATATAAATGTTTCAAACTGCCAGTTAAGTAAAGTGATAAGCTAATGTGTATTTGCTTGTTCTTAATGATGCTATATTGTATTGAGACGCCATTTTCATTTAAACCTGTTCATTTTGCAGCTTTTCGATTAGGATGCTTAAAACCCCTTGCAGTCATTGCAGCTAAACTGGAAACAATGAAACTTTTAAAAGTTTTTTTTTTAAACATACTTACTATTTTGGCTGTTTTTGTTTTTGTTTGGTGGCAGATGTCCAACACCAGGGTGTGATGGGAGTGGTCATGTGACTGGTAATTACGCCTCACATAGAAGGTGTGACTTCATTTTTTTCATGGTGGATTCTGTCTTTTCAATTTATTGTTTTCAGCTTACCTCAACAATGCTGTCAAAGTAAAACGTTGAACTATGTGTTAACCCTTTGAGTAATATATGTTGATCTTAAAAGCATGCTAATTTGTGTGTCGTATAAACGTCTTTTATTTTTAAATAGACTACTAAAATTTCCAAAGTATTCTTAAGCATTTAAGTAGTTAACCCAGGAATCTCAAATATTTTCTGTTGCATTTTACTAGTTCATAGAGAAACAAACAAACAAAAAGAACATTTACAGTATGTAATTTTGGAAGTAATGTTGATACCTAAATATATTCAGAGGGTTAACTATATTACAAAATTCAATATTACAGCACTTGCCCCATCGCTTTTCTGCATTACAAACTTTTACTTTTTAATTTTTATGTTGTGTTTGTTTGGGAGCGTTCAGTTAATAAAAAGATTAACTTACTTGTACGTCCTGCCATGTCTTACAGTTTATCTGGCTGTCCCTTGGCTGACAAAAGCATTCGAAGTATGCTGGCCACAAGCTCACAAGAACTCAAGTAAGATATAAAGAACAAATATTTTCTTTATAAATATTTACTTGACTGCAAATTGTGTATAGTTGTATCAGAAATTAGGAACACTGTCTGGAGAGCTGCTACAGAAGGGGCTGATCCTGCTTGGAACACGTGCTGACATCTCTAGAAATTCCATACAGGCTGGTTCTATACATAAGTTTGTTGATGTAGTATTTCCTTTTGTGTATTCGTTAGGTGATAGGGATGGAAAAAATTCAGAACTTCTGGAATTCTATCTAAATGTTTCAATTCCTATTCAATTTTTTCTGAACGTTTGAGTTTTTACTAGTTAGAACAGAAAATTCTCATGCGATTAGACTGATGAAATACTTCTGATTACACAACCAGTAAAGTGCTGTAGCTTCTCAGACATAGATCGGAGGGAAGAGAAAACAACTTGTTTATCCCTAATGCTTGCATAATTTTCCCCAGGTTTATATCACAGTTATCAGCTTAATGCATTTTCTCATTTGACTATGCTTTTTAGTGTTTACTTAGTTATTCCCCTACTTAAAATGCATTCGTTACAATTCTTTTCAGTTCTGCGGAGTGACAATTGTGAGCGATGAAAGTTAGAGACTCGTGAGACTTAGCTTTGATCTGTCTTCTTGCACCATATGCTCGACTGCAACTGTGTGTGTGGAAGAACTATAGCATTTGTTAGTGCTCTGAGACAGTGGTACTCCTGAGTTGGTACTATGGTGAACGTAGAAAGGTGTTCACAAGTAACAAGGAAAAATTGGGTAGGGAAGGTATGAATGCATAGCTTATGCTACCATGCTAAGCAGTATTCTGTCTTTACCACACATGAGTGCCTTAAATAGCATTTCTTGAGTTCAGTACATACCTTGATGAAAAAAAACAAACCTTGATGTAAAGCATGGGAAGGCTAAGAAAGCAAGCATGAGAAAGCTGCTGAAGTAAGGTTGCTCTCTATTCTTAGCTAATCTAGTCACTAGATGTGAAAAACAGGTACAAAGTTTACAATTTATTTCTTCCCATCCGATCAAAAACAACGTTTTGAAACTGTCAGTTTAAATCATGCGGGTATCTCCTGCTAGAAGGCTATGTGATATGCAAGGGGAAGGGATGTGGATGAGATCAGGGAAAACATGTAAGTATAAGCAGAGTAAGACATGGGCACATAACCCCAGAGAAACTCAGATTTGGACCTGGATTTTGGGTTGGGATGGGTCAAGTGGTAGAAGTTTGAGGAAATGTAATTACATAAACAAAACACAGACAGGACTCTTGGGGCAGCATGAATAATACACATACGTTGCTGCTGTAACTCTTTACGAAGTTTCCACTTGTGTTAGGAAGGTATTACTGAATTACCCCATCTCCTCTGCCTTTCTCAAACCTCTGCAGTCAAGCCTACCTAATAGAGACCAGGAAGAAAAAAAAAGACTTACTTAAACTTGAGATTACACTCCTGTCTCATGCCATTCTCTCTACTGATTTCAAGTTTTGCCCAAGCAAAGAAAACAAGATTAAGTCATATTTAAAGTTATATTTTAGGTTTAGCATCTATTATTTACTTAGAATTTAGCATAAATGATTTATTTAGCAGTTACCATCATACCCGTTGAACACATAAAAACTCTGTTAAGTGAATTCAAAAGTTAGGAAATGCCAGAATTTTAAGCAGTCTAACTTAACTCAGTTCTCTTTTGCATTTTCATTACAAGTCAATCCTTCATTTTCTGATCACATATTTTTCCATAGGATAAAAAAGTAATTCGTTGCCCAGGGCAGACAGTAATCACTGCATAAGCAGCTAATGAATTTCTTCTGTCTTCCTCATTATCCCGCATGTGGCCCTGTCTGCTATTCACTGGACTTCTCAGACTGTACTCTCAGAATGTAACTACTAATTCACTCACATATTTGTCACTAACATTGCATTGGAGTGTTTCCTAATAAATTTATCTTGGTTATAAATAAATTAATTTATTTTCATTTATACTGAAGTAAGTCAAGGTTGGTATTAATCCCCATTTTAAAGCCAGAAAACTTAAGCATATAATTCCGATTGCTCCGTTTTGAGACTTCAAGGACGCACTTTCTCAGAATTCTTCACATTGAGGAGAACTGTGTATGTTCAAAGCCAAGTACCCATTGAATTTGCTTGGAGCTGTGGGCATTCAGCAGTTCTACACCATGAGTGATTGACCATTTGTGAAAAGGGATGAACTCTACAGAAAAGCAGGAGACAGTCCAGTCATCCAAAGAAGTGATGGGACTGTCCTTTCTCCTTCCCCCCAAACTCTGATCGGTCCCAGCTTCCACTCTGTCCTGTTTTCCCTCATCATTTTTTCTACATTGCTCCCTGTCTCAAGCTCCGTGTCTAATCAGCCCATCTCCTGCCTCCATCACATTTATACTTCCATTGTCCTCTAACTCTTAGCCATCCTGCTGACGTTGGTACAGAGACAAACAAAGCATCTTCGCTTTTCTCACGCACATTCGAAAGGAGGGAAGTAGGAGTCCTACGGATGGCAGTGTCCTTTTTACAGCTCTCATTTATGCTCTTGTTCTCTGCCTAAGATGGAAGATGTGATCATGTAAATGATAATGCATATGCACAAAACAGCTAAACCAAAGCTACATAAGGGATTTTGATTTTGGAATTTTTAGACCGTGAAGTACTTAGTTTACATCTGTTATATTTCTGTGTGTGAGGTTTGGGGATATAATTTCCTTGCTTTTGAAAAGAGCAAGCTGAAAAGAAGCAGAAATTCCATAATGTGGCATCCTACTGGCTCTCTGTCAGGCCACCAGCCACCGGGGGGACTTTTGATACCCACTTTTGATATATTTTGATATATCAACTTTCGATATAGGTCACCTGAACTACTGTGGTAGCAAACAGCAGTAGAAGGTATAACACTCTGCATGGACTGTCACCAGGAGGAGGTGGGGAACATTGCTGGTGTGTTTCATACGTATCTGCTGACAGCAGAATAGTGAGAATCAGTAACCTTGGCTCCTACCCTAGGCTGTAGAGAGAAATGTATATGCATTTTTTGCCTATATCCCAAGCTGATATCCCTTCTGTCCTGTCCCTTTCAGTCTGTACTGTTCCCATCTCTTCTTCATCTTTTATTCCGTGTTCCAGTTTTCAATGTAATTGTTTCCAGTCATCCATAAAGACTTCAACCTCTGTAAAATTTCTGGCAAATAATTTTCTCATGCGTGAGGTGCAGAGAACAATTGAGGGTGTGATAGAGGAATTGATAATGCAGAATAGAGATTGTATTTCTGGACTGCATAGTTTGGAAAGATTTTATACTTTTATGGCTTTGCCATGCATAGCTTATGTAACAAATGTCATATATGTGCTGGTAAAGCCTTTATATCATATCTTACCAACCCATGATCTCCTTCTGTGCATTGTAGAACACAAAGTTATGTATAATGCAGCTTCCTAACTGGAATTTTGCTAAAACACTAGTTCTTTTGAAGTCCTAACTAAAATAAAAACTAGCAGACACTTCAAATAATATTCATGAATAATATAATTCAGATAATTTTCATTAAAAAATTAATACGAGAATCTGAAAAGGTCAGATAAAAGTTTATTTTGCTTAAGAGTTGTGCTCACTGTATTGCCTTTTGGTAGTTGTGGCTCCATAAATTCCATCACTCACATTTCCTGGCTCCCAGAATAAAAAAGTTGCACCTTTCAATTAAACTGTTCCAGGGTCGGCCTAATTACTCCTTACCACTCATGCTTCTCTTCTGTAAGGCTTCTCACTCAGGTTTACTGTGCAGATTGTACAATTCTCCACTTTCACCCGAAGCCCAAGTGGAAACATGAGAGTCTTTATGCATAGTTTATCGGCAGACCAAAGCAGTTACACAGCCTGGTCAATGGTCTCCAAACAACAGAAGAATTTCTTTAGCTTTAATTCTCAGTTACTGCTGCTGGCAAAAAAAAAGAGGTCAACAGCTTTAAGGGTCTCTGAAGAAATTAATATCTGGCAAGAATCCAAACTTTTACGGCATTACGATTTGGGTTATAGTACTTGTGAAAAGCATCTAATTTTTCAAGGACCTAGGGACGCTATGTTGATGAGTAAACTTAACTATGATGAGAAAGCAATTAACAGCCCACCCAGTGACCAACATTAAGATATTCATAAGTTAAATCCAGTTTAATCTTACCCAGAGGCTTTTCCTTATCAGTTTTCCTTATTTACTACTTATCATCTGGTCTAGTGGGAGGTGTCCCTGCCTATGGCAGGGGGGTTGGAACACGATGATCTTCAAGGTCCTTTCCAACCTAAACCATTCTATGATTCTATGATTCATTCTATGATCATAGGAAGTTTTTCTAACAGTTACAGTTACTTCAAAACTGTAATCCCATTGTAGAATTATAAATACTATTAAAAAGCAACATTTTGAAGCACTTTTAATCTGACTCAAAATAAAATTAAAAAAAAACCTCTAAAATTAATTATTGTTTTCAAAAGGACACATTTTGATCATCAGTAGATCAATCCCAGCCAAAATGCAGCACTGAGAGCATTTACACTCAGTGTACTGCCAACATAGTATCTGGAGAACCTGTGCACAAGAGACTCCCAGAAAATGACAAACTTAGTTCTACCTAGCGCTCCTTTGATGTAAAACTAATCATACTTTTTCAAAGGCCATAGTTAACTAAGTATTAGCTTGGTCTACCGTGGAACTGACTATCAAATTGTTAACATTTACCCTTGTTTCTTGGGTCAATATTCTGCCAGAAGATGCCATTAGTGCTTATATTAAAGAATCTGAACCTCACAAAGATTTGCAGTTCAACCAAGTGCCTACAAGTGTGGATACTTGTCTGATACTGTTGTAATATGCCCACTCCTTCAGTCCCAAAGCACCTGTGTCTCTATGTAGATTTTGCATGTCATCGTTTCCTATAGTGTACATCTTTTGGTATTCCCCTATGGCATTTACAGGGAGGAGTACAGTCTCATTTCCCTCTCTACAATGAAGCCTGAGAGCTTTTCTTTTCCACATCTCTTCTTTACTCAAAGTGAGGAGCTCAGTCTATTCTTGCTCATTCTCCACAATGAAGTAAGAGTTGGAATTTCTGTGCCTTCTTCTTCTTTCTGTGTCACTCTGCCCTAATTTCCATATTCTTGGTGGTCGTCTTCTGCCCTCCCTCTTACCTTCCTTCTATCCTCGTCTCCTTATTCCCAGATGTGTCATCCTAGTAGTGTCTTCCATTCAGTTCAGATGGAAAGCTCTGAAGCATTCCTTGTTAACCACAACTCTTCTGAGAAAAACAACTCCATGCAGTACATTTTTTTCTGGATAGAAGGATATCCTTAGCTCATACTTCTAGGGAATCTGTAATATTCACTTTTTATTGGTGTAATTTACTGCAGTTTGCTCAGCAAGAACTAGCAACTGAGAAGAAGGGATATCCTCCCAGAAATGGAGAAGCTTGTGTTGTATCTATTCTGATGAATATATAAATTAAAATATTACTGGCAAAATGGTAGCATTTTCTTCCTCGCTTTAGTGATCATGCAAAAAATAGTCCTTCTCCAGTATAAAATTAAAAAATACAGAAACAAGAATTAATAGGATATATTAGTAAAACACCACAGAAACATTCCCCTCTTTAGACAGGTAACCAAATTGTTCTTGGACATTGATCAGTGCCTATACTCTTTAAACCTTGGTAGCTCTACCAATATACAGTCACTTTTTGTACTCAAACCAATTATCTCTGCAGAGATCTGTTTAGCTGCTGAAATTATTTCTCCATCTACATCCCATGTTTGCCACTTGAGGTGTTTCTGATGTTCAGTGCCTGGGTGTACATTTGTTGCTTCATCTGCACAGAAGTACTATCCGTTGCCTTCCCTTCCCTTCCCTTCCCTTCCCTTCCCTTCCCTTCCCTTCCCTTCCCTTCCCTTCCCTTCCCTTCCCTTCCCTTCCCTTCCCTTCCCTTCCCTTCCCTTCCCTTCCCTTCCCTTCCCTTCCCTTCCCTTCCCTTCCCTTCCCTTCCCTTCCCTTCCCTTCCCTTCCCTTCCCTTCCCTTCCCTTCCCTTCCCTTCCCTTCCCTTCCCTTCCCTTCCCTTCCCTTCCCTTCCCTTCCCTTCCCTTCCCTTCCCTTCCCTTCCCTTCCCTTCCCTTCCCTTCCCTTCCCTTCCCTTCCCTTCCCTTCCCTTCCCTTCCCTTCCCTTCCCTTCCCTTCCCTTCCCTTCCCTTCCCTTTTTTCCTGCTGAGATGACATCTCTCCTTCTATAAGAACTCAGTAAGACTATGACCCATTATATAGTTTTCACTCACTTTTCGCTTAGAAAATTATTCTATATTGCAAAAGGAATAACCATTTCCATTCTTATTAACACTTTTTTATCCCTGCTGTTTATGTCCTCTTTTTTTTTTTCCTTACATGGGAAACTTAATAGTTGTCATTAGTTTTTCTTGAATACTGAAGTTGTTGAGCCTAGTAAGTAATCTTGTGTTACAATGGAATACTCCTTTGATGCTAAGTATGTATCCTTTGAATCTGCAGATACTCTTTTAAGTTCCTTGATGTTTTAGATAACTTTTATATAGAAAATGTGATTGCAAGGACCAGACGTGATGTATTTGGAGTAATGTTAAAAATTACTAGAGTGAGTCATTTGTAAATGATAGTGTTTTATTAACTTATCTGCAATATTATGGTAAAACAAACTGCGGTTTTTAATGTGTTATTAAATTGCAAGTTAGCGTGCAAGTCAAATTTAATTTATTAAAAACAAAACCAAGGAACATAGATCCCCGATATTAGTTCACCTGTAAGGAGTAATCTTTCCCATTTTGTTCAACTAGATCCTTGGGCCAAGTGAAATTAGGAATCTCATGTGGTTTCAGTGGGTTTTTTTTGCATTTTTGTTTCCTGTATTTATTGCAGATTTCCACTTGGATACCTTATCTTTGATGGCAGCATGCATGCCTGGCCAGAACAGAACACCTTGGGCTCTGTTCCTGCACTTCTCAATACTCAAATGGGCACTGTAGGTTATACCTAGCATTTCCAACCTCATGTTGTGTGGTGTTATGATAATGTCCTTTGTATAGAAACCCATCATCTGCAGCAACCTCATCTCTGTAGTCGCAATAAGTTTTACATATGGAAGTGGCTGGGCTTTTTTTTTCTGTTAGAGTAACTCATTCAGACTCTGGTAAGGTTGAGTCATTCCATTATTCTCACTTAAGTTTGTCAACTTTTGTCTCTGAAATGGAAAATACTTCAGTTCTGTTCACATGAGACCCTCCATCGTTGTTTTCATTACTGAGAGGTAGTCTTAAAAGCATGTACTCTCTAAAAAGCTCCTTAAAAGCCATCTGCATATCAGTACCTCTGATGCTGTGAAATGCTCCATGCAGGCACAAAATAGTTTGCATGAAGCACCTTGCAGAATCAGGGCCTTAGTAAGTTTTCAATACCATGAAATGCTCTGATATGAGAGGCTTCATTTGCACAGTGGCATCTACAATACCCAAATAGTTTATGGCCTCTTTCTTTATGTACTTAATTATTTGAAAGAAAAGGTATTGATAGCTGTACTGTTTTACTGTTTGAATTTTAATCAGTATTTAAAACCATTTGCCACTTAGTTATCACCCGAAATAGTCTCAATTCAGATGAACGATCACTGAATTAGAGTAATTTTTTCAAAACAACCTGTGTGACTTAAGACTCTAAACGTTGTTTTCCAAAGGAATGTAAGTGCTGGGCATCCTGCTATATGCCTAACTTTGAAAGTGGAATTCAGTGTCTGCGACAACAACTTAGCCAGTTTTGAAATACAACCCTTAGTTCCTAAGCTCTTCACTAATCACCAACTATTTCAGTGTGAATGTTTGTTTGAAAGTTCATTTTAATTTTCAAAACTTTTCTCTTGTCAGTCATTTCTGTGCCATTGTGTGCAGTCCCTGAGCAGCTATTCTGAGCGGAGCACTTAATTGTAATTAATTATCAATGAATTCGCTTAGTTATGCTAACATTCCCAATGAATCTCTCTAAGGCCTTCTTGTCTTGGAGTCCTTCCGTTTGTCCAGTTGCCTCTGCCTTCCTTGGGTTTGGTCGTACTTCTTTGTCATTGAATGTGTCCTACATAATTAATCTCATTCAGCCTGGCATTTGCTCGTATTCAATTCAAGGGTCTTTTCTTTGGCACAATTTGGTTATTGTGCAAATTCCCATTGTGATGTTGATCATTTTTGCTTCAAATCAACAGATCATAACCAATTGCTCATTCCATCCAGATCCGCAAAGATCTGCAACATGATGCTGTGGTATATCCCAAGTGCTGAGGCAATCCCCATGGGAAGGTGCATCAACTATACAGTGGCTAAAAGGCAAATCAAAAGTGCAGTGTTTTGCACTTTCTGTGTTTGGTCAGACTTGCCAAAACCCTTTAATATATGCCCCAAAATAAGAGTAATTTTGTCACTCAAAGTCCTAAATATGATTGTCTGGATCCTCAGTTGGTGTACATTAGCATAGCTCCATTGCCTTCGGTGGAGTTACGCTAAGTTACAACAGTGATGATCCGGGCAGATGCCCTCAGCTGTTCTCTTGGGTTAGCATTCATGTTTGATTGCCTTATTTAAATCTTTTGAAGTTATAAAATTCCTTGCATTGTTTGGTTTCTTAGAATGGCCAATTGCTGACTTGATTACTTGGTGTCTGTATCTGCACAGTAACATCTGATTTTGCCATGCAGTTAAGTTCACCCCTTTGTTTTTATCTCGGTGCTATTGGGACTTTATGTGGCACACATTTTTTGCAGCACTGTAGTCTCTATATCAATGTTTTATATCTCTAAAATATCCCATATCCTTCATAAACACCTCATCATAATCTTCTTTTACAATATTTTTTTGTATTCCCAGTAAGTGAAATTTACATTTGCTCATTTGCATGTAAAAACTGCTCTTCTGCCCTAACACACACAGAATTTCCACTGCTTCAAAGTCTGCTGGTTTCTCTCCCTTCTACAGATAACAACTTTGTGCTCTTTCAGCATGGGCTCATTTGGTGTACACTGTGTGAAACAACCTTAGATTTTGAGGAGTATTTTAACACTGGCCATCATTATTTTTGTATGCTTGACTGTGCTTACACTGCGCTCAGCTCCAGCAGTATCTGTTTTCCGTAATAAAAAAGAGGCAGAGGAGGACTGCAGTATAAGCACATTAGTATTGTCGTCTATTATTTTTTGGACTGCGGAAAAAAGGCAAAAAATGACAGACCGTTGAAAAAATTAAATCTAAATAAATTATATTTAAGATGCGGTTTCCAGAATTATACTATTTACATAGTTCCATTAAAATGATCAGCTATAAAGTAGTCAATCAGAGTGATATTTAAAATGCCATTTTCAGGCTTCAGAGTTAACAGTACGCGGAGATGAACAGAATCTAGTTTCCAAATTTTCAGACTGCAAATTAATGGGGACATCATTATGAAAGCGTATGATCAGCTTAAAAGAGCTATAAATATAATTTATTCAAAAGAGATTAGATACTGGAGCACTTTTCTTCTGTAATAAGTATGAAAGGAATCAAATCATGCAGATGCAGTTTATAAGAAAACAAAGTCATAGTCTTTCTTTTCTTTCTTTTTTTTTTTTTTTTTTACAGGTAGAGAACTATTTTGCTCCAGGCCAGTGAGTCTGGCACTTTTCTTGAACACATAATTCACACAGAAAGCATGTTAAAGCAGACTTAGTAGAAAATCACGACTTACTCACTTTGCCTGTAAAACTATAAGCTTATGGATTTTTTATTTCCGGGTATAAACTGATGATAGCTGACAGAACTGAAATGACCCAGTGTTAAATGCAGTCTACTGAGTGCTGAATTCAGAGCTTAATAGGTAAACAACGCATAATTTACTTTTTGACTGTATGATCTGAATCTATAATTCAGCCATGAGTTAGACATGATATTAGACAACAGATATAAAAATGAAAAAACATCATGGTTATTTCTTACAAATATTTGTATATTTTTATTTTAAACACCAGGGTAATTCTTTAAAAGGGAGTGAATTCAGTGTCTTCTATTTTAACTTCTGTGTATTTCACAAATAAGTTTTAATTTAAAAGCTGTAAATGTTGGATATGCTGGACACTGCAGAGAGAAATCACTGGTTTTGTTCCCTATGAAAAAGAGTTATAAACAAATTATGGGAAAAAAAAGGAAATCATAAAAATTGATATGAAAAGAACTGAAGAATTTAAAAAAATAGATTATGGATTTCTCCTCAAGGCTTCTCCAGGAACCATTGTAGGTGGTGATTTGTTTTCCTCTGATGCACTAATCAAGAAACATCTGTCAGGAAAGCGTAAGTATGTTCCATAAGTATAGGTGTAACGGAGGAGGGGCAAGGACCTTGTTTTTGAATAACACCCGATAAACCTATTGTGACTTCGGTGTGAAGAATCTGGAAGAATGGAATTATTAAGAAATTTTGGGTTTTCTTTATTTTTTTAAGCCAGATGATAAGGTTTAATCCTCAACACTCTCATTCACAGAAAAAGACCTTCAGTGGTTCTAAGTCTTTCCTGAGACCTGATCCAAAGTCCTCTTAAGTCAATGGAAAACCTCCCACCGTCTTTAGCTGGCTGTGGAACTAAGATTATGTTCTGTAACTGTGAAAAGCTTTCCCTAACCAGCATGTTTTTAATCGAATGACAATATTACAAGGCCAATTTCCACGCATAACCCTATGCCCAGAATTTGCACTCCTTACGCTTGGTAAAACCAGTTTCAGGTTGATACTGTCATGACAGCCCTACCATTACTTGTTTTACAAGAAAAAGGTATTTTTAAGGTATTAATTAGTCAAATATTGGTAAGGAAGTTCTTTAACTTTTGTTTGACTTCTATTTAATACAATGAACCTCTGTAGATTAAAAATAAGTGATATTTAATGCATATGAGACGTAATTGTCTACCGGTTTGTATGTAAACCTTGTATCCAGAATACAATGTTTTAACCATAGTTTACCTGATTTTAATTCCATTTTTACAAATTTTGGTGTTAACTCTACTGAACCTGTAGTAAATACTACTGATTCAAAAATGGATAATAAGGAAGCGTGTCAGGACCAAATATCTCCAATTTTTGCGCAAATTCATGTGAATGTTAACATACAACAGACCAAATGGGTTTTACATTTTCATATAAAGTCTTATATAGTCAAGAATGATCTCAAAAATAATTCTATTCTATCTTAAAGTTTAAAAGTCGTTATTTCAAGGTAGCGGGCTTGTCTTTAAGGCTAAGAAAAACTTCTTTTAGTCTGTTCATGTCAATGGAAATACTTTCCATTCAAAAGTAAAGTAAATGTAATGACTAAGATACTTAGCCAAGGGGTATTTTTTTCTTATAAATTTCCCTCACCATAAAAAAGGGAAATATGGCAGTTTCTAAAGATACTGCCAATGGATTAAATTCTGTGCCAGAGATACAGTCCACACCAGTGAGTACTGGGAAGGGGCAACCTATGGGAGACATTTCTGTAAGATGTAGTTTGCTGGGTAACCTGTTCCACAGTCTTTCATTTGACCTTCCTGAGATGCTATATGCATCTTGAAATTGGTGGTTTTCCTATGGCTAAATGGGTGTTAAGGCTGGAATTCTGCCTACTCCTAGTTCATGCCAGGAGGTTAATTGGATGCTGTTCTTCTTCCGTGTTGTGTATAGCTGAGGATCACAACCTCTGAGCTAATCAAAACAGAGAATTTGTGTTTCAGCTGTGTTCCTGCCTTGCATATTATTCTTCCAAATCCTCGTCAGGGGGCATTTAATTAGCAGGAATGTTTGTGAGGGCAGTGATTTTTAAAAAAAATATTTTGTCAGAGTCTGAGTACAAGATGTAAGAATTCAGCCTGAAAATAGAAAGTTACGGTTCCTCTTGGCCAGCCTGGAAAGAGAAAAGTATTACTCAGTGTTTAGATGAGATCTGTATCAATGCTAACCGAGTGAATTAGAAATCAGAGCAAGGAGCAGTAAATAGATGCTCGGGGATATTTGGCTATATGAGCACACAAAAACAACAAATGATTTTGGAAAAGAAGTGTATTACTTTAAAAAAAAAAAAAAAAAAGAGGGAAATCTTTTTCTTGTAAAAATCATGTAAGACCAAGTTGTTAGCCTCTCACTCAAGGCCGCTTTTCTAATTTAGCAGTGCATGAGAGCTCTGAGCCCTAAGGTATAATAGAGCACTTTCTCTCTCTGCCTGCATTCCTGACGGTGAGCAAAGTGTTTCTGGGCGAGCGAGCTGCTTTCTGCTCCGCGGTATGCAGTTGCACAGAGCCATTGTGCTGCACAGCCATTTATCCCTGTTTGTAACCTCCGACCCCTCCAGCACTCCGCGGAGCTGTTTAGGAAACTATTCCTGCAGCTATTAGACTGCGAAATTAAAGTGGCTCTTTCATGAAATGTTTACGGTATAAACCAAGCTCGCACTGCCTAATCTTATGGGAGTTGCAGAAGGGGAAATTGTAGAAAAGCGTGGGCTTTCTGCCTTTGTTAACTTTAAAGAGAAAGTAAGGAGGGCCAAAGTAAGAAAAGACACCAGAGCATATCCCATGACAATAAAAAGCACAATTCATTTTCAAGTGCTCTACTTAATGATAACTTGGAACGGTACTGTGAAGCTGGAATTATTACTTAAGTGCTGTTCAATACAGTCTCAGATTCCAGCACAAGAAGGAATGGTTTAGCTTGGAACAGTTTTAATGGTCTTATCAGAGCTTCCTGCCCTCACTGAAGGGTTGGATGTCTCCTTTGTTCACATAATGTGCAAACTGCCTCATACAGTCTGACAGGTTAGGGTGAAACGGCACCAATTTCAGGTTATTGAATACCGTACTAAAAGCTCTGTTGTTTCCTTTACTGCTACCCAGACAGCTGCAACATCCTTTCAGGAGGGACAGGAAACTCCGAAGCAAAGGCAGATGGATGCCTGGAGTAGAAACTGGGAGTATTCTCTCAGGCACACAGTCCCTCTCACTGATCAGGACATTTGGTGTGATCCACTTTATCTACCTCACTGAGAATTTCTGAGCATTCATTAGCTCTGCAAACTGGACTTTGAAGTCAACATTTTCAATTGTTGAAAAGAACATATACAAATACAAAGAAATATACAGATGTTTTGAATATATACAACTATACGAAGAAGTTGGCTGATGGTTGAACTTGAACTGTCAAGAAGGGACTGCAATCAAGCAGAATGATAGGTCTTTCTGGAAATAAGCCTATAAGGAAAGGCTGCATCCGTACTCCCAGTAGGAGGCCAAACGGTATGATCTCTGATACAGCTTTTAAGACATATTACAGAATTATAAGACCATGTAGGTAGGGACCTCCAAATGGGCAAACTCCTGGTCAGAGCAAGAACAGTTGGAGCAGGTTGCTCAGGACGTTGTTCAGTCAAGTTTTGATTATCTCTAAGGTCAGAGTTCCCACAACCTGCTCCAGTGTCTGACCAGCCTGATGGTCATTTTTTTTTCCCTGTATAATCAATTGGGCTTTCCCATGGTGAACCTCGTCCCCATTGCCTCTCATTCTTCAGCTGTGCAGCTCTGAGAAAACTTTTGCTACGCCTTCACCACACCACCCTGTTAGGTATTTGTAGACATCAACAAGATTGTTTCTTACACCTCATAAGAATGAACAAGCCAGCTCTCTCTGTCTTGTATATCAAGTGCTCCAGGCCCACAGCTATCCTGCAACGTCTTGCAGCAATGCAAACTTTCAGCTTAGTGTTTGTAGTTCTCAGAGCGCTGGGAAGAATACAAAAAATATTGTTCCTTCCTAAGCATTACTTCATTAGGGCTGATTTCTCTGCCCACTGTCTACCATCTGAGACCGCCTCAAGGCAGTGGATGGAGTATATGTAGGAGTCGACATAGCTGTAGTCATTCCCAACCTGTCCTCCTTGCAGATAGGTTCTTGACTGGAGTCGCCATAAGATTTTTTCCCTTCAGTGTTAATTCAGTCTTGCTTAAGATTGCAGGCCTGAGGTAAATTCAAGTAAATGGTGAGGTTAAACTTAAAAATCAGTGTAGATGGAGCATGAGTCTCAAGGCAATTGCACCAAAAATTAGAGCATGTCTGAGAATTGCTCAAAAATTAGTGTAAACTCACACAGAAAATCATTAACAAAGCTGGATTTCCCTCAGCTGTACTGTTCATTAGCCTTCTTACTAGACCAGACTGCCTCTCACAGTCTGATATAATTCACACTCAGTATTTTCACATTTCCTCACTTGGGCTTCTGACAAATGTTTTTAGGCCTAGAGGGAAAAAGCTGCTTGTTTTCATGAAACAAAAACTGAACGATTTTACTCTTTTGCTGTTGACTCTTCACCCCCAAAATAGAAAGTAGTATCTCTGCTTTATCTGTCTGGGAAAGTGAAACCCTTGAGAGTTTTCTCCCTTTATCCAAATGTTAACCTGTCCCTGTTATTGGATGGCACGTGTTTTCAGATGGAAACACATATATTCAGGAGAGATTTAAAAGTCCATCCAGTATAGGAACTTCATGGTACAACACTTCTAATGTTACTAATGGGCACAGTGCAGTGACTGCATATGGAAGAAAACATACTTCTCAGCCTTAAGATGCAATTAGTCACCTAAACACATTTTCCACAGAACTATTGTGTTTACTTCATCTTACCTTTCTGAATGTGCACTGAAAATCATCTTTTTACTTGCTCTTTTGAAACAGGAGAATAAGAAACAAGCTAGTAATAGTGAAGAAAATTCCAGCCCATTAAATTTTCTGTCATTTGGATTATTTTAATGGTGTTTTTTTGGGTTTTTTTTTTTTCAAAATTCTGAGCCCTCATGCTGTCCATGATATATTTCCTAGATAACTCAAAGGTGTTTACAATCCTATTCATTTATGGCTTTGCCATAATGCTAGACTGAGAGGACTCTCATTAGAGGCAGAACTTCTGCTTCTCTCTCTTAATTATACAGGGCTAGAAATATTACCACCTATTTTGTAGGCTTAGTCTTTCATACTAATATTTTATATATTATTTTGAAAGAGGACATATACATTGGACTTTCTTCATGCTCTTATTCTTTCCATCCTTCCCACTCAGCCTTTCATTTCCCCCTCTTACATTTGATCCAACTGTCTCCATTCCTGTGATTTTCTGGAGTCCTTCTCTTGTTCAAGTATTTGCGTGTGCACAAGTTGAACGATTCTGTTCAGATGAAAAACAAACAAAAAGAATAGCTAAGGAATGGCTAATGCTGGATTGTGCCCATTCTCTTCCCAATGACTTTAGTGGATTGTTAAGGACACAGATTATATGAAAGTTGTTAATTAGTTTCCTTGGCTTTTAGCAATCCTAGTCTCATAGCATTTCTCAACATTTCTTAGGGAGGCGCTGACCATTTTGAGTCTTCCAGATTTGTAGATTTTGAGGTCACCCTAAACCTCCGGGAAAGTCTCAGTAAGTGACAGATTCAAGGTCATACTGCTGTGCCCACCAGACCCTTTCGTAATTGCTTCACCTGGGAGAAGATATACAAAGTACGAAAGAGCAGAGCATGGAAGAAGCAGCAACACAGAGACAACAATTCAAGAATTATGCTATTGATAATTTTGTGGTGTTCAAGGCAACCAGCAGGCTACTGACCTAACCGCAATGTAAATCTCTTATGAGGGGAAAACTTCCCTGCTTTGAAGAGTGCATTTTTAAAGTACTCAGCATTCGACCTAATTTTAATTCAATTTTGTGCTAAAACTTCCGTTTACATCATAAACAGAAAAGTTAGGCCAGTTGTAAGAGCTTTTGAAGACACCTTTTAAGGTGAAGAATACCAAAATGCTACGCCTGTGCTACTGCCTTCAAGTGCTTCTCTTGGACCTATTTTCACATACAGGGAGTGAGAGAAATCATGTCACTGGCTGTTTTGCAAACCCTGACTGGACCAATCTTGCTGCGCAGTGGCTGTGTGGCAGATATTCCTGAGAGGTTTAGTGGTTCCCGTTTTAATAAACCAGCCAGGAATAGGACAGTCTTCTTCAGAATCAGATGTTTCTACCCAAAATTACTGAAAAAAGCCCATGTGGTTGGTAGGTTTTTTTCAAGCCCAGGCTTGCAGCAATACTATTAGGAGGCAGAGAACTCACTTTGCTCCTAGCTGTAAGGCATGTTCTTTTAAGGCTATCTTCTCCTGCATTTTTCTCCATGCCTCGATCATTTTATGTTACTCCTTCCCTATAAAAATGAAGCTTTTTTTCCGAAGGCTGAGGTGTTTGGAAATGAACATTTGAATTTGCATATGTTGGAACTGATTCATCCCTGGTGCCAGGAAGCGCTCTGTGCTGCGGGGAGGGGATCTGCAGCTGGCCGGTGCTGCCTCCAAGGCAGGCGATGCTGGCAGGAGAGAAAGCGTGGGCAAGGTGCCCAGGGAAGGAGCTGATTCACAGCTTCCCCCTGGCAGCTTCTGTGAACGGAGCACCCCCTGGGTAGCGCACAGAAGCTATTTCACATTAGGCACATACCATGCCTTTGGCAACTGGCATGTTAGGCGGTATATGCTGGTGCTAGATGCGAGAACAGCGGGCAGCACGTCGTGGCACTTGCTGCTGGGAAGCTGGGAAGTCCTGACTGCTAGCAGAACAGGCAGCGTGCAGAGGTGGTTACTGAAGGCACCGGAAAATTTTTTTTCTAAAGCGGTATAATTAATTTAAACGCATCGTGTGTATCTGTGCATTCGAGTGCACAGCAATATTTTAAATGTCAGCATGATGCATTTTGGTCTGCTTATTGGAAAATGGATTTCAGTGTAATTAAAGAACATATCATGTTCTTTCTCACCCCCACAAAGTTGAAAAAATGCAGGAATGCAATACAGTTAATACCAGCTGCTAAGGACAGAAAAATTGTACATGCAGAAAGTCGGGGAATTAATTAAATTTTACCTAAGGAGAAGAGTATGCACTCAGCCACCCCCAGTTTGGAACCATTCAATTGCTGGGGATTTCTAGAGACAGAGAGACAGCGCAATCTCTCAGGAGAGGTAGAAGAGACTGAAGTTACTCCATGAAGCCTCTGAGCCAAAATTATTTTAGTTTCATGCCTGGACTGTCTCCATAGGCCTGGCATCATTCCCTCATGGATAGAAAGACTGTACAGTGAAAGTGGTAACAACAAATCCTTCCATTCTACAGTTCTTTCCAATCTCCAACTTGCACTTCTCCCAGCATCTTCTGAGAGGGCTCAGTAATGCCCCACCAGGAGTGGTCCTTGCCTGGATCCCCTGATCTCCTGCCCATTCCTCCTGGAACTGCACTGGATCCAATGCCAAAAAGCAGCTGACAAGACAGAAGAAGATTTTTCTCAATTCACTCATTTGCCATTCCACCACTCTTTTTTTTTTTTTTTTTTTTCTGGCTCTTGTTATTTCCTCAAGTCCTCTTCCTTTATATCTGCTGTGGGTTTGGGTTTTAAATTCTCCTATTACCTCCAATGAAGCCTGTTGTGTCAGTAGCATTCTGCTAAGTAAGAAATGTTAGCAGTACTTTACATATGAAAAAATAATATTTAGCACGTTTGCTAAAACTAAATTTGTGTGAATAAGTACTCCTTCTAGTTAGACTGAATACAGGGAAATATAATTAACATATGAATCTAAATTTAACTTCTTTTTTTTTTATTTTTGGCTTACAATGCATGTTTATGAACCTTTGGTATTTATAAGGGTCTGACTTCATATGCTTTTGTAGGTATATTTGTGAGGACTAGAACATGAAACCGTACACTCAGGATTCACTGAAATATGCATTATCTGCATACCTGTCCCACAGACTTTATGTTGCCTCTTGAACCAATTCAAATGAGTTTCAAATGAGCTCTGAATGAATTTTCAGAAGTGCCCAGTGCTAGCCTGGTTCTGCTGCTTTTGAAGGCAGTGATAAAGCTTGCAAGGGCTTTAATAAAAGTAAAAGAGTGCAAGATACTTAAAATGACTCATTGTGTCTTGGCAGCCAAGAAATTCTGTGTTAAGGTTTCACAACACAGCGTTTTCTCCCCTGACATAAGGATGCAATGTGTACTCAGTCATCTCAACAATGTGAGAGGACCACAAGCAATGCAGACTAAGGGAAAGATAAAATCATCTGGTAGAAAAGAGCAGGAGGACAAGAAGGGTGATGAAAGACAAGATAATGAAAAGAAACAACAAAGAGGAAAGAAGAAAGAATTGTTGACTTCAAGGTTATTAGAGATCATGAAAGGAGGAAAGGATGAGGGAGGAACAGAGAATGAAAATATCAGCCAAAAGGGACAGAGAAAAAAAAGAAGTAAAAGGGAGGGAGAGAAATTTTAAAAGTGACAAGAAGAGACAAGAAGGAAAAGGATCTGGAAAAGGAAGCAGTAGAACGTGGAAGAGAAATGCTGCAGAGGAATATGGATGGAAAGCAAACCATGGGGCAAAAGCAGATGGACGTTCTTGCTCCTCTGTAGGAAAAAGGATAAGAGATTGAAAATAGGGAGAAAGAAGCATCAGGAAAGAAAGTGGAATGAATAAAATAAAGAGTAAAGAAATATGTAGGTGTGCAGCTTCATTGAGGGAAAATAAGAGAAAATAAATCCATCCTAACAAAACAAGTTTTTCATTGCAAATTCACAGATAGGTCGTGTAGGTAGAGGGTTTTTCCTAGGTATCAAAACAAAGAATCAACACTTTGGGAATTCAGAAGTCAAGTGCTATGGTAAAAAATTAGACAATAAAAGGCAACAGGGTAGAAGTGCAAAAGCACCTGTGTTCCTACTGGAATTAGAGCTTTTCTTCTGTATCTTCATGAGGAAAAAGAACAGCAGTGTTCCCAGTTCGCATACTTAATTAGAGCTTGACAATCTACTGAAATACCTGGGACTGAAAATAAGATTTAGAGATTTACACATCCAGATTGCTTTCACAGAGCTGGCTAGAACTGTAAAGGCTGGGAGGCATTGCTCTGACTGCTCAGAAAGGTAAAAGCAAAATGAGTTGCTGGTGTCTGTCCAGTTCCTGCTAAATAGGTGTTTTCATAACACCAGTATGGTGTTTCATGGCACCAGTATAGGTTAGGGGCGGACCTGCTGGGAAGTAGCTCGGAGGAGAAGGATCTGGGGGTCATGGTAGACAGTAAATTGTCCATGGCCCAGCAATGTGCCCTTGTTGCCAAAAAGGCCAATGGAATCCTGGGCTGCATAGGGAAGAGTGTGGCCAGTAGGTCGAGGGAGGTCATTCTCCCCCTCTACTCTGCACTGGTGAGGCCACAACTGGAATACTGTGTCCAGTTTTGGGCTCCCCAGTTCAAGAGGGACAGGGAACTGCTGGAGCGAGTCCAGCGAAGGGCAACTAAGATGATTAAGGGCTTGGAGCATCTCCGTTATGAGGAAAGGCTGAGAGAGCTGGGACTCTTTAGCCTGGAGAAGAGAAGGCTGAGGGGAGACCTTATTATGGCATACAAGTATCTAAAGGGTGGGTTGAAGGAGGATGGAGCCAGGCTCTTTTCAGTGGTTCCCAGTAACAGGACGAGGGGCAATGGGCACAAGTTAGAACATAGGAAGTTCCATTCAAATACACGGAAACACTTCTTTACGGTGAGGGTGAGAGAGCACTGGCACAGGCTGCCCAGGGAGGTTGTGGAGTCCCCTTCTCTGGAGATTTTCAAGACCCGCCTGGATGCAGTCCTGAGTAATGTGCTCTGGCAATCCTGCTTTGGCAGGGGAGTTGGACTAGATGATCTCTAGAGGTCCCTTCCAACTCTGAAAATTCTGTGATTCTGCGATAACAATTACCACAAACCTGACTGTTACTGACACACCCATGGCCAAAAAAATCTCTGCTGAGGACCACACAGCTCTGTTTATGATCTCTTTTTTCGGCCTGGAGTGCTCCCTGCAGGTCAGTGGTGAGTGGCATAGGAAGGAACTGGAGAAAAACTTATTCTCTCTTTTGGCCTCTTAAATAGTTAAAAAGGGGACTTGTTTGTCAAGAGCTGCAAACCTGTTGTTTTTTGACCAGCACTCAAATTCATAGAGGTGTAGACATACAATAAACTTACCATACCTCACAGAAAACTCCATTTCTTAATTTGGCAAAGCTTCTTCTCATCCCTTCCCTTTCTTGTTCCCTCCACATTTTTTCTCCTTCCTCATGTAGTCAATTCAGGGAACTAGGAACACAATATCTTTACGTGTTTACTCATGTATCCTTTTGTTTCTGGACTACCTGACTAGAAAAAAAAAATAAAAAACAACAAAAACCCACAATATTTTGTTTATGAATCTACATGTAGTTTCAGAAGATGCATGGCTTTATAGCTGCAAACAGAGCAGTGAATAAGAATCTCTACTTCTCGCCCATTTTCCTCTCTGTGTAATGTCATTTAGCCTCTCTGTGCCCCAGTTTTCCTCAGCCAAATTCTTCGCTTTTTCAAAGCAGTATTGTAAGATTTTATCCATTAATGTTTGTAAAATACTTTCAGATCTTCAGATGAAAGATAGAAATGCAAAGTATTATTTTGTCTGTCTTCCAGCCTCCCAACCTATGAATTCCATTCCTGGTGATTCAGTCAAATAAAACGGAATCTCAGATACATGGAAACCACCAGACAATAAAAAAATTCTACATTCTGCTATGAAAAAATCCCACAGGAAACAATTATATTTCTCTAGCCTTTCTGAACCTTCAGCAGAAAATCACACCTCTACTATAGAGATTGACAGCATGGTCAAAATAAAACTGTGGGAAAGATATACATTTCTATTAAATCCCAGTTCTTTTGCAGTGTGGAACATTCTGAAGAACCATTCTGAATTTTTGCAAAACTTGCTGATTTACTCCACCGTTCAATTCGGTATGATTTTTCTTTTGGGTTGCTAGCTACATCTGCTTTAATTATTTAATTAGTAATATATAGGGTACGTATTCTGTCGGGTAGACTATATTACTTATATACGTGTTCATTTACTTACACAAGGGAAGACTGGATTCACAAAGTAGTAAGTGCTAATTGCTGTAAACTAAACAATAAAAGTAACATCAGTCTTTAGAGCTTACTAATAACAGATCATTAAAGGTATTTTGTAGCAACCCGTTGCAGTTGAATCCCAGTGTGGTTTGGTGGGTCCTAGAAAGGATTACTATCCGATGGCTCTTGGCATGGCCAGTGTGAGAGGAATTAGTGATTTAATTCAGTTCCATGGGAGCAAATTTCCTTAGTACAAAAATAAAATGTTGAAGCAGTTTGCCATAATCAGAATTAGCAATGCTCTTCACCTTTATTAGTGACTGTTATTATTTCTTTATTTCTGGAGTGTCCGCTGAGTGCTAGTATTAATCCCCCAAGAGCGATAGCTAAGAACAAGTCCACAGATAACATACAAACCTGCCAATTCATGTGAAAACTACAGCCTAACTTAATAATAGGCCCTTTCCTTAGTGAAAACCAGGCTGTAGTGGTAAGGGCGGTGAGGCTGAAAGTGTGCGGAGGGAGAGGACTTGGTGCAGGGCAGAGAAAGGGCCAAGGGTGATCGAAGGGGCAAGAGACAGAAGGGAAGTTATGTTGGCTACAGTTTCTGAAACTCTCTCTGATGATCAAGTTAAACTTTATCAGCCTACTTAGCGAAAAATGCAACCATGTGTTATAACGACCCGACTTTTGTTTGCGTGGTATGCCGCATTTGGGCTTGTGTAATTCTAGATCTAAGGTTTCCATTTGGATTTGTGCACATAAACTGGTCAAACCTTAAAGACGAGATTTGACTGAGATGGAAATAGAATTCACTCTGTTGCTGAATCTCAACTGAGGGTTTCTGAGAGGGAGGGAGGGAGGGAGGGAGGGAAGGAGCCTGAGCCCAAGCCAGAGCCCAGGCACTGAGCTGCAGTCAGGCTGTGTGCACTGAAAAAAATTCCATGAGCTCTGCCTCCTCCCTAGGGAAGTGCAATCCTTCTGGTTCCAAACAGCTGTTGTCATTTTGTGGTAAAATCTCTAAAAGTGAAGAAAAAAAAAAAAAAGGCAGTGTGTTTTCATTATATTGCACGTTACTATATCTTTGTTTCATCGGTATGTTTTAGAAATAATTTATGTTTTAAAATAAATTTTATTAGTAATCAACCAAAGCTATACACAATAACGAGGACAAAACAATTTCAGTTCTGTCGTGGCCCCTTTGTGTAACATCCTATTTGGTCTCACGCTAGCTGAGCTATATATTGTCTAAATATGTAAGATACATGTAAGCTTATGTAGCTCCTGTAGACCTAGATAAAAGCCTGGGAATATAGGTTTAAATGTGTATCTTATTTGTAGTGTGCTATGCTGATGTGTGCTGCTTTGTCTTCTGAGCAGAGATTGCAGCTAGACTTTTAACCATTGGCATTTGGAAAAAACCTCCCAGAGCCCATTTGGGCGTCGCAGCCATTTCTTCCCCAGTCCCAGGAAGTTCCTTCAAGCTGCCAAAAGTCTTTTTTAATTGCTGCACACCTTCAGTCCTTTCCCTAGGAAGACTGGATAGTAGGACTTAAGTATATTTATCTCCGTTTGGCTCTTGCCTGTTTTTCATTCCCTCTATTGAATCTAAGTCCAATACTGAATCCAGCTGCCACAGCTGTTGCTTTCTGCTGCCTGCCCTGCTTTCTGCTTATGCTTATTTTCCCAAAAAAGCTTCTCTGGGATGTTCTGTGAAATGAATGGGACATCAAGGCGGTGCTAACTGCATTCCCCTTCACTGACAAGCTCTTTTATGTTGCTGGATGCCCTGAATTTGTGTGAAGTGCTTCGGTTGTATGTTCTGAACCTCAGTCTGTACAGGGTGAGTTCCTTTTGTCACCTCACTCTTTACAGTACTGAAGTATTTCCTTTGCTGTAGTAAGCTATTATGTAGAGTCTACAAATAAGCTTCTGATCATGCCAAATTACATTTACTTTAAGTAAGTGAGGAAACCGTATATCTCATTTTCCACTTACTGTCATATTTATTTTCAAAGGGTTTCACGTCACTTGCCTCTTATAAGCACCTGTACATACATTTTTCTAGCATTGTTGTATGCACATACGATTAGTTAAGTCAAATACATATAGGTAGTAGTTGGTAGTAAAGTAGTAGGGTATATGCAAGTCCTGCGTGGGATCAGACATTCTGAAAATACAGACTCAATTCCAAAGGTATAAGGACTTGTAATTGTCTCCTTACCTAATCTGCTTAGGATAGCAAATAAATATTGTAATAACTTTATAGTTGAAACAGACTGCTGTATAACTGCATCCTATATTTCACAGTGGTTATAAGCACTTCCCATAGAATGGAAGCAGCAGTAAATAGAAATGTTCCAGGGTTTTAAAATGTTCTTATCAACTGCACTAAATTCTCATTTCATCTGTTACATTTAGGTCAATATAAGCTTATGAGACTTGAAAACAAATACTATGGTGCCAAAACCAAAATTGAAAGGTCTTTCTAAAATCCTTGCCTACATAAAAAATCGTTTCTGATTTAATCAAAAGGATGATTTTAAACTGATGTGAACTGTACAGAGCCCTTTGTGAAGATTCTCAGTTCAATTTACAGCAGGATGATTTCTTCTTTAGCTTCAGTTGCTTAAGATTTTTTTTTTTAAATGACACAGAAATAAGCTAGTTTTTAAATTTTGTAAGACTGCCCAAATGGTTGAGGTGTAATGGTCTAATTTTAGGACTTATTGATTGGATATACTGGTGCATCTTATAAATCCTGTTTGTTAAGACACTATTAATCTTGCCTGCCTGTAGCAAAAGTCTTGGAAAAGATGAGAAAAACTATTGTGGAGTTTCGATAATAGCTTATTCTGAAAAGGATCAAAAAGTCTGAAGGGGAAAATGCTGGTTTCAAATAGCATGGGTTCACGAAGAAGGAATCATTGTAGTACCGCAGACAGATTGCAGAGGAACAGTCTTATGGCTCCTTGGTCTCCTTTATTCATTTAAATGCCACGGACATTTAGAGCCAAAGTTTAGTCAGTTCCTTTATTTATTTCTTATTCCCATATCTTTTGATTCAGCCTCTTTAGAGGCTTCAGTCAGGCTGTAGTGATGCAGCGGGTCTTAATGGAAGTAGGAAATGAGCATTGTAGATCACTGAAGATACCTAGCATTAAAAAAACACCTGAAGCAAGAGATTGTCTCTCTGCAGATCTCAAAATATTTTCCAAAAAATAAAAATAAATAGTGAGAACATCTAAATATTTAGATATGAAGTATTTAAAATATAAGACCCTTTATATAAGATGCCCTAACCATTTATTTTTTAACTTAAAGTACTAGGCAAAATTCGTGGTAGCCATGTGCAGCTACAGCTACCTTACATGAATGGTAAGGGCCATGCAGACTAAGCTATGACTTCTTCACCAGGGGCCATATTTTTACCTAATTTGTGTCAGAAGAAACTATGCAAAAATTAGGCTTTTTATCTTTCTACAAGCAGAAAGATTAATGTGTGATGTCAACCTGTATATTGGTCTTTAAGATATTAAGAATCACAGTAATACTTACACGTTCTAGACAAGATCATGGTCTTATACTTGGTCCTGTGCAAAGACGTAAAGCAAGAGAAAATGAGGATTGTCTTTAAGGATGTTGTTTAGACTTCTTGTCCAAAGCACACAGGCTGTTATGTTGAAGGAAAGCTTCACTGATGTAGTGAACGCCAGAGGTTTTACCAGCTTACATCCTGGAAGTGCTACCATTTTTTAATGTTTTCTAATGAATAACTCAGCTGGTCCAGATGAAGACCATATGAGAATGCCATTTAACAAATTCCAGTTTAATTTATCTCTTTCAAGGTTGCATTAATCCCGTTTGAAGTTTGGCTCTGCTGAGCTCCTCAGAAGTAGGTAATGCTTACTGGCTTTAAAGGGCTAAAATTCAGCTTAATGGAACGTGACAGCCCCATTGCACTGAATTCTGGGTTGCTTAATTTCTGATTTTAAGAAACTTTCAAGTCTCTGCAGAAACCTTTGTGAAACAAAAGTTTACCAGTATGGACCAACTTTGAGGAAAGGAAACATGTAACTAAAGGGTGAAAGCCAAAGTCTGCATGAACTCTGCATTCAAATAGTGAAAGAATTCAGTGCTGCAGAAATATGATGTTTCACAATGCAACATCTGAATTTGTGCACATGCTTTTTTGAATTTGAGTGCTCTCTTCAAACGAAGCTTTAAAGCATGGCTAGAATTCAACACTCAGGCTCAAGAAAAGCGACTTTTTGGAATTCACGTAGCACTTGTCTGTTCAGTAAAATGAGTATCATTAATTCTTCCTTTGACTTTTCTGTAATTTAGTGTAGCAGTTCAAATACCAGCTAATGATTTTACTTAGCATTATAATTTAGCTTATTCTGTGGTGATCACAATCATCTTTGCAATGTAGAAAAACCCATCCATTTTCTTTGATGACTCTAGTGTCGTTCAACTGTTAGAAATTACACTGATGGCTGTATCAGTGACTTCTCTATCTGGTGCTGTAGCTTGGTGTTTGGGAGTGTTTGGGTGGGTTACCATTTCTCTGCCAGAGGCCAGCATTATTTCCCCGGCTACACATTTCCTTTTCCTAAGGCATCTCCTTCACTTCATGGAGAGGTGGAGGGGTATGTCCATGGTGCGACCTCATGACAATGCGCGGTGGGATTAGAGCAACAGCTCTGATGGAAAACAAAATAGCTCACTGTAGTGTTAGCCGTTACCTAAGAACACACCATGGGGATATTCCATTTGCTGTCAACCCAGCTCATTCTGGTGGTGTGGGGATGTCAGGCTGCTGCTGGAAATCTCCACTAATCTGCCGATGCTAGAGATATCCAGAAAGTGGATGAGTGGGCAGGTGAGGAGTAGCAAACAAAAACATTTTATGAATGAAAAAAGTATGTTTGTCTCCCGTGTGGAATTAAGCTCAGGTTTAGCAATGGCTAGAGATCCCCAGGGCTGGCACCTGCGGAAACAAGGACTGAGCCAATGAATATTTTTTAATGGGCAGTTATATCTCTCCTGTCAGTAACACTGCTCCATGTCTTTTTCATTATTATTCTAGGTGTCCCACCCCTGGGTGTGATGGCTCTGGGCATATTACTGGAAATTATGCTTCACATCGAAGGTACGTAAAGAGAAGGTTTTGTTCTTCAAATCAAACAACTGAAGGGCTGGAAGGGACCTCAACAGACCTCTCTTCCCTCTTTCAGTACTGAAGTAGGATTGAATGCTGTACATAGACTCATTCTATTTATCACCAACGAATAACATATTGCAGTTTCAGCATGGCTCACTATCCAAATAGGTAGGAATATTTTTGCTAATATCTAGCAAAATCTTTGTAGAAAATGAGTCCAGGTTTTCTACCTCCTCTGTTAGCCCAGGGGATAAATTCAACATTCAGAAGTTTCTGCTGCTTTACATTCGGAATGACTTAACTCTTCTGCTTACAGTTTTACCTTTTCTGGACTCAAATCACATTCCTGCATTTTTTCCCCCACAAATAATATTTCCTGATTGTTCCTGTCAGTTTCTTCCAGACTCCCTCTGTATTTCTTGAAATGCAGAATTGGATGCAGTTCTTTACCTCTTCTGCATTACCAGCCTTACCAGCTTTAATCAGAGGGAAAAAGTACCTCTTTCATCTAATACGCACCAGTCTTGTTAGTACATTGCACAATAAAGCTTGTCTTGTTTTTAAAGCGCAACACATTGTACATAACTATGTCAAGCCAGAAGAATGGAAAGAGAAATGTACGGATGTAAGCTGTTACCTTAACTGCCTAAACTATAACTGTGGTCCTTACCAAGAGCCAAAGAAAGCTTCACATTTACTAATTAGGGTATTGTCGGTAACCCCAAAATGAATTACGGTGGTACCACTGGAGAGGTAATGTTACAAGTGCTGTGTAATTAGCAATTCCCCTGTGGCTATTTGAGAACTATAAATCAGTAGAGAAGAGCTGCACAGTATTTTGTAAATAGCTATCCCCTGTTTAATCAAAGAATGATAGCATAGCCCACCTCTCTTTTTTTAGTAAATGCTCTTTACTCCCATGCGTAGTAGTACTGTTGAGCCTGGAAATTTGCGTGCTTCACCAAGTGCCTGTTGTTTTACAAGTGGCTATAACTAGTCAATACACAAATTCCCAGTTTAAATATATTCCCAGTAAAAGCAACAAACAGTTTAAAGTCAAAACATAAATAACAGAAATTGGGAATGGGCCATGCCTTTACATGCTGTAAAAATGAAAGATCACAATAACAATTTCTGTAATGCACAGTTAAACATCAAAAGTACAAATAACATTATAAAGGAGAAGATGTAAACATTTTAAAACCACTTTCATGATGTAGGAGATTAAATCACACTTTCAAAGGGATTTAAGGTCAAATTTAGAACTACGTTTTACTGTATGTGGATTTATCTGCTCACACCTCTACCAGCAATATGTAGCTATGCCCTGACTGTGCTATTTCAGGAAGCTGTTTATGTATTTGGTCATCTATTTACCCAGAAACAGGCAAGGGAGTGAAGATGCAGAAGGCAAACTGTTACAAACAAGAAACCTAAAAGCTGGCAAGGTTAGCCGGGAAGAATCACTGCATGTCGGCTTATTTTTTAAACCTTTTCCCTGAGTGTCGTCTCATAGCCACTGTAAGACCGGACCATGAGCTGGATGGTATCACCTACTTTCATCTGTAGATTCTTGTATTTTTGCAGATGAGTGCTGGACCAAGTTTTCATTTGCGTCTGCAGCATACTCAGTACACATAAAGATAGAAAAAGTGATTTTGCAAAACTAAGTGATCTGGAATTTGACACAGTCAATGTTTTGAAATGCCACCATGTCTATATTCACCACATAACTCCTTCATTTCTCTTCCCAAAGGCCACTGGCAGCCCTGGGTCCTTGGCTGCCTGCGGGCACAGGGGCACTGACACTGAAGGAGTAATAATGTCTTCTTTGCTTAAAACCACCGATGCCCCCAGCACACCCGTCGCATTTACGTGGAGCCAGACCCACACTGTTCGGGTCATGGTGTCTGTCACGGCCATTTCTGAGGTGGCGAGGCTGGCAAAATGCATGCTCTTTAAAAGAGCAGCAAACCAGTAGCCGAAATCTGGAGCTGTTTAATACGAAAGACCCCCACAGCATGTTCACAGTTAATCTTTCTAATTCCCACACTGAAAATTTGCATTTACCTCTGCTTGAGTTAGCATTTTTGTTTGTATTTGATACCTTCACTTCCAGCCCTTTCGGTTTCAGACGGAAAGGAATGACAAACTTCTCTCCTAAATGGCTGCCAAGATGCCTAGGTATCATCTGTATTTAAAATGGCTGCTCAACAGCAAGCACACACAAAGGCAGATTTAACTCTGCCATAACTCTCTGCAGTTCCACACACCCATTCAATGTATGCAAGAAGTTATATCAGCATATACCGGAGTTGAATTTCCCTTGTTGTCTTTTATATTCATATATAAGGAATTAAACTGATATAAAAACGAAGTAATATGTTTACTTTGTAATAGCTTTTGGTTATTATAGGATAAAAAAAAAATTAAAGCAAAGGCTCATCCTTGACATATGTTTTCTTGGTGAATCTGCTGTCAGAGGAAAAATGAATTAATCATAACCTCAGAAGCTGTCTATTGGAAATGTCTGTTTAGAGGACCTGAAAGGTCTTAGAATTTTCTCATAAATCATAGTGCCAGAATAGAAAGATCTATTGCAAAAAGATGATGCACCAAAATACCAATAAGTAGGTGATAATTAAATTGATTTAATATGTAGAAAGCATTAAATCATTAGTCAGGGCAGAAATTCTTCATTCAGATTTTGTTATGAAAATGTCATCGTCTACAAGCATACCCATCTGTACGCCTACTAAAAAAAGTATTGCTTCCTGAGGCGTTTCTATTAACTATTTAGTTTTCAGATGCACAACCTGATTGTGCTCACACAGTGGGTATGACGAGTCTCACAGATAAGCTGGGGATATCTGTAACTCCTCCCCTCTTCCCTTCACTTTCTGCAGTCCAGGTTGTTTGGGGGGCAATGAACCAACCTGTTCCTGAACTGTGCCCTTGCCCCAGAGCCCGCTTCCTCTTATTCTAAATCCCTCAGACTCTGTTCCTCCTGCCTCTGTTTTCTTACAGATTATGATATTATTATTTTCAAAGAAAGCTATTTTTAAGTGGCACAGGCTTTCTGGGGTTTAGTTTGTACACAGGGAACTATGGCACTTTGGTGTGCATTATGCAAATTGGAATAAACAGCAGCTTGCTTTAAACAGAAAAATGGTCAGCTGCGTTTAAACTGGAAACTGGAATGAGATGAGAGCACAGGTCCAAGCGTCAGAGCACAGATTCGTACACTGTTAGGTTGTTAGCATGTCCCCTGGCGTGGTACTGACCCTGGACCACTGAAACTCTCCCAGGCAATTCTCAGATATGATTTGGGGCTCTGCACGGGTGCAGATCATTCTCTGTAAGTGAGATGGGTGTAGCTGTCCTGCTTTACGGCGAGATTGGCTGTACAGATGTGAGCTTGCTGGTCTTGGGTTGATACAGCAGTTCTAGGTCCCTTCTGTTCACCACTGCCGAGTAGCCATGCCATCTCACTAAAAGCTGCTAGGTAATACACTATGTCCCATAGCCTCTGCTAACATTCCTCCCTTTCTTTAATTGACTTCTTTATGACTTTGTAGCACATAAACTCTATATTTTTCTGTTTTTCATTTACCGACACAGAAGTCTTGTCTGTGATTGCATCACCCTTTTCTCTGCTTGTTCCTCCCGGTGCTCGCTGGTCTTGACAAGACAAAAAAGCTGAAAATTTTGCTACCGCTGTTTCTGTCTCTTCTTCCTGAAGACAGGACCTACTGTACAACACTGAAGTTCCTTTTCTCATGCTGAAAACAAAAATTTAATCTTCTACTTTGTTTCTTTCTCTATGGAAATTTTTCTTTGGTGACACTACTTTGTCTCTCATCTCAGTACTTTTGAATGTGGTGTTCTACTGATTGATTTATTCTTTAATGTTGATATGTTAAGATGGAAATAACATTTAAATAGAAGACAAAGCATGATTTTTGATAGACATATTTGTGTCCTCAGCAACTGCTTAAAACAATCTCTAAATACCTATTCAAGTCATTGTCTAGTCTACTAAATGGTTTCTATAACGAATTCTTCATATGCAAAGGGAAAGCTGAACTTACAAAATCTTGGAATAGATATCTCTTTTTCCATCTTGTGTAGTTAAAAATGACATTCTTAGTGTTTAGTTAAATGTAACATTGCTTAACCTAAAATATAACTTGGTCTCTCCTAAATCTTTTTGTCTGGGTGAGTTCTGAGCACTTAAACTCTTTCTCAGGAAGGCATTGTACAGCTTTGAGCTCTGCCGTGGTTTTATTCAACAGTTCTGTAGGATTCTTACATGATGACTGAAGCGGTTTGATAGCGTTTCTGATGTCCTCCCTAGAGAAATCCTTAGTCCTAACAAGAGATCCAAAGACTCCTGGGTTTTGAGCCTATTCTTCCGTCCCCCTCAGATATACAGAGGACGTAATGTCTCTCAGCCCTGAAACACTGGCTTCTTTTCCTCTTAAAGCTGTCGCTGCTGCTTCTGCTGAGTCAGCTGGAGGGATTATTAGGCAGAGAGTTTAAGAGCTGCTTTCCCTGGCTCCTCCGGGACTGCCTGTGCGTGTGGTCTGCACAGTGCCTGCGGTCCTGTCCTGCATCACCAACTGAGATGCACGGATTCCCCCTCGCGGTTGCATCCTGCAGCTCCCCGTATTTAAGCCACTTGAGCTTTGATTTTGGAAACCGGGCAGGATTACCTTTCCTGCCAGTTTTTCAGATAGAAAGAGTGTCCCTTGTAAACTCTACCCAAGAGTGAGAAATTGCATTTTAAAATGTTTTCTTTCACTCAGTCTTTCAGGCTGTCCGCGAGCAAAGAAAAGTGGAATCAGGATAGCACAAAGCAAGGAAGACAAAGAAGACCAAGAGCCAATTAGGTGAGAACAAATATTGTCAAAGGGCCTTCGTGTGTTTTATAAGGTCATATATATCTTGAGCTTTTTATTAAGGCATAAATGTTATTGTATGATAGTAACCCAAGAGCAGATGGACACAGGGGTTTCTGTGAGTGAACTGCAAATCAAGGATCTGTGCTGATTTATTCGGCAAAGAATACCATATTTGGCCAAGGATACAATCTTCTATAATTTACAAACAGTATTACATATGTTTTTCACATGAAATTAAAAAATTACCTAGATCTGTATCTCCTAAAAAAACCCTTAAACATTTGCATACTATAGACAAACCATACACGCTAAATAAAGTAGTTATGGGAATAGAGAATTGAGTGTTTATATGAGATTGCTGCAACAAATCTGACTGTTTATGTAGTTTGCAAGAGGAACAAATGCCTACCTATAGGTCTTGGTTTCTTCTTGCAAGGTTCTTCGATATAAGTGACCACTGAACTTAGTGGATTTAGTGATTGCTTAAACCATTCAGGGCTGGATCCTCAGTGGAGAGTTGCAGCAATATTTTAGTGTAAGACAAACAATGAAGTAACCGTCCTTGTTTTGACATGTGTTACGTAGCAGCATACTGAAAAAGAATATTTTCTTTATAAACATTTCACTTTGAAGATTCTCACCTGTTCTTTCTAACCCTGGTTATTTGTTTTTTAAAAGTATGCAGGGCAAATGTATGGGGGAATTCCCAAGTAAGGAAAACCGTCAGATGAATACGGAACTGCCTTCATTGATCTCTCTAGGCTGTAGCACATAGTTTGTTATAATCTCTCCTATTCAGAGAGTGGTTAAAGGTGCTCAGCATTTCTGATGAGGCGCGATGATTGCTTCGTACCTAACTGTTTATACCGAACATTTTCATGACTCCAGACAAGTCTTCTTTAGATTCCATACACATAAATAAAATGTACCAAGGATTATACTAAGTAGGATTTTATGCTTATAGAGTTTTTATGGGCAATTTCCCTGCTGAGTGGAGCTCAGTAGCCAACATTTCAATTCCAATGTGATATTTACTGTAATGAACACCTGCAATTCAAATATATATCTCAGTCCTTTTGTTGCAATTGCACAATATCAACAGCTGTGATTTCGTCTACTGGCTAGCCTCCATGCAGTTTATCAAAGAGCTTTTTTTTTTCATATTAGTATAGTTCTCCATGTAATTTTACCCACTACAGGCTATCTTGACTATTTTTAAGACCACAGTGCATGATTGTTCTTTTCTTTTCATGTCGGGTTTATTTTGACTTTGTTGTAGAGGCTACCAGGTATATGATGGCAAGACAATAAAGTTTATCTCATCTATCTGCTATCCAGATGTCCAGTTCCTGGTTGTGATGGTCAGGGTCATATAACTGGAAAATATGCATCCCATCGCAGTGCGTCAGGGTGTCCTCTAGCTGCCAAAAGGCAAAAGGATGGGTACCTAAATGGCTCACAGTTCTCGTGGAAGTCAGTGAAGACGGAAGGAATGTCATGTCCAACCCCAGGATGTGATGGCTCAGGACATGTCAGTGGTAGTTTTCTTACTCATCGTAGGTGAGTAACTATGTCTTTTTTTCACATATGCTTTTTTTATTTAAATTAGGTTAGCAAGATTTGAAATACAGCTTTTTCTCATGGCATTTTTCTGTTCCTTTTGAATTTCCTTACTACTTTGAAAAATAATCTTCCTGTATATGTTTGTAGATAACTGGGAATCAAGACACATGATTTTTTTGATGCAAATCCTTGCAGGTAGACACCTGAATCTGAATCTATAATACACAGAAAATTTTAGGGAAAAACTGTGCATGACAATAACTGTAAATGTGCTAGTGCTTTATTGAGTGGCTCTGGACAAATTACCTCAGGATAGATTTTGTAATACACATCTGAATCCTCCTGATTTTCAGAGATGTCAAACACATTGCTGATTCCCAAACATCAAAGCATGGAACTAAAGAATTTAAGGAACCAGCTCACAGAAACAAAGTACTTTTACTCATTTACTAATGCAAATGTTTGCTCAAAACAGTAAATGTAGAATACAGCAGACTAATTAAAACTAACGGAATACAAATATTTGACAAAAGAAATACAAAGCCAAATTTTTCATAAACTTAGCAAAAATAAGAAAACTTCAGTGATGACATTTTTCATAGCTTTTTAGAAATTAAGGAAGAGAAAGTGGCCAGTCTATTAGGGATAAATCATGCTGCCACTTTAGATATTAGCTTATGAGGGAGCAAGTGTGTTCTTCAAGCTTTGGGTGGGAAACTCAGCCTGAACGTGACTATAATGCCAGAGCAAATGTCTTACTATATAATCACTAATATAAAACTCTATTACTTCAAATATGTCAAGCCGGTGTGCCTAATCTGCCACCCTTCTCCAGGCAGACCTCAGTTGAACTTCTGTACCTTTTAGTTAACTAAACCAACCTGATCTTGTTTTGTAGTCAGTTCTAGATATAGAGGTGAGAAGTGTGCGTCTTCTTCCTTCTCTTGCCTGTAACTATTTCCTTTGATTCTTTCTTTGACAATCCTTTACAGCTTAGCTCAAAAGCCTTACCCTTACTGCAACCTCTCCTGACTTTGTGCGCATACTTCCTATTTATTGTTTAGCTTCAGAGCTGTTTTTTTACTCAGGACATGGTACCTACCATGAAGGGATTCTGGTCCATGACCTGAGGTGCTACCTCAGTGGTCAATTGTATTACACAGCCTGCAGCTCCCTTAGGCTTTAGGGAGCAGCAGGTGCAAAACCCCTGACCATTTGTGCAGATGTCCACATGTGGATTTAAGTTTTTGACCTTCGGTGAAATACCAGTATTAGTGTTCATATTTCAGTTTAGCTTTCTTCATAATGGTGTAACATTTATTTAACTGTTATTTACATTTAAATAACTATTTAACTATTTATTTAAGATCTGCCATTAAAATTTTAAAATTATTTTACCTTAGTTGCAAGGTACAATGTAAATACCGAGAGATTGCTTTCAAGGAGTATTTACATAGTATTTACATTTTCATGGACAAAATTCTTGCAAAGAGAATAACTAAATTTTAAAAGGAACGTAGTGATACTAAATTTTAAAAGGAACGTACTGATACTAAATTTAACTGTTCTTCAAAATTAAGGGGGAAATGGTACCTAGATTATTTTTTAGATTTTTTTTTAATGAAATGAATGGAATTTTTATGGAATGATTTAATGAAAAAAAAAAATTCTTTTTTTTTGCAATGGAGAAACCTAAATATGGCATTTAGTCACATCGCAGCCATGGGCTTTCTTGAGTACTCTTATCTTAAGTAGAAACTGAGACATGTAAAAGGCTTACCTTATAAGACCAGTTTTTGGGCAAAAAAGTACGTTGTTAAAGGAGAGCACCAGAAGATGAAAGGTTGCTTAAAAAGACTGACTGAAGCAGACTGATCTTATGTAATTGTCTTGATGTAACAAAGCCCTGATAGTCTAAGTTGTTGTGACCAAGTTTAACAATTTCTTGAAGCTTCTGTAAGCTATGGCAATATTAATAACAAGCGTTATTATTTAAAAATTATTATTCGTTTGTGTAGAATTCTTAAGATGCTATTAAAAGGGCTTAGTTCATTTGCTCACGCAAAGAAAAGTGCTTGGAGCTGGTTCAGGTGTCTTAGGATAATTTACGTGGCCTCCAGCTGTTTCTCAGAAAGCTAGGTCAGTGTCATATTTATCAGCCTGAACGATATATCTTCTCAAATGGCATTCCATGCCTGTATATGGACAACCGAATTGAATTCTGCACATGGCATTGAACTTCAGAACAGTTCATGTACCTTAAGGATCTGTTTGTAGGTGAACAAGATGCATTTACTCCTCTTCTAGTGAATGGAGTCAATGGATCCTGGAGAGTTGTTCACTTCACTCATTGAAGTAGAGGCCTGCCTTTAATCAGAGTGGTACCATAGATGTCACTGAGTGCATCAACAGGGAGTGGGATTCCCCTGCCTACAAATGGGCACTTTATGCCATTTGAAGTGTTCATAGGGCATGCGAGATGGCCATACTGGCTTGGCAAAAATGACTGAAGGTTTGTGAGACGCTCCCATTCTTTGATTATGACAGCTCAGAGCTAAACGTGCTTTGCAGAGGATCTGGAAGGGTGCTAGCCTTCTTAAATGAATGGGCCCCAGAGCTCCATGGCAGCTGTGACACATAGTTCCCATGCAGACATTCAACCCTAGGTGTCCTAATCTGGAGTTCAATCCCACCTAAATTACAGATTATACATTTCCTTACCTAAGGATGAAATATCCCCTCACTTTTAGTGTATCCACTTTAATAGGCTGTGGTCTCATCTTCTACCTCTAACAACTTTTTGCTATACAGCTATGGCTGTAAATCTCAGACGCCGCCTTCTGAAGAGAAGCAATGCTATGACAGTTACACACTGAGGCCAGGCTTGTGATCAGTCTTCTGCAGGTATAGCTGTGTTCAGCATGTGTGGGGAGAAAGCAGGGCTATGACCATTAACTGAGTCAATAAAAGCTCCTAGGGAAGTAGTAGTTAAAAGTCTTCATTTTTGCCGGTACAGCTCGCTTCTCTCCTAACAGGTGATTTTTCTTCCCCAGTACAAATATTTTTCTGTCAGCAAACATCTCTAAGCGTACCCATTAATTGCATGTGTAGTTGTCCTGAATGTGTTATTTGAGATTTTTATATTCCGCCATTTGTAGACAGCTGTTAATATGCTATTATCCAAGCAGCTGTAATAATCTGGAAACTGGAACAGCAGACTGGTTTGTGAAAATGATACCAACTGTTGAATTAATTAAAAAAAAAAATATATATTTTCAGGCTTTTCAGGCAAAGATTTCTTAGAGCTGCTGTTGCACCTTGTACACATAGTGTCATTCCACTGCTATCAGTGGACCCTGGAGATGATCCACAAGGGCTGGTAAATCAGTACTTAGTTGAAAACATGCTCCAACTGGTATCACGTATTCTGGAATTTAAATATATGCATATTTGTACATACATGCTTCTGAAGCAGAGTCAATGGAAAAAGCCACAAATTTCAGGACATCTACCCTATGAACAAAGGCACCAACAAAGTTTCTGTTCTTTTAACATTTACCATCCCTGTCTGCAGAAATTCCTATGAATAGTTTTATTTTGTCAAGGAGTTTGCATAGGAAAGAATGGTAACGGAGGGTTATCAGGAGGGCCTCAAAGCATAGAATTAAGAGTGCTATGCTTCAAAAAGGAGCCTGTGCTAGCAGGAGCGGCCAGTGTGAAATTAGGTGACCTACCAGCAATATAAAAATGAATTGGAAGGCATGTAAGCATGGAGTCAGTAGATAGGTAAATGAAATAGGTTATAATGAAATGTAAATTGGTTATTATACTGTAGCTTTCCAGTTTGGTTCTTGAACAGGCCCTTACATCCTCATATTTCATTTAAAAAGATTTTTCTGGATGGCATCATTTCTAATGCTGTAATCAGTGGGGACTTTCTAAGAATATACTTGGATTTAGCAACTCTGCTCCTTAGCAGAGAAGGGGAAACATGCTTGTGCTGACTTCAGTGGCAATTACCCGCAGAAATGCCTTTTCAGATCTAAAACAACGTTCTTCCTCCCATCTCTTGCCCACTTTTATTTAAATCAGTGTTCACCCATTTCAAACACAGTAAGGTAGCTTTTAAATTCCCTTTACTGTGTGGTGGTTTAACCCCAGTAGGCAGCTCAGCCCCGCACAGCTGCTCACTCACTCACTCCCGGCATGATGTGGGAGAGAATCTGAAGGGTAAAAGTGAGAAAACTCATGGGTTGAGACAAAGACAGTTTAATAAGCAAACGTAAGCACGTAAGCAAAGCAAAACAAGGAATTAATTCACTACTTCCCATCAGCAGGCAGGTGTTCAGCCATGTCCAGGAAAGCAGGGCTCCATCACATCTAACGGTGACTTAGGAAGACAAACGCTGTATCTCTGACTGTTCCCCCTTCTTCCTTCTTCCCCCAGCTTTTATTGCTGAGCGTGACATGATATGGTAAGGGTTATTCCTTGGGTCAGTTGGGGTCAGCTGTCCCGGCTGTGTCCCCTCCCAGCTTCTTGTGCACCCCCAGCCTACTTGCTGGTGGGATTGGGTGAGAAACAGAAGAGGCCTTGGCGCTGTGTAAGCACTGCTCAGCAATAATGAAAACACCCCTGTGTTATCAACACTGTTTTCAGCACAAATGCAAAACGTAGCCCCATACCAGCTACTGTGAAGAAAATTAACTCCATCCCAGCCAAAACCAGTACAAATGTGTATGCTAGTAGAGCTATAATATAAAAGCGATTATCAAATTATAAGTATTTTCCCCATTTTCAAGCTAATGCTAAATAGACATGAAAATGTGGAGAAGGGGAATTCTTCATTAGTGTACCTGAATCCTCGCTGAGGACAGTGGGACTCCAAGATCCATAAACAAGTTATAAAATAGGATTTGTATTTTAGCAGCAAGGGCATGCCACTGGATTTGCAAATGTATAGATGTGCTGGGAGGAAGAAATGGACATAGAATAAAATCATAGAATCATAGAATTGTTTGGGTGGGAAGGGACCTTTAAAGGTTATCTAGTCCAACCCCTCTGCGATGAGCAGGGACATCTTCAACTGGATGAGGTTGCTCAGAGCCCCATCCAACCTGACCTTGAATGGTTCCAGGGATGGCACATCTACCATCTCTCTGGGCCACCTGTTTTAGTGTTTAACCACCCTCCTGGTAAAAAATTCCTTCCTTATTATCTAGTCTAAATCTTCCATCTTTTAGTTTAAAACCATTACCTCTTGTCCTATCGCAACAGGCCCTGCTAAAAAGTGTGTCCCCATCTTTCCTATTGTTCCCCTTTAAGTATGGGAAGGCCACAATAAGGTCTTCCCCAGAGCCTTCCCTTCTCCAGGCTGAACAACTCCAACTCTCTCAGCCTGTCCTCACAGGAGAGGCATTCCAGCCCTCTCCTCACTTTTTGTGGCCTCCTCTGGTCCCGCTCCAACAGGTCCATGTCTTTCTTGTGCTGAGGGCTGCAGGGCTGGATGCAGTACTCCAGGTGGGGTCTCATGGGAGTGAAGCAGAGGGGGAGAATCACCTCCCTCAACCTGCTGGCCACACTTTCTTTGGTGCAGCCCGGGGTACGTCTGGCCTTCTGGGCTGTGAGTGTACATTGTTGGCTCACGTCCAGCTTTTCATCCACCAGTATCCCCAAGTCATCCTTGGCAGGCTGCTCGCAATCCCTTCAACCCCATCATCCCACATCATCCAATGCCTTTTCCCTTCTGAAGTAACGTATGTAGAAATTTCAAGGCGGTGATGGGAAATGTTTACATATGACAGTTATGGGCAATCCACTTTATTCATAAGAAGGCTTAGTTAATGCTAAGGCTGTCAGAGACCCTGCAAGAAAATAGCAGTGCACTCGGTTCAGCCATCGCCTCACATGCATGTCCTGAGGTGAAGGAGCACTGCCAGTGTTGTTTCCTCCAAAAATTCTAGATTAGTCACAGCTCTGAGCTGTACAGCTGCATTGCTAAGCCTGGGAAAAGGCAGATTAGGAAAAGATGGAAAGATAAAAAGATAAAAACTCAAGAGAGGAACTGCCCTCTGTGGCTGCTTGCTAGAAGCAGGGAGATGCCAGCACTCACATAGATCCTCAGAGAACCTCTGAGCTCCCAAAGCACTCAAAGCATTCAGGAGATGACAAATGTGAGGGAAGAAGGATGGAAATGCAGATTTTGATGTGCAGATCCTTTTTCTCCTTAAATATGCTTTGCTAGAAATAGATATCGTCTAAAAAAACCTATGTCATGGACCATAACTCCTGAAGAGAAGGTTTTCAAGTGCCACCCATGGTCAAACGTCCTGGTGCTTAGGGCTACAGCCTGAGCCTGTGTCCATAGAACAGTATCTCACCCTAGGGTTTATCTGGGGTGAATGTTCATACGCAGAGTGCCAAAGGGGCACTAGCTCTATAATCCAGATGCTTTGCACCTGCAAACATGTGCTGGTGGCTGCAAATTTGCTCCTAAATTATTGTAGAGCTTTCAGTCTTTGTTTGCCTGAAGTCACATCCTCTCTTAGCGTCAGCATTTCTCACCTTCAGCACTTTAAAGACATAAAAATACTTATCATTAGTTCAGTGAATGAGTCTTTTAGAAATGAGCTAAAGGGCATGAGAAGGCCTCAAATTATTCTGATATTTTTGATTTGTACATAGGCTTGCAACCTCTGTTATTTGAGCAAAATCAGTGCTGCAGAGTCTTGGACGTGAAATAGACTTTGTGTTAACGCAGTGTTGTATGAGGCCTACAGATAAGACAGCAAGACTTACATTACGCTAAGTTGTCTGAGATACTAAATGCCAGCTACTCCTTTCAGTTCATGGAGAAATGAAGGTGCCCAGAATTTAGATGGAGGTAATTGATGCTTAGCAGGTGTTGGATTTTTGGCAGGGTACAAAGCTTGCTTGAAATGAAACCTGAATTTTAAAAGAAGTTTTCTGATATTTGCAAATAAATGCAGAGAGGAAAATTTAGAAGCTTTATTAAACAACAGAAAACAACTGAAAATACAATGTGCATTTATATAAAATATGAGATTCCATATATATGTATGTATATGATGCAATGTTCACTACGGACTAATGCAAATTAAAGATACCAGAAGGTGCATACTGATACTGTGGTTCAGTGCTGTGAACCACAGTGCAAAAAAAGAGATACATCATGATAAAATACCTTGTGTAAAAACAAAAATTTCACAGAATGATAGAATACCAGGCTGGAAGGGACCTCAAGGATCATCTGGTCCAACCTTTCTTGGCAAAAGCACAGCCTAGGCAAGATGGCCCAGAACCCTGTCCAGCCAAATCTTAAAAGCATCCAATGATGGGGCATCCACCGCTTCCCTGAGGGAATTATTCCAATGGATGATTGTTCTCACTGTGAAAAAATTTCCCTCTTGTATCCAATCGGAATCTCCCCAGGAGTGACTTGTACCCATTACCCCTCATCTTTTACATGTGACTCCTTGTAAACAGTGAGTCTCCACCTTCTTTGTAGCCACCCTTTAAATACTGGAACGTGGTGGTAAGGTCTCCCCTAAGCTTTCTTTTCTCAAGGCCGAACAAACCCAATTCTCTCAGCCTTTCCTCATATGGCAGCTTTCCCAGTCCTTTGGCCGTCTTGGTGGCCTTTCTCTGGACCCTCTCCAGCCTGTCCACATCTTTTTTGTAGAGTGGGAACCAAAACTGAACACAGTACTCCAGGTGTGGCCTGACAAGCGTTGGGTAGAGTGGGATAATGACTTCTTTATTTCTGTCAGTGACGCCCTTGTTGATGCAACCGAGCATCCTGTTGGCTTTCTTTGCTGCAGCAGCACATTGTCTACTCACTTTGAGCTGCTTGTCCATTTCTCCAGTTCCCTTTCCACAGAGCTGCTCCCCAGCTGGGTAGATCCCAGTTTGTGCTGCACTCTTGGATTATTTTTTCCCAGGTGCAAGACATTACACTTGTCCTTGTGGAATTTCATAAGGTTCTTGTTAGCCTACTCTTCCATTCTATCCACGTCTTCCTGCGGGGTGGCTTTCACTTCCAAAGTGTCCACTTCCCCACTCAGTTTGGTATCATCGTCAAACTTCACCGGGGTACCTTGATCCCATCATCCAGATCACTTATGAAGATATTAAACAGTGTTGGGCCTGGTATCGATCCCAGGAGGACTCCACTTGTGACAGGTTGCCTGTTTGAAAAAGAGCTATTGACCATCACCCTCTGGGTACAGCCTGTCAACCAGTTCCCCATCCACCACACAGACCACTTGTCTAGACCATATGTTCTGAGTTTCTCTAGGAGGAGGCTGTGGGGAACTGTATCAAAAGCCTTGGAGAAATACAGGTAGATAATGTCCACCACTCGCCCTCCCATCAACGGAGCAGTTTACTTTGTCATAGAAGGCAATCAGGTTTGTCAAGCAGGATTTGCCCTCGGTGAATCTGTGGTGGCTTTTCCTTATCACGCGCTTCATTTGACTTGTGATAGCCCCTAGGAGGATTTGTTCCATAACTTTCCTAGGGACTGAAGGAAGACTGATGGGCCTATAGTTTCCTGGATCCTCCTTTAAGCACTTCTTGTAGATGAGGGTGACATTAGCATTCTTCTAGTCTTCTGGGATGTCCCACAACTTCTCAAAGGTTATGGAGAGCAGCCTCGCCATGATGTCAGCCAGTTCTCTTAACACCCTTGCGTGGATTGTGCAAGGGCCCATTGATTTGTACAGGTCAAGCTCCTGTAATAGTTCACATACCAACACTTCCTTCACTGGCAGTGAGTCTGTTTGCATCAACCTGGATTTTTGTTCCCAAGTCCTGAGGCCCAGCACTGCTGGTAAAGACAGAGGTGAAGAAAGTATTGAGAACCTCTGGCTTTTCAGCTTTTTTGGTGACTAGTGCACCTCTCCTGTTCAACAGCAAGCCAATATTTTCCTTCTTTTTCTGCTTCTGTTTATATACCTGAAGAATCCTTTCTTGCAGTTTTTGACTTCTCTGGCAATTTCAATTTGAGCTGAGCTTTTGCTTTTCTAACTGCATCTCTGCATTCCCTGGCAATGCCTTTGCAGTTCTCAAGGGTTGTTTGTCTGCTTTTCCATCTCTGGTACGCTTGTCGTTTGGTTTTGAGCAGACTCAGAAGCTCACAATTAAGCTAGTTGTGAGCATCCTTTAAAACACAAAGCATCCAAACTGCCAGATAAATTCTCAGGGTGCTCTAAACTTCCAAAATACCATGTTTGTGAGGAATTTGTGTCCAGCAATTTTATCTGTAGGGAACCAAAGGTTAAAAAACACTTTTGAAAGGTGTTCCTGTGCTATGTTGAAGATAACATTGAAACTGGCAAAAACTTTGCCGAGAGGAAATTTTTTCCTGTTCTTCCATTTATCTAGTTACAAAACATAAATACTGTCAAAGTCCAGATTTGTAAGAAGCTTTTAATATGCAACTCATTAAATTATTTGATGGCATCTATTTCTAGCCAGGTCTCTTGTCGAGTCAACTCTTGTCCTTTGTTTACTTGTTGCTACAGTACGTTGACAGAGTGCCACATTTGGGTCAAAATTATTCACTCTTAATTCTCATTGTTTCACTTTTTCCCTGGTAGGTTTTTTAAAGTTGTTTAGGGTGGTTGGTTGGTTGGTTGTTTTTAATCTGCCTGTCCCCTCCCTGCCATTGATTTGTTTTGCTGTTTCCCACCTCTTATTTTTTCCTACAAGTTCTATGTTGCAATTCAGCAGGAGAAAGTAGTAAAATATTAAGAGTATAGAAGAACTAACCAAACCCACTGCATTTAACAGTGATTACAACTGACAATGATAAGTGTCATCACGGTGACATTATTGAAAGACGACAGATTTGCAAATGTGCTGACTTTCCAAGAAGCCACGGAGAGAAACATGGCAATTAAATATAATAATAATATACATAAAGAAGAAAAATATTAAACTAAAATCTGTGAGGTGGATTGTGCAGTACAAAGGATTTTTTTACTTAAGAATTTTGTGTTGACCCATAAGCTTGAGGGAAAAGGGTCTTTCTAAATCACCTTTCAACACCTTCCTCTTCCCATCCTCACCCTCTCCTACTGCATCTGTGCTGGCCCTCTTCCCTTCTCTGTCCCCATGGCTCCTGTTTGGTCTTTCTTCTTACTTCTGCACTTCTCAGCCCTCAGCATTTGAGGTTGGCTGGCCCTCAAGTAGATTCTTCCGAGCGCTGGCAGAACAGGACAGGCAGTCTCACCGGTGTTGCTTCCAGCAAGCAGCCTTCTGCTGCGGGTCCTGCAGCCCTGAACGGGCAGAGAAGATGCTCCCAGTTGTGGTACACACAAAGTACATGGAGGGTCTGGCAGCCAAATACTAACTCGCATCTACTGAGCGTGTCCAAGTGACAGTCTGTCAGAGGCTTATAACTCTGCCAAATCTACATTTGTTTTCATGAGGACGGTAGAATGGAACTCAAGTCAGAGCAATACCCTGTGAAATGTCAAGTCTTGCTCCAATTCACAGACAATTAGATATATTCACTGAATTATTAGGGCTCCCACTCTCCCTACCCCACCCCCAGTATGGACAAAATAAGGTATACAGACAAAGGAACAGTATAGAAGTATATTCTGAGAAATTGAACTTTTTTTCCTATGGCGTTTGGAAAAGACCTGAGCCTGGCCAGACACCTACCGTGGGAGATTTCAATCAGATCAGTTAAAATTTGGCAAAAGTCAGAAGTGCCTAAGTGCAGAGCCTGGTTGTTGAAAGAGTTAGGCCCTTTGGCTGTGGGTAGCTCTGCTAACTCTTCATTACGAGCTGGAAGAAGAATGGAATAGCATTTTAATCAGGTATACAGTCTATTAAACTAGAAGGCTCCTAACAGAGAGCTAATCTAAAAGGACTTAAGAGGTTTACTTACCTTGGGAAAGTCAAGGAGAAAATAATATGAAATTCATATTAGGAAAAGCCGACTGCACAATATAAACAAGAAAAATCGTTTTGCTGAGCAGACCTGACAAATGACAGCAGACAGTAATTTGTAGAGGTGCTTGCAATGTGACATCTCCTTGATTTCAGGCACTTAGCAGAAGCTCTCTGGTTATAAGCCTGTTTGTCCTCATTCCAGGCATAGCCCATAAAAAAAAGCAGAGATGACTGGATGGCTTTTTAGATTTCAGATGGGCAAATTTTCCTCTTGAAGTACCTTTTTCTCTCTGCTGTCTATACAAGTGCCTAAAGAAACTGCTTCGTTTTAAGTGCCTAAGCGAGCCGGGCTTGGCCACTAAATAGATCCCTTGAAATTTTGAGCTGCCTAAGAGCACTAAGCCGAGTACAATACATGCCCTATTCGAGTGACCAGTAAATCCACTGGTCTTCAGGTCACCTGTCCTGTTATGTGTAGTCACAGGACAGGAGAGAGGCTGATAAACTTTGCAATAGCCAGCCCACGGCTCCCGGGACACTCAGTGGTGGCCCATTAAGTGTACACTCCTTCCCCATAAGTTAGTGCTAGGACCACCTGTAAATCGTGTAAAGTGCTGCAGTGCTTCCCACTCACCAAAGAATAAATGAGAGATTTCTGAACAGTTGTTGCATCATTGGGCAGGAGCCAAACCTCTTTCCCTGTTCAGGGATGATACAGGTCAAAGCTCATTAGCACATGTGAGAAGCCCACCCACAGAGCCTCTCTGCTGACTAAGGAACTTTAATTAACAAAATATGATGTAAATTTGCCACAGGACTAATGTGCCCAGCTGAAGGACGACTTTGGCAGTGCTCTTACAGTTCCAGCATTTCAAGATTCATTAATCCTTTTTCTGGTGTATATTTATGCCTCAGGGGGATTCCTTTCCAATTGAGTCTGCTCTCAGAGCCTTTCCTCTCAGCTTGGCCATGTGTACAATTCTGCATAATTTCTATTTTTGTTTTTCTTACCTGATGCTTGTTTTATTCTTTTGTTACGAGGGATGGGTATAATTAAGCTGTAACGCCGTTTCACCTTTTAAATCTCCAATAAAAAAAATAAATACCCTGTCATCATCCGGGTTTCATGACCATTCACTTGGTATCGTTGTCCATTTGGTGCTTGACTGACCAGGTTTTAATGCTACTCTGAAATAAGAAAGTAGTTCTTTTCTGAAAGTCTTTCTGCAAAAATGATCAGATATCATTAAAATAATTTTGAAACGGTTACATTTTGTTTTAATCATAACGTCTATATTTCTTTTATGGCCACTTGAGTAGTGTTTTAATTTTTCTTAGTTCTGGAACCAATGCAAAGATGTCTTAAAGTAAATCTCAGCTACTTTCCTTTACAGCTTTGGAAAGCAACTTGTATTAGTAGCTGCCGCTTTCCACGTTACATCAAGCCTTTAGTCTTTTTAACTTAGATTCCACATTAATTGGAACTATTCTTTTCCAGTGAGGAATTCTGAAATTGAGCTGAATGGATGATTTTTTCCAACACAGCACAAAGGCAGTTGGGGTTGTGTGGCCAGTGGGGAGGAGGAGAGATTCCTCTGTGAGTTGCAGCGATCTCCATGCAAATAAAACTAGCTTGTTTGCAAAACCTCTCTCCTGGACTCCCTTTACTTCAGAGCTCAGTAAGAAGCTGGGGAAAAGCCAGTCACCCTTAAATGTAAATAAAAATGAGTGCTGGGCTAGGGAGGGTTCCTTTTATCTCTGCTGGAGTTATGCATAGAGTATTTCATCCTTTAAGGTGTGTAGCAGAATTTACTCATGGGAATAAAGAAATGGCTAAAGCTCATACCCTTCAACATAGAAAAAAAAATGAGTGGTTCATGGATTTAATATTAAACCAAGAAAAGGGCCACTTTGATCACTGAATTTGATCTCTTAACTTGAACTTCAAACATTACCAAATAGCTCAGGAGCTTAGTCATAAAAGTAAGGTTTCATCCATTAACAAAATAAAACACTAATTTTCACTGTGATCTGTATTTCCCTGAATTTCAAAAGGGTTTTACATCTAGGGCTTGGTTTGGATCTGTCTCTAGTTAGAAGAGGTCCCTTGAATGTGACATTTCTCTAGTCTGTGGACAATGTTATTTTTAATAAACAGGAAAAGTGTTTCATTTTCTTAACTTTTTGAAAAATCACTGTGGTAGTGAATCTATAAGTATCTTACAGTGTTTATAAAGTTAGCCCTCAGGATGCTTTTTGGGTACTCCAGGTTGAGGCTCTGGTTTCTTTGCATCCTGTTGTTTCTTTGTAAAGTTCAGCACTTCACACACCAAATATAAAAGTTGCATTTTATTTGACCTTTGTCTTCTCCTTTCCCACATCCCTACTTCTCTGTTTGGAAAATATTTTCTTCACTTGACAAGCCAAGTACAATTCCTCCAGCTTCAAGAGGATCTGTCTGCTGCATCTGTCTGCTGAGGCAAAAAATGTATTTAACAGAGCACAGCTGGAACCCAGATAACTAAAATCAGTCACCCAGACAATTGCTTCACTTGATCAATGATCCTCCACTCTGATGGCCTCTCTTGTTTGCATCCCTAAAGACAGTGCAATTACATTCTTGAAGCTGTTCAGGATTTTAGACCACATTTATTTGTTTTTAAACTAAATTTCTCAGTAAATATGCACTAATCACTAGCTAGATGTCCCTTTCAAACTTTTTTCCCCCATGAATTTTCCTTTTATTTTGGGATCAATTTCACATTATTTTCTAAACCCACTGATTATATGGCAAGGCATAGGTTGCAGTAATGGAACCACAGTCCTAAACAAGGAAGAAAATTCATTCTTCAGGTTGTGTTCAAATCTAACAGATGCAATCACTATATAGTCTTTATCCTAATTTGTGCATACAGTCTTTCTTCATACCTTCCAGGTGACTGGGTTTCCATTAGTCACGACTCTTCAGGGCAGTTAGGGTAAGATGTAGCTGTACATATCCCTGAGTACCCAGACCCCTGAGCTAGAAGACCGGGATGGGGAGCAGAATGAAGCCCCTGTAATCCAAAGGGAAATGGTGAGGGACCTGCTTCAGCACCTGGAGGTGCACAAATCTATGGGGCCGGATGGGATCCACCCAAGGGTACTGAAGGAGCTGGCGGACGTGCTCACCAGGCCACTTTGCATCATTTATGAGCAGTCCTGGATAACTGGGGAGGTCCCAGCTGACTGGAGGTTGGCAAATGTGACACCCATCCACAAGAAGGGCTGGAAGGAGGATCCAGGGAACTACAGGCCGGTCAGTCTGACCTCAGTACCTGGGAAGGTCATGGAACAGATCATCCTCAGTGCCATTACACGGCACATGCAAGAGAACAGAGTGATCAGGCTTAGTCAGCATGGCTTTGTGAAAGGCAGGTCATGCCTGACAGACCCGATCTCCTTCTATATAAGGTGACCTGCTTAGTGGATGAGGGAAAAGCTGCGGATGTTATCTACCTGGTTTTTTGCAAAGCTTTTGACTCCATTTCCCACAGCATTCTCCTGGAGAAACTGGCTGCTCATGGCCTGGACAGGTGTACTCTTTGCTGGGTAAAAACTGGCTGGATGGCCATGTCCAGAGAGTGGTGGTGAATGGAGTTAAATCCAGTTGGTGTCCGGTCACAAGTGGCGTTCCCCAGGGCTCGGTGCTGGGGCCAGTTCTCTTTAATATCTTTATCAATGATCTGGCTGAGGGGATCGAATGCACCCTCATTAAGTTCGCAGATGACACTAAGCTAGGCGGACGTTTTGATCTGCTTGAGGGTAGGATGGCTCTGCAGAGGGATCTGGACAGGCTGGACAGATGGGCTGAGGCCAACGGTATGAGGTTCAACAAGGCCAAGTGCCGGGTCCTGCACTTGGGTCACAACAACCCCATGCAGTGCTACAGGACTGAGGTGGAGTGGCTCGAAAGCTGCCCGGCAGAAAAGGACCTGGGGGTGTTGGTGGACAGTCAGCTAAATACAAGCCAGCAGTGTGCCCAGGTGGCCAAGAAGGCCAACAGCATCCTACCCTGTATCAGCAATAGTGCGGTGAGCAGGACTAGGGAAGTGATCATCCCCCTGTACTTGGCACTGGTGAGGCCCCATCTCAAGTACTGCATTCAGTTTTGGGCCCCTCACTACAAGAAGGGTATTGAAGTGTTGGAGTGTGTCCAGAGAAGGGCTACAAAGCTGGTGAGGGGTCTGGAGGACAAGTCTTATGAGGAACGACTGAGGGAAATGGGGTTGTTTAGCCTGGAGAAGAGGAGGCTGAGGGGAGACCTTATCACCCTCTACAACTACCTGAAAGGAGGTTGTAGAGAGGTGGGGGCTGACCTCTTCTCCCTGGTGACAAGTGATAGAACGAGAGGAAATGGGTTCAAGTTATGTCAGAGAAGGTTTAGATTGGATATTAGGAAATTTTTTTTTCACTGAAAGGGTTATTTAACATTGGAATAGGCTGCCCAGGGAGGTGGTGGATTCACCATCCCTGGAGGTGTTTAAAAAAGGGTAGATATGGTACTTAGGGACATGGTTTAGAAGTGGTTTTGTCAAGGTAGGTTAATGGTTGGACTTGATGATCTTAAAGGTCCCTTCCAACCGCAGCAATTCTATGATTCTATGATTCTATATGGATGGACCTTGTTTTGTAGAGTTTATACAGCTACTAGCACTTTACCTCCGCATGTGTCCATTTATGAAGTCTTCCTGTGAAAACAAGCCTGATTAATGCAGGTTGGATTTGCATGGTGTAAAAACCCAGTCACCCCCTCTACCTGTCAGTCCTACAGGTGTATAGTGTGTAGAAATGTCTGTTGCATAGACAGTGCCATGCCCTGCAAAGCAAAGCTGCATGATAGGTCCCAGCCATGCACCTTTCCATTTAGCATCCATGCCCAACAAAAGCATGTTTCCAATATAAATGATGTGTTATGATGTCAGAAGCCTCCAGTCAACCAGCAAAAATTGAGACCTCCTCAAATTTTAGCACATGCCTTACAGGAAGTTTGCAGGTTCTGACCCTAATCACTTTAATCTAACAGTTTAATTCATTTTTTATCGTATTTTGTAAGTTATGGCAGAAGTTGGCTTTCCAGGATGATGTGCCAGGCCATACTTTTCTTTCTCAAATTAAAGATTAAGCACAACAGTAGAAATTAAGCAAGAGCCAAGACACATTGTGTCTTAACAAGACAAGGTGCTGATGAGCAGCTGGTTGTTGATGCCTTGTCTCTGTGGCAGCAGTAGCTCATGGCTCCTGCTGAATCAGGAACTCGGAGGGAGCCAGGAGTTGGGCATTGGTGCTTCTCACAGCCCCAGCAAAATGCTGGAGCTACAAGTCCTGTGGCTTCCACCATCTGACAGAGGTAAATGATGGCTCAGTATTTTTACACAGTATTTATTACAGAAGTACCCCCAGCAATGTTGTTAGAAAGCCTTATTCATTTTTTATTATGGAAAGAATACTCAACTGTGTTTATATTTTCTTTTGCATGATTTCTCATGTGTATGAGAATAATGGCAGTAGCAAGTGAGATAACTGTGATTAATTTTACTAGCTCTTTGCAGGAATGAATAAGCTGCAGAATTCCATGTTTGTGTAAAAGTCAGTGTAAGGTTTGTTAAAATAATAAAAATAAACCAAAGCAGGATCACTCACTAATTCCACTTGTAACAGAAAACAGGCATCAACTGTAAAGGCTGTAAACTTGATGTGAGGATAAGTACTATCCTTACCAAAACTACTAGCTACCACATTTCTCTTGGTCTTTTTTGACTTTTGAGATGTTTAAAGCATATTTTGCTTAACTCTTAAAGCACTGAAATGGGTTTCACTTGTACTTTTTTGTTTGCCAGTCATGGAAAGGCAAACAAAATCTCAAGATATTTGAGACAAATAAAATCATACCTACTCCTTTTTGTCTTCTGCCTCATTCTACCCCCCAAGTCTTCTAGAAATCTTGGGCCACTCCCAGTCTCACTGGGATCTCAATTCAAGCTTTTTGGCTAACTTTACACCTCTGTGAGGTTCAGCCTTTGTACAACAGCACACTTCTGGTGTGATGCTGACTTAGCCCCGTTTTTCATGTGTTACCCTCCCATATGTCCTACCTTCTTTTGGTGGTTCTCAACTTAAAGAAAGAGCAGTTACCTTCAGGAGAAGTAAACATAGTCAGGAAGATAGAAAGGAAGAGGTGGAATTTCCTTGCAGAGTAGAAACTTATCCTGAAAGTCCTAATTTACTTTTTAAATTATTTAAAGTATTTTTAGGTAACCTAATTAAGAACAGAGCTGGGCAAAGAGGATGCATATTGTTATCTTTATCTTATTCATTTCTGAAGAATTTAGCCAAGTTAAATAAACTGTAGTAGAACTCAACCCTCTAATCTAGGTTACTTAGTATCTGGTTCATTGAAACTGTGGGTGCCTGGCTCAGGAAAGTCAGCTAATCCACTTACAGTAAAATATGCAATTAATGGAGAGACAGATTTGCTGGTAAAGACCTGCAGAGGAACTTGATGGCATGGTCTTGCCCTGTGTTGAATTTGGTACCTCTGGGAGTTTTGAATTAAATTGCATAAACCCACAGGAAAAGTTGGGACCTTCTGTTCGTTCATGGCCTCTTCTAAGGACAGACACATAACAAGCTAAAGGTAGTCATAGCGGTACATGATGCATATGTTAAAGCCACGAGAGTAAGGATCAGGAACGCAAAACGAGGAAGTTTGTGATTTGGGCATGCAGTTGCACAGCAAGCAAGCCATTTTGGTCGAAGCCCTCCTCTGTCTGTGCATATTGTATTAGATCACCAGCGGGTAAGAACAAAACTAATCTGGCTACAGGATGTGAAGCCCTCTGCATCCTCACCAGTAAGCCCCAAAATAGGCAGCCCTTTGCCTTTCCCCTCAGTAACTCATGACTCATGTGGGTGCCTCCGGAAGAAGGCAGATAATGAGTGCAGAACAACTCTCCAACAGTTCCTGCAGCAAGAATAGAGCACAGGACCCACATCTTCCTGTTTCCAGTTTAGGCAGAGGACATCTGGTCCCAGTATGCCTGAAGTGCAGCAGAGGTATGTGATATATAAGCGCCTACCCTTGCAATAGATATCTTTCCAGTGGAGATAGCAGGGGCCAGACACAGTTGCTATTAGGCAGTTAGAATGTGGCCACCCTGTTTGGTAGAGCAGGAAAGCTTAGTAGGGCAAATATGGGACGTCGTACCTGGGGCCTCAGGGCGAGAGCGTGATTTGGAGCACACTGGATATACTAGTAGAGAGGTAACCTTTTGGACAAGCTGAGGACATATCTACAGGTTTAGGCAGTCCTGAACACTAAATGTACATAATCGTGGCCTGGGAATAAGATTGAGGTTTTGGCACCAAAGTTTGGATGTAGGCACACTGAGTCTCACAGTGGATTTCTAACACTTGTGAACATACTTTTTTTATTTCATTATTCTTCTGCACTTTCAGGTGCACGGTTCTACCATCCAGGTTTCGCGTTGGTCTGTTTAGGGTTTGAATGCTGTACTTAGGGGCCGTTTGAGGAATAATTTTATTTTGAGGGATTCCCTAGGTTGTCATCAGTCAAGACTTTTAGAGAGGAAAAGGCTGCAGACCAAGATGAGAGTAAGCTAACACAGTTGTTATAATGCCCAGTGACGCTAACTCCTGAAGAAAGAGGACAAAACATGAGGAAATATATCAAGTCAATTGAAAGGATACAAAAATGAAGTCAAATGATGCAGAAACGTTGCATATACCGTTATCTTTCATTCCTTTCCCTGTGCCAATAATTTTTTCCCCAAAATGGCTAATCCTCTCCTCTCCTCCTTAATCTTCTGCAAGGCTCCCCTTGACACTTCAAGAGGACAGTTGTTTACGGTCACACAGTGAGTCCATAGCAGAGCTTGGAACAGTAATCTGGCCTCCTACCACTTAGGCTACAGTGACAAGCTACTAGCTCAGGCTATTTATTGATGCTACTAGTATTGGTTTATTATATATCTTCTCCATAACAGAGCTGCATACAATGGTGAACACTGTTTCTTTTGCTGAGAAAATTTTCTCAGCAATTTGCTGAGACATTTTCTTTTAGACATTTTTCTGGGAAAAGTTTCCTTTTTTGGGATGACTGCACTTGATAATAGTAGCCCAGGGTTTTCAGAGAAACATTTTCAATAATTAAACGTTATACTTAAGTTAGAGGACTTTATTGAGTAGGAAGTTGGGTCTTAAATAAATGCTTTTAATCAAAGATACCATATTCCTCAGAAACTTGTTTAACATTACAGAGAGAGTATTTGAGTACTAGCTTTGAATTTGATTTGCACAATTAAAAATTGTAAAAAAAGAGTCTTCCTTTGGAACTGAAGAGGAAATATAAATGTGACTGTACTCAGTGAGAAGTATGTGATGTTACTCAGTTTCAGTGGCTATGAAACCTTAAATGTTGAAGCAATAAGGAATTGTTTAGTGAGTTTCTAAATTTCCCTCGCTGCTAAAGCTTGCTCAGAATAAGACTATAGTTTTCCGTTGTTAAATTAGTTTGAATATGTATTTTTTCTTACCTGTGACAGTGCAACTACATTAAAGATGTTATTTTGAAAAGGGGGATCGCTCGGTGTATACAATTACTTATAAAATAGTGAGCACTGTCTGATCATTATTTTTATTTTTACAATAAAACATGCTACGACTGCATTTGCTATCAAACTGTTTTGTACGATGTAATTAAAAAGCTTAATATTTTGGCAACATGGGAGACACGAGATAACTGAGTCTACATCCATAAGTGTAACAAATAGACATTATAAGAGATATATATCCCTCATCAAGGCAAGGTCTTTTTCATGAGAATGACTTTTCCTGGGCTTTAACAAAGAAACAACATATAGTTACTGCATTTTTAAGAAACAAATTAGAAAAGGGCAATTTCGCCAGCTCAGTAGGTGATACTCACAAAGAAAGGCATAGTTTATAAGAGTTAGTCATTTGGATGTGAGAGGTAGCTCATGTCCCCTTCTCAACATTCAGTTCCATGTTTGAACATACAAATTAAAAAGGGTGGAAGGTCAGAGCAGGGGCATGTAAATTAGAAGGCGAGTATGTAGCAACTGCGTTTAAAAGAAAACCATTTAAGAAGAGAAATTTAGAAAATTGGACTGTTGTTCCCAGACTTTTGTATTAGCTGTCTATACAAAAAGAATTTGGAAGAACGAATGCAACCATTAAATCACTACTGGTAAGTCCCTTTTTTTCAGACTTAACACACTCTTTCATTGCTAGGCAGTGAAGATAAACTTCATCTCTGATACTGGTTTTATTACAGGTTTGGATTATAGATTTATTTTCAGTGACCTATCAAAATTAACAGGCTCCTTACTGTTCACAGTTTATCAGGATGCCCCAGAGCTACTTCAGCAATGAAGAAAGCAAAGCTGTCTGGAGAACAAATGCTAACAATAAAGCAGCGGGCCAGTAATGGTAAATTTTTAATCATTACCTTTTTAAATATTACTTCTTTGTAAACTAAAATTGTCATTACTCTATTGGCTCTTTTCCCTACGTGTGTAAATCTTCTTTGTATAAATAGTGAATTCACTGTCAGTAGACGTGAAACTGGGTTTTCTGCTGTGGAAATCTGAGCCAGCAGTGGAGTGGTCAGACTGGTCTGTGTTATGTCAACATAAATCTAAACCAGTAAAATATTTCAAAGTAGAATATACCATTATAATTTTCTGGTTCACATCTCATTCATCAAAGGTGGATAGTTGGTTTTATAATGTTGCAGGATTCAGAAGAGGAAAAGGTTTGATTTCCAGAGTGTCAAGTCCTCATGAGCTCCCTTGAATTCATTTGGAGCTGTGGCTCTGTAACCTCTGGCAGATGTAGACGGCCTTGTGGCATTTCATCTCCAATAATCTGCAATCCTTCCTAGGAACTGAGTTGCAGGGAAGATGAGGAAAGTAACTTGGATGAAAATTAAGATAGTACCATGACAGTTGAAGTGCACTAGAAGCAAAATGGAGGTGCTTCGGTTCAAATAAGTAATGCACAAAAGGCTTGTCTGGGAGGTGCCTCAGTCCTGAGTTTTCTTGGAAAATTTTGTGTAGTCACTTAGTCTGTGACTGTGCGTGCCTTCTTAACTGCTGGTGTTGACTGTGTTTGAGAGCCACAAAGCATTTCAGCACAGTGCAGGGGGCACTTGAAGCCACGTTGCCAGCACAGCTGCAGAAAGCGTTGGCTGTCTTTGTTCGATAGCTAGTAACCAGGCAGTGGAAGGTCTGGACGTCATTTTCTCTGCAACCCGGGAATTATAGAAAACTGTATCTGCAGCGCCTGGGAAGAGTGCCTTAATGACGGGTATATGGACATTTTGGATAGTTAGGGGGACACATGGCATCCTTCCTATAAGAGTTAAGCACTGTGGGGAAAGGTATGCAAGATTCACGCTAGAGTAAGACAAGAGAGTGGGAACAACAGTTTCTCTTGCTTTAGGAGTTCAGACTTTGACTTGAGAGGAAACAGGTCTATCTCTTCCCAGGACTAATTTATGCTTTGTTATAGTAATTAAAATAATAAATAAATAAATAAAACCTTTATGGTTTATTCATGTCTGAATCCTGGAAAATGCAGCTGCCTTTAGAATTCTGTTCTCTAAATATTTATGTCATAAAGCCTCAGAAAGCACTGCCATTTTGCAAATTATTCTATATATCATTAGTTAATAACAACCTTCTGAACCATGAAATTATTAAAAGCAACAGCAAAATCACAATATACCCCAGTACATCAACAAAATTTCATGGTGTTCTGAAAAAACATCTGAATTAGTTACAAATGACAATGCTGTAGTATGAAGAGATTAACATGTTAAGATATTTTCTTTTCCTTCTGAAGATCTATAAGTGGACACAGTCTTTCAAATAAGTTACATATGACAGTGGGGCAGAATTTATTGCTGCAGGTGCATTTCTTATAATACAAAGTTAAATCAGTACATATAAAGAAAAAGGTGTGTCTTATTGATCCTCTAGGCTTTTTCAACACTCTTGCTGGAAAATTACTGCAATTTTTAAAAGAAAAGTAGTGGAAAATATATTATTTAACTTCAAAGGAAAAGTTTGAAGAAAGCTTCCTTTTTCTTTTTTACTTTAATACTTTTACTTGAAATAAATTTATTTTCAAATATGGAAATAATTAATTCACTGAACTCTGATTTAAAGCTTAATTATTTTAACACCCCTTTTATTTTTATATCACACAGGTATAGAAAATGATGAAGAAATTAAACAGTTAGATGAAGAAATCAAAGAACTAAATGAATCCAACTCCCAGATGGAAGCTGATATGATTAAACTCAGAACTCAGGTAACAGTTTTATGAAGCCCTAAATTCAGCTGCTTTTTCTACACGACTGATTAAAAGAAGTATAGGAAATATATTGTTCCCTTTTATGTTTCTTACATAGTAAGATTTCTATCTGTGATTTGCCATTTATAAAATCAGAAAACAATATCCATTATGCAATTTCCACATCAGTTACCAGCATTAAAAAAAAAAAAAAAAAAGCATAGCAAAATATATTCTTTAAAATAATGGCAAAAGCGTGACCTGCCATGGTCGGCTTTGTATTTCCCCTTGATAAGGCTATGCCTTTCTAACAGCAGTTAAAATATTGTGTGATGTCATGGTCATTAACATAAGTTACGAGGTGAAGGGGTCTAGATGAACATGGCTTTTGCCAGGTCTGTCTTACAGAGGAAATTTAAATAGGGAAGGGAAAAACTGTTACACTTCACTTCATCATGTGGTACACTAAGTGCAGCCCTTGGCAGCAGTAGTGGTTCCACGGTCCAGCTTAATTCCTTTTAGGTTCAACATAATCGGGGGTTGGGGGTGGGGAAGAGAAACCTAACATTGCACTATTATTTAAAACCTCATTATTCAGCAGTTCTAAAACTGGATGGAAAAAGCAAAGGAAGGAAATTAATTGAATTATTTCCCTGGCATTTTCCGGTGTCCAACCTAGCTTCTGGTGCTTCTTTCTTCACATGATTTGAGCACGGACACCAACAATGAGATTTACCACAGTTCGCACCATTTATCAGCCTTTAGTCCCATGGTCATAATCATGGAATTGATCTGGATGGAAACAGAGTAAACCATTCATTGTTACTTCTTTGTCTGCTGCTTGTGGAGAAGAGCGCCATGTCCATTGTCTTCCTCGTCCTCATGTATACTCATAAATAGAAGGCAGGATCTGCCTCTTCCAACTTGGTTTTTCATTGACTTCTAAACCTTAGCCAAATTGAGATTGAATCCTCAATTCTATTTTATGCCTGTGTTCAGGGTTCTGGAGTCATTATTCAGCCTTTACAGGATTTCACTTATGTTTTACACAGTTTTCTGCTGTGACCAAATATCACTGTAGGGTAATGAGGACAAAATCTGCAAGAATGTAAAGCAAGAATAATAATCAATGGCAGGAAAATGATATGTATATATGTTGGAGGAATCAGGTCCTAAGTTTTGAATCTGGCAGCTTCCAATCTGCCTTATGTCTTCTTTAGCTTAATACAATGGTGTAGTTGCTCTTCACGTAGAGACTGATTTAGCTGAGATTTTTAAAAATGTGAAGCAATTTGGCTGCTGTGTGTATAATAGGTAAAAGCTGTAGTTGTCAATACCTTTCTCAATTTTTAATAAAGCCATGATAACACTGTCACAGGCATAAAACATGTATTGAGATTCAAAGATTTAGGTAGGAATGTCACATCAAGTTTTGATGTGAAATGAGTACAGAAGCCTTACTTCAGTGGTCTCAGTTCCAGCTTTCAGTTCTTAGACTAGTGCCATTGCATATTCTTAGAAATCAGATTAGGCACTGCCTGGGACCACTGCGTATTCTTGGAAAAAAACCCTCAGGTGATGATTTTACCATGAAATTGAAAGGATGCGTTTCACACCTTGGTGCAGCAGATTTACAAAAAGGGTAGAATGACTGGCAGTGACACATACCATCATTAAAATAATTAATACGATTTGAGAAAATAGAGCTACAAGAGACCTTAAAACGTTATTTTGTCCACCAGGCTTCTTCCCTTCCTACTTCCCAGCTCATCCTAAGCCAATCCTGACAGATGCTTGAGTAACCTGTTCTTTACTTCCTACACTAGAGATTCCACACTAAGTCTAATACTTACCTGTTCTTACCCAATAGCTACTGATGCCTAGCAGAACATCCCAGCAGAGTCAAACTTCACAAAAATTCAGAGGCCTCAGTTTCGAATTCATACACTCTCCTGAAGACAAACAATTTACATTTCCAACACGTAGGGAGTTACATCGTAGTCATTAAGAGGATCAAAGTCAACAGTCCCCTTTATTTGCAACAGTAAAATTGTATTGAACATAACAAAATGCTGATAAACCTTTAGAAAATCGTTGTGCAATCTAGATTTCAATAAGACTTCACAGGCGGGTAATATGCAATGGGAAAGTAGCGGAAGTTCCGTGAACACCAGAAGTAGCAACAGTCTTGTTTGATATGGATTTGCATCCCATATGATTGTAAGTGCCAGCAAAAGTTTTTCCTACAACAGGAACTTCCCTTCAATGTAGAATATTTTATACTTAATAAAGTGAAAAGTCATTTTGCAGCCTTTTTCTTAGTTGAAGCATTCATAAGACTCTCCTTTACTCAGCTGCCTTTTTGCTTAAGACTTTGAAGAAAGTATTTTTAGTCTTTATTAGACCTTCTAGTAAATTTGTTCAAATTTAACATGCAAGTCCAAAAGTATGAAAGGGGCAAAAGCACATGAAGGTGAGAGGGAGAAAGAAAAATCTGCAAATAACTGTGTCTCATACAAGCAACAGGTAATCATGTTTTCAGAATAGATGCGAGTGAACATTCATTAGTTTTAGGGTGAAATGTGGGGAGAGAAATTTCAGACTTTAAGCAAGTGAACACAATAATTACGTATGTCAGTTATCTTAAGATACTAACAGATCAGTACTAAATGAAATTGAGAGATATGCTGATCAGCTGCCACTATATTTGCAGAGAGTCAGCATCTCACATGAAAAAAGAGATCTATTCGAGTGGCAGTGCTCAGTGAGCGAGAAAAGCTGTAAAATGTTAGCTCCTACTTAAGTTAGCGTGAGGCAGCAGCAGCACGCCATACTGAACTGGGCCTTCATTGCTGTCAGACGCTTCACTTCGGTCTGTAATATAAAAAACAGGTTTTAGGGTAAATATTGGAGCATCACTGACTCTAACAAGCACCTATGAAAGTTGTTTTGCATTTGCATACAGGGTTGCTCTCTCATACAAACAAACTGAACGCAAAATGAGAGGAGGATGTGTTCCCAGTTTCAAAGGTGAAGAAAGTATTTTGCCTGCTATAATATATTGTGGAAGTAGCTCAGAATCAATTAATTGTGAGAAACCCAAGCCCCTGCAATACTGACAGCTTCAATTGACTGCTGTATAAACACCTGTAGTCAAAGTAAGAGATACCTGAAGATCGCTTCGTGTAGCCACATCACTTGTCAAAGTTACTTCTATCAATTAATGGGCTGTATTTCCATAAGCAGATTGAAACTTTAGGTCCAGCATAAAACTTGAGATATGCAACTGCTTGATTGTGCCAGCAGTTTCCTAAAATTTGCTCACCCGTGGTCAAGAACCTTTTCCCCTTCTGCCTGCTGCTGCTGCACAAACCTCCAGCCTTCCCGTCAGCATTTCAGTTGTATCAGGTCTTCCCACAGTCCACTGTCTATGCCAATATAGAAAGGGATAAAGCTCATTTTGAGAATTCGAAACCTTGTGTTCTTTGGCATTTTTTCCACTTCTCTGGCATCGTTTTTTGCCCTCTTGTCAATGCATATTTTAGCCTACACACACACAAAACCACACTGTACACTCCGTAGTAGATGTTAACGGTTGTCATCCAATGTGGAAAGTAAGGACAGGTCTACAGAGGAAAGTGTAGACAGATAGGAGTGAGCTCTGCATGTGCTCTCGACGAGTTGGACATAAGCCAGCGCTCAGCTGAAATCCTTATAGCTTCGTTAGCACAGTGCTCTGCCCGAGCTCGGGTAAGTTGCCTCCCAGCAATGCTTTTTAGCGCAAGCAGAGCACCATGCAAGGTCAGAGCTAACTTGTGTCTGCTCAGCTGGGACCGCAGGCAGAGCATACTCTCAGTTGCCTTCACCTGTACGTGTAGTCGCGCCCCAGAAACCCACTCTCATGGCTTTGTGCAGATTTCCCTCAGTTCCATCAGCTTTGCAGCTCATTGTATGTATTAGAAAACTTTCTGAATTTGTACATGTATGGCGATAACATGCAGTTGTTTGGCTTTCAAAAGCAGCCTTGTGAATTTGCACGGAATCAAATTATACTGACAAAGAGCTAAACACTGGCAGCAAGGAGCTATGCGTGCTTAACTGACTGTAACTCTCTCTATATACATATATTAGAAAATGTAAGAAATGCATGACCTGCTGCAGCACGTCCCTACGGTAGGCTCCTAGAGTAGAAGTGTTTAACCACGCTGGGGAACTTGCAGAACTAAGGTCCTTCTTAATGCCTTTCAACTCAAGACGAAAAGCTCTAAAGCAGTGGAATCAAATCCAAGTTCGTTCATTATAACCAATATTAAAAAGACAAGCTGTTAAAGTCATCCAACAGGCAGTAGGAATAAGAAGCCCCTAACAATGATAAGA